>NC_062296.1:25148338-25461843 GCF_902655055.1 Lutra lutra | reverse complement strand
GGAGTATATTGGGAAAATGTACTTCGACAGTTATTTAGGTTATTGGCAGAATTCAGTGCCTTGTAGTTGTAGGTGTGAAAATCCCATTTCCTTGAAGACTTTTGGATGGGATCACTCAGCTTTCTGTAATCCTCTCCCATGGTCCCCTCCATTTCAAAGTCAGCAGCAGCATGTACCTGGAAAGTTTCTGGCTTGTTCTGCTACCAGCCTGATAAAATTTTGCTTTTAAAGGGAAAGAATCACATGGTTCAATTAGGCACATCCAGGTAATCTCCCTTTTGTCATGTAATGCTACATAACCAAGGGTTTAACACCTTTAAACTCTACATTGCTCTCAATGATACAGTGACTTGGAAAAACAACTTGGCAATTTCTGCAAAACTAAATATAGACTTAACATTTGATTCAGGAATCACACTTCCAGGTATTTACCCAACTGATCTGAAAATGTATGTCCACAGAAAACCTCTATGTGAATGTTTACAGCAGGTTTAATAATAATCACCAAAACCTGAAAGAAACCAAGATGTGCTTCAATAGGTGAACAGATAGGCCAACTGTGGCACATCCATACAATGGAATAGTATTTAGGGCTAAATAATGTACGATGGATCCTCACAACAACATGGATGAAATTTATGTGCATATTGCTAAGTTAAAGAAGCTAGTCTGAAAAGTCCCCATGATGATAATTCCATTTACATGGCATTCTGGACAATAATCAGATCAGTGGTCAGGGGTTTCTGCAGGAGAGAGGGTTAAACAGTTGAGGCACAGGAGATTTTTAAAAGCAGTGAAACTATTCTGTATGATACTGTAATAATGGCTACAATGCCATTGTACACAATGCATTTGTCAAAACCCATCAAACTTCATAACACAAAGACTTAACTTTAACATACACACCTTTAAAAAATAATTTAAGAGGTCAAGGGATACAAGGAAGGGGGGTGCACTATGATAAGAGAAACTAACTGTATTACAAACAAGGACATAACCTCACTGAAGTAGGGATGGGGAGGATAGTGCTGACCTAAGCAACTCTGAAAGTGAATGAAATCTCTCAGACTGAAAGCAAATGGAACTGTACATAAGCTCGGTACTGTAGTTAGTAAAGATTTGTCCCATGGGAGTAAGGATTAGCAATTCATATAGTGCTATATGTATATACTGGGACTGAACAATTAATGAATGGATGGCAGAGAGTGGGAGCCAGGTTTCTCAGTATTGTGGGAGTTTACAGATAAGTAATAGAAGGTTAGGATGATGCATGTGATAATGGATTAGAGATGGAGACACCAACATGATACCGTATTTAGTTTAATATAGATAAATATGGTTATAACGAGTATAGTAAGAAAAGGGTGGGGTGGGGGAAACTATAATGAAGAAATCTGATAAATATTACTTCAGCCAGCTGACCAATATCAACATCAACAGTCACAAATAATGTTGATAATAGGTACCCTTAATATGATGTGATGGGAACAGCACTTTCCCTCTCTGGTTTTTGTACCCCAAACATAATCCCAGTCTAACCATAAGAAAAACATTGGAAAACTCCCAGTTTATACAATTCTACAAAGCACCTGACCCTGATACCTGATTTCTCAAAACTGTCAAGGTCATCAAAATGAAGAAAGTCTGAGAGAAACAGTCACCAACAAGAGGAACCTAAGGAGACATGACTAAATGTAATGTGGAATCCTGGATAGGAGCCTGCAATAGGTAAAAGAACACAGGTAAAAGCTAAGAAATCCTGAAGGCAGTAAGGACTTGAGTTAATAATCCTGAATCAAGAGTGGCTCATTAGTTATGATGAATGTGCTATACCAATGTGAGATGTTAACGAGAGGAGAAACTGGGTGTGGGATAATGTGAAAGCTCTCGGTTCTATCTTTACAATGCTTCTCTAAAGCTATTCCAAAATAAAAAGTTTATTTAAAAAACACACTGTGGGCCCTACCATGAGGACAAACCAAACAGCTTGCCATATTCCAGAACACTACCTCTGATATAACAGGATCATGGAAAAGTGAAAGTCCGGAGTCAGCGGGGGGGTTAGGCACTATGCAGTAGGGACTGCTGAGTACCAGAGGCAGGAGATATGAATAAAATCCATCGGGAGGGGCCTCAATCATTGCTGAGCTGTGAACTGAGTGGAATCCAGTAACTTTAAGGTGGGGGTGGCAGGAGAAAAGGTATTTTAATTAAGTAGTCATAGCAGTTCGGCAGACTGCTTCTAGAGCAGCCCAGATGTGAAAGGAAGCTGACTTGAAGGTCACAGGGAGTACATTATGTGGGTATTGCTCAGTGGAGAATGGCATCTTGCAAGGGACTACATCTGATAGGGTGCACTTTGAGCTTTCCAAAAAGAAAGAAAGGATATTAGCTTTCTAATTAGAATGCCAAAGAATGCAAGAAGATGGATTTGTGAGTGACCATTCTCACATTGGCATTAATTGAACAAAAATATAGCTCTACCTTGACTGATAATTTGAGGATAAAAAAGATCCAGGATAAATTATTTTTGTGAACCAGAAAGAATGCACAGTTCTTATGAAACTTTTTTTTTCTGGATACACCAAGGATAAGTGTCTAGTGGGGAAACAGATTCAGTGAGAGGAGAAAGGAAAGACCTAACACAGAAAAATTAATCATCTTCACCTTTTTGGGATTAAGTCCTCCTTAGAGAAATCAGTCCCATAAAACACCATCTAGGGGAAAGTCCAGCATAAACCTCTGCTCTGATCATTTTGTTTTTACTCTGGGCTGATAGCCAGATTGTTTTTTTTTTTTTAAAGATTTTATTTATTTATTTGACAGACAGAGATCACAAGTAGGCAGAGAGTCAGGCAGAGAGAGAGGGGGAAGCAGGCTCCCTGCTGAGCAGAGAGCCCGATGCGGGGCTCCATCCCAGGACCCTGAGATCACGACCTGAGCTGAAGGCAGAGGCTTAACCCTCTGAGCCACCCAGGCGCCCCAGCCAGATTGTTTTAAATCAATTGATTATGGACTGAAGTGGAATTGGACTTGTGGATTGTTTGAGATCAACAAGAAGTGCTTTATTACTCCATAGCTCAGGGTACATTTGTACCGTGCTATTTAAATGTTATTTTTTTTTTAAGATTTTATTTATTTATTTGACAGACAGAGATCACAAGTAGGCAGAGAGGCAGGCAGAGAGAGAGGAAGAAGCAGGCTCCCTGCTGAGCAGAGAGCCCGATGCGGGGCTCGATCCCAGGACCCTGGGGTCATGACCTGAGCCAAAAGCAGAGGCTTTAACCCACTGAGTCACCCATGCGCCCCATAAATGTTATTTTTTAAAGCCCATTTTCTATACATTATTTCACTTTGATTCTTACAACTATAAGAGGCAGAAAGCAATTTTATGGTGTTTATTACAAAAGATAAAAAAAAACAAGGAGAGAAATTTGGTAATTAATACAAGGTAACACAAACAGGAAGTTACAAGCACAGACTTGGACTCTTGACTCAGCCTAGTGCTTGCTCTTTTCCCTCTGCCGTGCTGACTCTCAGACATGTGCTGGGACCTGAACCTGACTGGCTTTACCCACTTACCAAGCTACCTCAAAATTTCAGAGAAAAGATTTTAGGTGAGCACACAATGTAGCCAGCAGTGATTCTTTATGTAATTGGAACTGAAATAGGGGGGAAATCATCTAGGCTATAGTCATGAAATGACACCTGATTGTTTCCTTCTGTCAACACTATCTGTTACTTGAAGCATCTCATAGCATCTCAGTCTATTGAGACCACTCTGGGGGCAATTGGCTGGTGATTTGTCACAAGGACTTGGGTAAGATGCACTTCCAACCAGAAATGTCAGTGATATAAGGTCTTAAAATTATGGATATATACATAAAATTATACACACACACACACACACACACATACACATATGTACATACATACATACACATATTCATCCTACTGACAGAGTTGCAGCATAAGCTAAGCCATCTTTCAGACTTCAAATCAGGAGACTTGGCATAAGGAAGACTTAGCTAAACCAGGATATTCAGTTCAGCATTTGAGTATTTATTTGATCAATTAGAAACCAATGATCTGGTTCTTAGGGTTTTTATGGGTTTTATTTAATTTATCGCCATCCTTTAAATGGACATTTAGTACCATGGGTAAGGGACAAGGAGATGGTGAGGGAAGGCACAGACCCCATAACTGGAGGTAGCGCAAATCATCTCAATTACCAGATGGCTCCAGACCTCTTTTTTCCCTTGTCAAATGAGGGGAACAGTCTGAATAGCCAAGTCAGTGATGCTGTGAGAACTGATGTCTGAATACAGTAGGAGAGCAGGGCATTGGCCCCAGCACCTAGAGTGAAACAAGGTTTGTTTCAAGATTTGTCAAAAGTCCAAGTCTGGAGTGATCTCAAGTCTAACTTTATTGCTGTTTATGTATTTAGTTTAAGATATTTTAAATGTCCATTGTGGACACCCCAGGCAGCAAGCCTATGTCTAACCATCCAAATTATTTGACCTACTTAAAGCAGACTACAATCGAAAGGCAATAGTTGAATACCAACAGATAGGATTTTTCAATTTTAAGCTAATTGCTTCAGCATCATGTCTGACAGCCAGCATAGTAACAGATTAAAACTCCTGTGGCTCTGGTTGGTAGATTTGTGGATGATTTTTTAAATATCTTTTTTTTCTGGGTTATTTGTGTTTTCTAAATTTGGTCAGTGAAAATACATTACCTATGTAATTTTTTAAATGTGAAAAATAATGTAACACCATGTCATCAAATTGTAGATCAGAAGATGTAGAAAACCTTAAAAGGTTCTCAAGAGATCCTCTGCTTCAAACCCCTGCCCCTTAGGCAGATCTGAGTCAAATCTACTGAAGTGGTACTTCTTGGGCTTACTAAGTAATTTATTGCTTAAAACTCTCTGCTTTACCAATGAAGCAATAAAGACCCAGGGCAGAAAAATACCTGGGTCCTAGGCACACAGGTAGTTGGCGACAGAGACTAATATGGATTACTAAAACCTGAAACCACTGCTGTTTCATCTTTTTCCTACTCTCCCTGCCTCTGTGAGCCATTATCACTCTCCTTCCTATGACACTGTCTTCCTGGGGTCTATGTTTGAGGGATTCTGCCATAGACAAGTGGTTTGAAAACACTATAGCCCTGGGAACACACTGTTGGTAAAAGGTTCTATGTATTAGCCCCATTCATATACATAAGCAGCTTATACCACATGTTGTAAAGACTAAGGTACCCCCCCCAACAAAAAAGCTCCTGATTAAAAAAAGATTGGCCTCATCATCCCACCATAGTGCCTAAAATCTCCATCCTGTTGTGCCTATAGAGCCATAGATGCAATATCCAAACAATCATCCATAAAAAGTTTACTAAGAACAAACCATGTGATAGGAAGTACTTATAGGGTATGGGGAGTCAGAGATGAGCAAGCCGTGGCTCTTACCTTGAGGAGGTGATATAATAGCTGTGAAGAAAAGCTAGTAAAAGACTATCCAAAGATGTAATAGAGAAATCAATCCTATGAGAATGCAGAGTAAAGGCACCTACTTTCAGTAGGAGAAACTCAGGAAAGGCTTCTTGAAGTGACCTGTAAACTATATTTTAAAGGATAAATTAACAGAGAAAGCAGGGAAAGTTGGGAGAGGCATCCTTTGCAGAAGACTCGCGTAAAGGCTCAGATGCATTAAATCACGTGGTTCACTGAGGAGCTGAAAGTAGTTCAGCACAGATAAGGAAAAACATGGCTTAACGGAGTACAGACAGATAAAGATGGAAAGGTAAACAGAAGTCAAGTTATAAAGGGCCTTGCAGACCATGCTAAGGAGTTTGGACTCTCTTGAAAGTTATCTATAGTCACTGAAGAATTTTAAACAGGAGGATGCATTAGAATTGGGATGACAGCATTGTATTATCCGAAACGGCCTCCATATTAGCATGAGTGATTTCTAGAAAAGAACTGGTCACCAAAGGGAGAGGAAGAGTACTAGGGACACCAGGTCTAGGTCAGGTACACTGAATGCTAACCAGAATTGGGTAATGACAGATTCTATTCATCTTGGGACTTTGGAATACATGGGCTCATGTTTTTAGAGTAGAATGCATCCCTCTCAATGGTATATCCCCTCTCTCTCTTTTTGCCTTCTTTCTTTCTCCACTGTGCGTCCAGTTAGTGAACAACCAAGCAGGACTCATAGATGAGATCATTACCAGACATATTTCTTGCCTCTATGCTAATATGGCTTGATCTCAAAGAGAAGGCCACTCATCATGTCAGCTTGGCTCAGCTTTAGAGTTACACTGTCCCCATTAGCTGCTTTCTCAGTTACACATTGGGTTAGTTTCGTAGAAAGCCAGCCAGTCATAGCAAAAATATAGTCTCTCCCATGCAGAGTTTAAATATATCCCATGAGACAGAGTAGATCCACATTAGGGCATAGGTGGTTAAAGTATGTGTTTGCTCTTCAACCCTTACACCTAATTAGCAATCAGCAGGGCATAACCAGGGACAGAACCGCTGCTAGCCCCCTCTCAGCCACTGACATAGCCTTTGGGCACTAGTCCGACTGCAAATAATACCACCTGCATTAATATTTAATTCTGATTACCATCTGGAAGAGCTATAAAAACTGCAGAGGGTTAGCAATTGTAGAAAGGAAGAAAAGAGCTCAGCTTTCAAATGTACTAAAAGTACCCCTGATTTGGGAGAAATGTATGCCAGTGTTCAGGGAAATTGCAGATGAATAATTTGAGCGAGGGCATTTTCTCTCTAAATTAGCTAAGGAAGACTGTGGTGTAAATACAATATTTTGTGATATTGCTTGCTATAGCTTGCTGCCATTCATTCACATATAATACATTTTAAGGAAAATATATCCATCTTCTAATGGAGAGCTTCAGAAAAACAGTAATGGAAATTAAGTGCTTAAAAGTAAGTGGACTGGTGCCACTTTGAGATGTCATGGCAAAGCTGGTACCTGGGACCTGTTTGTTCAGTCCTCACTAAGTCATCTTGGGGAAGTTTCTCCAAATCTCTTTTGACCTTTTTTCTTCACCTATGAAATTTTCAAATAATTTAAAGATGAGATGACAAATATTAAAATGTTAAATATATATTTATACAACGTGTTGATGAGGGTCTGGATATGAGTGAATCATTGAATGAATCATAGAACTTGAAAACTGGAAGGGAAATTAATGTTCATCAATTCAAGCCACTCCTTCTGGAGATGAGAAATTCGAGTCCATAGAGGGAAAATGACTTACACAATGTCAATTTTCCACTGAGAACCGCCTCGCACTCAGTTCAATTCCCACTCCCAATAACTACTTTGCTTCATGTTAGTTAGAAAAGGAATAGGTAAGACCAACTTTGCAGGAGAAAAGTGGTAAGGAGGGCAAAATTTCTGAACATGGATGACGGAAAACAGTGCTAGCAATTAGAAATAATGTTGGCACTCACTGTGTTACTTAATGATGTTACTGTGAAGGAACCTAAGAATACCAAACTTTGAACACCTCCCTGTAATAGTTACATGCAACAGGGAATGGTGACAATGGAAAACAAAGCAGTATTTGCTGGGACTTTGGCCACAAATCCCACTGCAGAAAATTCTAATGGGTTGAGCTAGACCACATAGAATGCTCCCTTTTATGTGAGAGTTAAGCTTTTGACTAAGTTAGACCATGTGTCCTGCTCTGTAGAATGCGGTTACTTGCTAATACTGCCACAGTGATCACCCTCATTAAAGCCACTGTCAGCTCTCACCAGAGTGGTTGCGGTGGCCTCTTAAATGGTCTCCTTGCTTTCACTCTCACCTATCATCTATTCTTAAAAATGGTTAGTGGTTCTGTTAAAATGTGAGTCAGATCATGTTGTGTTCTGACTTTGACCCCTCCAAACTCATCCAGAGGCTGTCAAGTCCCACTGCATCATCTTCCCTATTAGTCCTCTGCCTCTCCTCCTGCTACTCTCCACCTCAATCACCGCTCCAGTCTCGCTGGCTTCCGTGCTGTTTCTCGAACTACACCAAAATGTGCTGGTTCCTCAGGACCTTTCCATTTGTTGTTTCCTGTATCTGGAATGCTCTTTCTCCAGATAATATGCTTCCTTCACAAGGCTTTCTATTCACATGTCACTTAGGGTGGTCTTTCTTGATCTCTATAAAAATAGGAACAGCCATCCACCACTTCTCATCCCTAACACTTTTTCACCTGGCTGTATCAGTCTCCATTTCACTTTTGCCATCTTTCTGTCTCCTCCACTAGAATGTAAGTGCCGCAAGGTCAGGGACTTCAGCATTTGTGTTTTGTTTTAGTTTTCCTTCATTCATGTAATTGAATGTCATTCAATTTCATTATTGAATAAGCTCTTAAAAATGCCACCTATGTTTACATGACAGGCACTGTGTTAAGTACTTAGTATTCATTATCTCACTTAATTCCTACACATGCAAAAATAGCACTAGGAAGCTAAGGTTAGTTATCTTATTTCCGGGTGAGAAACGTGAGAGGTTAAGTAATTTGTCCAAGACCACAGAGCTAGTTGCAGCACACCTAGGATTCATTAAATTCCCCGTATGGCTGAACCTGAAAACCCATGTGCTTACCTACCGTGAAATATTGCCTTCTTGGGGTACCTACGTGGCTCAGTGGGTTAAGCCTCTGCCTTCCACTCAGGTCATGATCCAGGGTCCTGGGATTGAGCCCCGCTTCAGGATCTCTGCTCAGAGGGGAGCCTGCTTCCCCCTCTCTTTTCCTGCCTCTCTGCCTACTTGTGATCTCTGTCTGTCAAATAAATAAATAAAATCTTTTTAAAAGAATAAAGAAATATTGCCTTCTTAGTTCCAATCTGAACCTCAGTATGCTTGCCCCCCTCTTTTTCCTCACCCTGTTTTATGGGAATAGTTGACTTTGTGTATATATATGTCACTCTCCCGGAAAAAGTCTCCCCGCTGCCTACTGAATATCAGTCCAGTAAGTGATGGGATTCCAAGCAAGACACCCTTCAATGTCAACAAATGACCCTGAATGGTGATAGGTTAGCCTGGAAAAGTACACAAGTGCTGAGAGCATGCAGTGCATGGGGGCCTGACCAGCCAACTAGCCTCATGTGATTTCAGTGCTTATCTGAAGCTGGGCATACCAGAGAGCATTTGCATGTCTCGGGAACTGGAACACAAACAGCCACAGAAAGCACTGAGTTTGGGCCATAAATTTAAGATCCTCATGTCAACTTGTCACGTCACTGAGCACAATACTTCTAGCAGTCTGTGTGCCTGTTGACAATAATATTTTCTTGAGGAAAAAAGCAGGGAAGAAATTATCTAATCCAGAAAAGCCACCCACAGACTCTAGAAAGAAGATGTGTACTAATTCGTGTCTAGAGAGTTATGAAAAGCATTGGGGGTCATAGGATGACTGTTACACACATTAATAATAATTAATATTTATTGCTCCTGACCTTGACAGTTTTTAAAGTGCTTTTATCTATATCACCTCAAATTAAGCTTTAACAGCTATTTGAGGAATGCAAAAAAAGAAACCAAGTACCTGAGTGTGATGACTAGTAAGTGCCACAGGCTGAAATAGTACCCAGATCTTCCAACTCTGGTCCAGTGTTCCCTTCTCCATATCATACAACATTCCTGGTAATTCCTATGTGGGATCCTTGCATTCATTATTTTTTTAAAAGATTTTTATCTTTAAGGACTCTGTACACTCAATGTGGGGCTCAAACTTACAACCCTGAGATCAAGAGTTGCATGATCTACTAACTGAGCCAGACAGGCACCCCCTTTTTTTTCAAGCCCTATGTTGGATGTAGAGATTGCTTTAAAATAAATAATAAACTTAAAAAAAAAAGAACTGGAAGCCTTTGGAGTGTCTCACTGTCTCAAGCCCTACCTTAGGTGTAGAGATTACTTGAAAATAAGTAATAAATAAACTCCAAAAAAAAAAAAAAAAAAAAAAGAACTGGAAGCCTTTGGAGTACCTGACTGGCTCATTCAGGAGAGCATGTGACTCTTAATCTCAGAGTTGTGAGTTCAAGCTCAAGTTGGGCATAAAACTTTAAAAAAAAAAAAACTTTGCATTAATTATACACTGGCTCCAGGCATATTCAGGTTTGATAATCCTAAAGTGCTTCCAAAGTTTGCTCAACAGAAACAACTGTTAACTGGAATGATAAGTACTACAGAGTACTTTGCCCCAAATTTTTGCTTCCACCAGTCTGACATAAGACTTATGTTTCCTTATTCAGTTAAGTCATTGGAGGAGAACCCCATGAAATAGACAGTAACTCCATATTATAAATCAATATAGCCAGTTGGCTTCAGTATTCCAGCAATCTCAAAGAACAGGTCATTGGCTAGATATATTTCAAAAGGAAAAGGGGGAGAGATAGAACTGCTTTGAATAAAGAACCCCAGTCAAATAGAATAGGTATTTAAAAGACAATATGGGAACACTCAATTCCTGGAGTAGGAAAGCCACAGTGTGTGGTGGGATGAGGGCTGGGGAGCGTAAGGAATATGAGGGGCAGAAAGGAAAAGGGTTTAGGAATTCAAATCATGACTGACTGATTTTCCTATGGGCTAGCTTTGATGGAAAAAAAAATTCTATCTGATGCAAAACAAGTGCAAATGAGGATGCAAAGATGAATATTGTTTGTAAATACTACAAAAAAAGGGAAGCAAAAAATTCTTAGCTTTCCAATGTACTCCAGTATGTTACCCAGAGAAGATGGAACTGGTTTTCTAGACAGCTAATGAGCTACTAAATGGAGGGTGTAAACTGCAAACAATGCCAGTCAAGAATGTTAGTGGAAAACTATGCTACATGCTGATTTTTTTCATCCCATCGCTGGGTTAACTTATTTTGAAAAGATATATATATATCTATATATGTATATGAAAATAAGAGTTTATGAGAAAGCACTAAACACCTATAGGGTTACAAATCATGAAAAGAGTATTTCAGGCAGTTGTTATCTTTAATTCTTTAAATGTTCCATGGTAGGAACCATAATTCAGTCAGTAATTGCTGTAAGTGAAGTAAAAAGGAAACAAGAACTGTTCACTGATACTCCTTTAAAGAAACATTTTTAGAACATCTTGAATAACACATTTTTCCTGCATAATCTTTTAGCTCTCCTCTTGTGATACTTTAGAATCCGATTCTAAAATCAAATGTATTTACCAGTGAATCAGGAGAGTATGTTAAGAGAAATAGTATCATTAATCACACTAATCACAAGACCCTCTTCTACTTATTCATCACACCCAAATGTCTTTGGAATTGGAACTTTTCAAAGACATTTTTTGTTAGTTTCAAACAGAAAAAAATTTCTGTCAAGTTTGTCTTAGTATAGTAAGGTTGATTGTTTTTCCACAAAGAACATCTTCTAGAGCTGGGATGGCACATAGTTTTCTTTTCATATGCCAGTTTCAACTGTTCTGTGGTGGCTGCCTGGGGTACTGCTAAGAAGAATTCTAAGGCTGTTTCCAGGCTCAATCATAAAAGAATCCCATGATTAATTTTGTCACGTCCATGGCTGAAGAAGGGAAGTGGAATTATGAGTGTCAAATATTTGCTATCTCTTCTCTAGAGATTTTTTTTTATCCTCTTAAGCCTGAGGACTAAAATTTGGGTGTCTTCTGTTAGTGGGCAGTGGTAATTTCTGTTGGAGTAATTAATGTAATCTACCCTTTGACTCTTCTCAGAGCGTATAAATGAGAGGTGTGTAGGATAAATTATTAGTCCATTATATAAAAAGCTAACACAATTTGATTTCTAGTTTCATAATTCCTAAGGAAAAATATGACTGGAGCAAGACTCAAAGAAATAGGAAATCTATGTACAAGGCAATTCATTAGTCTTATTAAAATAAGCTACTTTGATATCCTTAACTAAACTTTGATTTTTGTTTGGACTAAGAAAATATGCTAAGTAATTTCTCTTAATGTGCTTCTAGGCTCTGTAAAGAGGCTTCTAGGCCTGGTAACTTCTTTGGAGCGAAAGCAAGAATTTATAACTTTGCAGCTAAAATGTGGACTTTTATCTATCTTCCACTATCTTCCACTGCATATATTAACTGAGTACCCTCTGGCTTGCTTGACTCCTCACCCAGGCCTTAGATAATTACCTCTCACTGTAGTAATTTCCAGTAAAACCTTTTTTTAAAAATTTTATTTATTTGACAGAGAGAGAGAAATCACAAGTAGGCAGAGAGGCAGGCAGAGAAAGAGGGGAGAGGAAGCAGGCTCCCTGCGGAGCAGAAGGCAGAGGCTTTAACCCACTGAGCCACCCAGGCGCCCCAATTTCCAGTAAAATCTTAAGAGGTGTTCCCCCTATTTCTTCCATTCTTTAGTCTGCCCTTTTCTAGGCTGAGAACACAAAAATAAGGGGAACCATCACACTGATTCTTCTTCTTTTCAGGTTTCTTGTGATCTTATCACTTTTCACCCACCAGTGTGGTTATGGTTACCCAGGTAACTAAATTACTGATATGGTTTACCTTCTACCCATTCTTCTTCAACAAACCCAGTCTCAGAATTTCTTTATTTTCCTGTACTGTTTAATGAGAACTTCATCAAAAAAGAAAATCCTCTTTTTAGCCAAATACTCCTTTTTGCAATCTTTCTTCTTATAAATGCAAAATTGTTACTTAAAGGAAAATGACCATTTTTCATTATTTCTAATAGTTGAAGGAACAGGTTTTAAGTACATTAACCATTTCAATATTAATGATGTCATTATTATCTGCCCATTTCCCTAACCCTTAGTCCCTGGCAACCACCATTCTTCCATCTGTTTCTGTGAATTTGGTGTTTTTAGATTCTACAACATATATGAGATCATGCAGTATTTATCTTTCTTTGTCTGACTCATTTCACTCAGCATAATCTCCTCAAGGTCTCATCCTTGTTGTCAAAGTGGCAGGATTTCTCTATTTTTAATGGGTAATATTCATTTATCAAATTCATTCACCTAATAATATTCATTATATATGTACATACACCACATTTTCTTAACCCATTCATGCATCGATGGGTACATAGATTGTTTCCATGTCTTGACTATTGTGAATAATGCTGCAGTGAACATGGGATTGCAGATATCTCTTCAAGATAATGATTTCTTCTTTATCAGATATATGCCTAGTTGTGGAATTGCTAAATCATATTTTTATTTTTAATTTTTTGAGGAACCCCTATACTGTTTTTGCATAGCGACTGTATCAGCTTACATTCCTACCAATAGTACACCAGTATTCTTTTTTCTCCACATCCCTGCCAGCATTTGTTACTTCTTGTGTCTTTTTGATGCTAGCCATCCTAACAGGTATGATGATATCTGATTGTGGCTTTGGTTTGTATTTCCCTAATGTTTAGTGACGTTGAGCATCTTTTCATGTACTTGTTGGTCATTTGTATGTCTTCTTTGGAAAACTGTCTATTCAAGTCTTCTGTCCATTTTTTAATTGGATAGTTTGCGTTTTGGCTATGAGTTGCATGAGGAACATATGTTTTGGACATTAACTCCTTATCAGATATATGGTTTGCAAATATCCTTCCATTACATAAGTTGTCTTTTCATTTTGTTTTTTCTTTTACTGTGCAGAAGCTTTTTACTTTGATAGTCCCACTTCTTGACTTGTGCTATTGTTGTTTGTGCTTTTGGTATCATACTCAAAAATAAAACATTGCCAAGACTGAGGTCAAGGAGCTTTCCTCCTGTGTTTTCTTCTAGGAGTTTTACAATTTCAGGTCTTACATTTAAATTCTTAATGTGAGTTAATTTTTGTAAGTGATGTAAGATAAGGGCCCAATTTCATTCTTTTACATCTGAATATCCAGTTTTCTCAACACCAATTACTGAAGAGACTATCTTTTCCCCATGAGTATTCATTCATTCATGCATTCATTCATTTATTATTATTATTATTATTTATTTATTTATTTATTTATTTTGAGAGAGCGGAGAGGCAGAGGGAGGGAGAGAAAGAGAAAAAAAAATCTCCAGCATGTTCCACACTCAGCACAGAGCCTGATTCAGGACTCCATCTCATGCCTCTGGATCATTACCTGAGCCAAATGAGCCACCTAGCCACCCCTCTCCATGAGTATTCTTGATTCCATTGTCAATATTGGTGACTGTAATTGTGGTTTTATTTCTTGGCTCTTGGTTCTGTCCTATTTGTCTATGTATGTTTTTATGTCAGTACCATAGGTTCTGATTACTATAGTTTTGGCATATAATATGTTTGAAATCAGAAATTGTGATACCTCCAGATTTATCTCTCAAAATTGCTTTGGGTGTTTGAAATCTTTTGTGTTTCCATAAGAATTTAGGATTTTATTTTCTATTTCTGTGCAAAATGTTATTGAGATTTTGATAGAGATTATATTGCGTCTATAGATGGCTTGGGTAGTATGGACATTTTAACAATATTAACTCTTCTGATCTATGAACACCGTGTGTATTTCCATCTATGTGTGTCTTTTTCAATTTCTTTCTTCAATGTCTTACAGTTTTCACTGTATAGATCTTCCATTTTCTTGGTTAAATTTACTTCTAAGTATTTTATTATTCTTGAGACTTTTATAAATGACATTGCTTTATTTCTTTTTCAGATAGCTCAGTGTTAGTGTATAAAAATTCAAATGATTTTTGTAAGTTGATTTTATAACCTGAAATTATACTGAATTGGTTTATAGGTCTAACAGTTTTTTTGAAGAGTTTTTAGGATTTTCTATATACAAGATCATGTCACTAGCAAACAGAAAGAGAGTCTGTCCTGCTTTCTTTTTTTTAAATTTTTTAAATTTATTTTCAGCATAACAGTATTCATTATTTTTGCACCACACCCAGTGCTCCATGCAATCTGTGCCCTCTCCAATACCCACCACCTGGTTCCCCCAACCTCCCACCCCCCGCCCCTTCAAAACCCTCAGATTGTTTTTCAGAGTCCATAGTCTCTCATGGTTCACCTCCCCTTCCAATTTCCCTCAACTCCCTTCTCCTCTCCATCTCCCCTGTCCTCCATGCTATTTGTTAGGCTCCACAAATAAGTGAAACCATATGATAATTGACTCTCTCTGCTTGACTTATTTCACTCAGCATAATCTCTTCCAGTCCCGTCCATGTTGATACAAAAGTTGGGTATTCATCCTTTCTGGTGCAGGCATAATACTCCATAGTGTATATGGACCACATCTTCCTTATCCATTCGTCCATTGAAGGGCATCTTGGTTCTTTCCACAGTTTGGCGACCGTGGCCATTGCTGCTATAAACATTGGGGTACAGATGGCCCTTCTTTTCACTACATCTGTATCTTTGGGGTAAGTACCCAGTAGTGCAATTGCAGTGTCATAGGGAAGCTCTATTTCTAATTTCTTGAGGAATCTTCACACTGTTCTCCAAAGTGGCTGCACCAACTTGCATTCCTACCAACAGTGTAAGAGGGTCTCCCTTTCTCCACATCCCCTCCAACACATGTTGTTTCCTGTCTTGCTAATTTTGGCCATTCTAACTGGTGTAAGGTGGTATCCCAATGTGGTTTTAATTTGAATCTCCCTGATGGGTAGTGATGATGAACATTTTTTCACGTGTCTGATAGCCATTTGTATGTCTTCATTGGAGAAGTGTCTGTTCATTTCAGCATTTTTTAAAAAATATTTTACTTATTTATTTGACAGAGATCACAAGTAGGCAGAAAGGCAGGCAGAGAGAGAAGGGAAAGCAGGCTCCCTTTTGAGCAGAGAGCCCAATTCAGGGCTCGATCCCAGGACCCTGAGATCATGACCTGAGCTGAAGGCAGAGGCTTAACCCACAAAGCCACCCAGGCACACCTTCTTTCAGCATTTTGAATATATCATGCCACTCCCTTCTGGCCTGAAAAGTTTTCCTGAAAAATCAGCTGATAGCCTTATGGGGTTTCCCTTGTATGTAATTGTATTCTTTTCTATTTCTGCTTTTAACATTCTCTCTTTATCATTATTTTTGCCATTTAATTACCATGTGTCTTGTTGTGGACCTCCTTGGGTTGATTTTGTTGGGGGCTCTCTCCTGGATCTGGATTTTTGTTTGCCTCCCCAGACTGTTTTCAGACATTACTTCTTCAAATACATTTTCTGCCTCTTCCTTATATCATGAACGTTATTACCCTTGATGGTGTCACTGAGTTCCGTAAGTCTATGTTTATTTTCATTTTTATTATCTCTCTCTCTCTCTCCCTCGCTCCTGTTCAGATTGGTTGCTTTCCATTACTCTGTCCTCCAGGTCATTGATCTGTTATTCTGCTTCCCTTAGTCTATTTATCCTTCTAAGTATGTTTTTAATTTCAATTATTGACTTCTTCAACTCTAATTTGTTTTTTCTCATGTTTTCTATCTCTTTGTTGAGAGTCTCACTGAGGTTCTCCATTCTTTTCTCATGTCTGATGAGTATCTTTATGACCATTACTTTAAATTCTCTATTAGACATATAACTTAATCTCCATTTTGTTTAGCTTTCTTCCTATGATTTTCTCCTATTCTTTCATTTGGGACACATTTCTCTGTCCCTTCACTTTGTCTAACTCCCTATTTCTATGTGTTAGGAAATTCAGCTACAACTCCTACTCTTGAAAATAGTAGCCTTATGAAGAAGTGGTTCTGTAGTACCCTGTAGTGCAAAGTCACCTGTTGATCAAAACCAGCCACTTCAGGGGTGGGTCCTATCAATATTGCATGTGCCCTACTATTTATGGCTGAGCCAAGCTTGCAGTCTAAATGTCTGCAATGGCTCTCTTTGCCTATTGTGGGCAGGGTTTGATTCCTGTGTTGTTAGGGGGCCAGTCTGGGACCAGCTGGGGCTTGAGTTGAGTTAGACCAGGCATTTACCAGAAATGCAGTAGCACCAAACTGCAGAGGGTTTTTTCTGTGTTGTCCCCTGAAAAGCTTTCATTGGTGGGCAGGGCCTGCAATCAGAGCCGATGTCTGCCACAAACCTACTACTGCTGCGGCCACAGTTGGTTGCTATGTGTGGTTATCCTCCCCTCTCCCTGAGTCAGAAATCACTTTGGAGTGATGCTGGCCCCTGTTAGGACTGGTTTCCCACTTCCAGGCTTGTGGCTGGCAAGGGGATATTGAAGGGTGCCTGATCTACAGAAGGACACAGGGCAAGCCCACTGCTAGCGAGCTAGGTGGAAAGTGTTGTGCTTGGCTCGTTTCACAGGTATCCCTGTATCTAGACTTGGGGAAGAAGAGGGAAATGACACCTGTCAGCTCTTTTGTCCTTGGAGAGATCTCTCACAGATGCCTCCTCTTCCAGCACTCTCTGAGATTAGTAAATAAATGTCCTTCTCACATACCCCAGTCATTTTTTTTTCAAACTATTGCTTCTATGTCATATCTCCACAGAGTTGTTGTACTATCTCTTTAAGAGTGGGGTGGGGTGTCTCAATTTCTAGTCACCCTCAAGCCCTCCCAGAGCCAAGCTTACTAGTTTTTAAAGATCCAGGTGTTAAACCCCACTAATTGCTAGGCCCCTCTGGTTTCCAAAGCCAAATATTAAGGGGATTCATCTTCCCTATGTGGGTATCCCATGCGTGGGGTAGCTGGCTTAGGGACCTTCTCCTCTCTCTTCTCTGTGCCCATGTCATCCCTCCTTTCCATGGATAGTCTCTTGGGTCCATTTGGCTCCTGTTTGACTTTCTACCCTCCCTACCCTCTTTAATGTGGCCTCTTCTCTACATTTAGTTGTGGAGTGTCTGTTCTGCCAGGCCTCATGTTGTTTTCTGGGTTATTTACACTGATGCATGTGTTACCTTGTTGTGACCATGAGATGAGGTGAGCTTAGGATCCTCCTATTCTGCCATTTTCCCTGGAAGTCCTCAACAATTATTTCTTGAAATAAGTTTTCTCTTTCTCCCTTTCTTCTCCTTCTGGAACTCCAATGATAAAGGCTAGGGTGTCCTACTCCATCATATTGGTAACATCACTCCTGGCACTAGTTTTATCTCATATTTGAAAGTCTAGCTGGACACCATCTTGTCCAGGTAAAGCCAGTAAAATTGTCCATAATCTTCATCTTCACTATGTCAAACTCAAGAACATATTCTCTTCTGTGGAGCTGCTTATGTACAATCCCAAGACACAGGACAGCACTTCTGGCTGGAAGGATTAAGAGACTTTGCAAAATAAATGTCTATACAGTTTCCAATCACTCCCTTTGCATTCTCTAGAATCTATTCCTTTTGGACTTTCCCCACCCCTACCCTGCCAAAATTGCTCTTGAAAGGTACCCCTGACACATGCCTTATTAAATCCAATGGTCACTTTTTATGTAACATGTTACTCAATCCATCACTCTCCCCTTCAGGGAAAAAATAGTTTTTAATACTTCATTCCTGACACCATACTCTCCTATTCCATAGGGTATTCATCTTCATCTCCTTTGCTAGTTTTTTTTTGTAGCAGAGACTGACTATCTGTTCACTAAACCCATTTCCTCCTCTTCTTTGGCATACACTTCAACTACATTTCCCAGCTTCCCTGCTGTTCATCGTGGCCACATAAACAAGTTTTTACTAATGGAAAATGAGTATGAGTTATATGCTCAGATTTCAAGCCTGGCCCATAAAATATTCCCACTCACAATCCTCCAAGTTCATTCTTCTTCTACCAGCCTGATACACTATGATGAAGTTTAATATTGTGATTGTGACTTGGGAAGTGCAGTAATTAAGAATAGCAGAAACACAAGTTAGGTCACTGGAGAAAAGTCCCCACTCTATCACTAGCATCCATTTTGGAATTAGCACAAGAAAGAGATAAACTTCTGTTTTAAAAAAAAAAATTAGGGGTGCCTGGCTTGCTTAGTTGGTAAAGCATATGACTCTCAATCTCAGTGTATTGAGTTCAAGCTCCCTGCTGGGCATGGAACCTATTTTAAAAAACAACATTTAACAATTGCTTTTTAGAACAACCAATATTTATTTAACAAATCTGGGCTTT
This sequence comes from Lutra lutra, assembly GCF_902655055.1. Taxonomy (NCBI): domain Eukaryota; kingdom Metazoa; phylum Chordata; class Mammalia; order Carnivora; family Mustelidae; genus Lutra; species Lutra lutra. The sequence goes on along the minus strand of NC_062296.1, from coordinate 25,442,814 downwards.
ATTTTTCTGACTCCTTAATGTTACATTACTTCAGGCATTAATCCTTGCACCTCTTACCTCCTTGGGTGATCTCATCCAGATTATGAACTAATGATTCACAAATTTACATATCTAAGCTGGACCTCTCCCATAAAATCAGACCTTTATAAACAGGTTTACTTGACATCTCTAATTAAATTTAGAACTTAATATGTCTAAAACTAAAACCATGATTATCAAACTTAAACTTTGTTCCTTATACTCTTTCCCACCTCAGTTATTGGCCACTGCATCTTTCTATTAACAAGGCCAAAATCCTTATAGTTAAACATGACCCATTATTGTTTTTTTTCCTCCTCTTTTCAGACAGAGAGAGAGGGGGAGAGAAAGGTAGGCGAGACAGAGGGAGAGGGAGAGAAAAATCTCAAGCAGGCTTCATATTCAGCACAGAGCCCAATGCAGGGTTTGATCTCATGACCTGAGATCATGACCTGAGCCGAAATCATGAGTTGGGCGCTTAACTGACTGAGTCACCCAGGTGCCCTGACCCCCCCCCCTTTTTTTTTAACAGTCTCATGTCAAATTTGTCTGAAAATCCTGATGGCTCCACCTTCAAAACATATACAGAATTCAATCACTTCTCACCACATCCGTCATTACTACCTTAGTCCCCAAATCATCATTACTTCATCTGGACTATTGCAGCAGTCTCCTAATTATTCTCAGTTTTCTTTCTTACTTCCCTCCAGTCTATTCATCACACAACAGGTGATCCTCTGAAATTATGAATTACATAATTTAAAAACCTTCAATACCCTCTCATCTCACCCATATTAAAAGCCAACATCTTTACAATGGCTTCTGAAGCTACTTAATCTGACCTTTGATCTTTTTTCCTATCATCTGCCTTGTTTGCTCTTCTACAATAACCCAACCTGCCCTGCCCACACTCTATCCCCTCTCTGTTTTATTTTCCTCTATGTCACTTATCACCAACTAAATGCACTATATATTTTACTTACTACTTATTTTGTTATGTTCCACAAACCAGAATGAGAGCAGGACTTTTGTTCAGTGCTATACTCCCAGTACCAAGCACAAACACATAGTGGGTTCACAATAAATATGAGTTAAATGGATGCATTTTGAATGATTGCTCTCTTAAATTCATTCAACCAGAATCAAACAGACCTTTTCCCACAATCCACAAATCCCTGTAGCAAATGGCAAGGTAAGAAGCCATCCCCTTCAGGTCAGCACCCTGTGTGGAAAACACAGCCACTCACCAAGGTGGTTTAAAACAGCTAATTCCCATGCCACTGGAGTTGCCATCCATCACACAGCTGCACTATTGTGCTACTAAGGCTGTGGCTGAAAGGTCTGTCCTCAGGGTCCCTTGGTCTGGCAGAATCCATCTCTGCTGACTTCTATTCAATATCCTGCCAGCCTATTTGAGTTTCCGTTGCTGTAGTAGGGACTGATAAATAACTATCATCTGCCTGGCATTGCAAGTTTTTCTTCTTCACTGAGATGCACCTGATTAGTTTTTACAGCAAGTTCTTGGGAGAGAGGAGATTCTCTGGTTTGATTCTTTACTCTCGGTTTCATTACCTCTATCCCTATGGTGCTGAAATCTATGTCAGTTGTCTGCATCTACTTACAGGTTTTGGGGGTTAGGGGGTAACATTTGATTACTCTCTTTCCTTTTTTAAAAATTTTTTAATTCCAAAACTGGAATTTTAATTCCAGTTACTTAACATAAAGCATTATATTAGTTTCAGGTGTACAATACAGTAATTCAGTACTTCCACATCACTCTGTGTTCATCACAAAAATTATACTCCTTAATCCCCATCATGTATTTTACTGATCCCTCCACCCCTCCCCTCTTGTAACCTTCATTTTGTTCTCTATATTTAAGAGTATGTTTCTTATTTTGTTCCCCACCTCTTATTTTATCCCTTTGCTTATTTGTTTTCTTTCTTATGAAACCAAAACTACATTCTATGTCAACTAACTTGAATTTAAATAAAATCTTAGAAGAATAAAAAAATAATGAGTGAGAAATGTAATTATGCAAGGTGATGGAGATGCTAAATAACATTATTGTCCTAATCATCTTCTAATATATATGTGTATCAAATCATCACAATGTACACTTTATTTTTTTTAAAGATTTTATTTATTTATTTGACAGACAGAGACCACAAGCAGACAGAGAGGCAGGCAGAGAGAGAGGAGAAAGCAGGCTCCCCACAGAGCAGAGAGGCTGATGTGGGACTCGATCCCAGGACCCTGCGATCATGACCTGAGCCAAAGGCAGAGGCTTTAACCCACTGAGCTACACAGGAGCCCCCACAATGTACACTTTATTTATTTTTTTTAAGATTTTATTTATTTATTTGACAGAGAGAGATCACAAGTAGACAGAGAGGCAGGCAGAGAGAGAGAGAGGGAAGCAGGCTCCCTGCTGAGCAGAGAGCCCGATGCGGGACTCGATCCCAGGACCCTGAGATCATGACCTGAGCCGAAGGCAGCGGCTTAACCCACTGAGCCACCCAGGCGCCCTAATGTACACTTTAAACACCCACACAGTGTTATGTGTAAATTATATCTCAATAAAGATGGAACAACAACAACAAAAATAGGAACACCTAAGATCTAGCAGTCACACTATTGGGTATTTACCCAAAGAAATAGAAAACACTGATTCAAAAGGATACGTGTACCTCTATGTTTATAGCAGAATTATTTACGATAGCGAAGATATGGAAGCAGCCCAAGTGTTCACTGATAGATGAATGGATAAAGAAGATATGGCATATATACACAATGGTATATATATATGGTATATATAATGGTATATATAATATTATATATAATATAATATGGAATATTATTCAGCCATAAAAAGAATAAAATCTTGCCTTAACTATGACATAGATGGAGCTAGAGATTATAATGCTAAGCGAAGTTAGTCAGTTAGAGAAAGACAAATTCCATATGATTTCTCGCACCTTAAATATTTTATTTATTTATTTATTTAAGAGAGAGAGAGAACATGAGTGGGGGAAGAGCAGAGAGGGAGGGAGAGAGAGGCTCTCTCAAGCAGACTCTGTACTGAGTGCAGAGCCAGATCTGGGGCTCCATCTCATGACCCTTAGATCACGACCTGAGCTGAAACCAAGAGTTGGATGCTCAACTGACTCAGCCACTCAGGCACTCCTTGAGTATTCAATTTTGAGTGAAAGATAATCTGAGTAAATATTTTTATGGAACAGAAAAATTTTATGATATTTTGGATGATTATGTTAGAGTTGTAAGGACATTTAGAAGTCACCTTTTCCAACACATTCATTTTTCTAGATGGGGAAACTGAGTCTCATAGAATCTGAGTGACTATAGTTACTTAGCATTTGCAAAGTGCTTTTACAAATATCTTCATGTTTAATATCTCTAATGGAACAATAATTATTATCCTCATTTTACATATGGGGCTCTGAAAGGCTGAGTGACCCAAATTTCACACATAGAGCGGAGGAAGTACTCCTATGCTCTTTCCATTATACCTCATTGCTTCTTACACATACCTCAGGGGGATAAAAAGAAGTGCTAAGCTCTTAAGTTTGTGGGGTATGAAGGGGAAGAAAGAAGGGTTGTTCAGGGAACAAGCTGACTCACAGTGAAATTGGTTATTCTGTGGAATTACAGTCTCCTTCCACATCTTGTTCTACTCTTCTGATAGCTACTGTGGTTCTGATAAGTTGCTGAGGACACAGATGTCACAAAGATTGGTTTAGACACAAAGCACCAAGGGTGAGTTCATTGGTCCTTAAAGGAGACCTTATCCCCATGCAGTTTCAGCATTGCCATCTGGCAGATATGAGTAGTGGTGAAAGCCATGCCTTGTAAGTCTTTGTTGATAAGAAGCATTAGACTAGCTGTCTCTGTTTCATGTGGGAGTTTCCTCTCTGAATTCTAAGGTCAGAAGGAACATACCAACAACAACAACAAAAACACAAAAAAAGAAGAAGGATGCCATATTCCCTCACTTAAATTTTCCTTCATTTTCTCAGATGGTTTGCTGCTAACACAAGAGGCAAAATTTGAGTTGTAAAGTATGTCTGTGTATCTGTATGTATTGTACTAGTGATGGTAAACTCTGGTATAGCTTGAGTTTGGGTAGAAAGTCTTTCCAGCCAGTATGTTCTACTCATGGCAAAACGCTCTTTCAGCATAGAACCTCCAACTTGGTAAGAAGACCTGAACTATGTGGATAGTGGCTAAAGTCTCTATAGACCTCTATTCAGTCAAGTGGATTTAATGCAACACAATTATCTTTTTCTCACCTATTCTCATCTAGATTCTAGACATTCCAGATATCTTTTGGGGACATACCACAAATCCTATTGTTGAGCCATATTATATATTTATTCAAGATACAATATTTAGCATGAGCTATGAAATTTAAGGAATTATCTTACATAGTTGTATGAATTCTATATTTTGCCTTTCCCTGAAATGCCTTTGGCTTATTCAGCATTTTCATCTGTGAACAAAGGTAATAAACACACATCTTATCTAAAGGCAGTGGGATAAATCAAGGAGATAAAAAAACTTGAGTAGCTTTTTCTTATACTAAACTGTCTTATACTCAGTTATGCCTCGGGAATTTTATCTGTATAATGAAACTAATACCCCCCAAAAAGTGCTTAATTGTATCATACTGAAACAAGCATAAGCTGTTTTATTCAATTGGCAAACTATTTTCTCTAAACTAAAAACATAAATAGAAAAAACTACAAAGGTGAACTGACTGGTTATTCTTCCCTTCTAAAGCAATGGCTAGAATGAGATCTTTAGCCAAAAATATATCTATTATGCTGCTTGCATGCACTTTGGAAGGATAGGAAAAATCAGGGCTACAGGAACCAGAAATTTGGGTAACTACCATCACAGAAAATTTCCAGGAAGGAAATGGGAACTGTTCAGGTATGCATCACATATTCAGCTATTGATTTGTGAAAACACATTTTTTAAATTTGTGAAAGTTGGCCTTCCTGCCCCTTCTTTCCATTCTCCACACTAAAACTGGAACAATCATTTTAAAATGTAAATATGAAAATATGTAAATTACTGTCACTCTCTTGCTTTAATCTATTCAGTGAATTTATATTGTATTTTGGATAACATCTAAATTTCTTAACATGACCTAAATAAACCTGCATGATCTAAAACCTAATTCTCAACCGATACACCCCAATAATACTAAATATACCAGTTATAATAAATTAACTTCCGTTTGTACATGTTGTCCCCTCTGCTTGAAACACACTTCTTTTTTCTCTATTTTTAATTTTTTATTGTGTTATGTTAGTCACCATACAATACATCATTAGTTTTTGATGTAGTGTCCCAAGATTCATTGTTTACATATAACACCTAGTACTCCGTGCAATATGTGCCCTCCTTAATACCCACCAGGCTCACCCACTCCCCCATCCCCTCCCCTCTAAAACCATCAGTTTGTTTCTTGGAGTCCACAGTCTCTTGTGGTTCATCTCTCCAATTTCTCCCCCTTCACTTTTCCTTTTCTTCTCCTACTGTCCTCCATGTTGTTCCTTATGTTCCACAAATAAGTGAAACCACATGATAATTGACTTTCTCTGCTTGACTTATTTCACTCAGCATAATCTCCTCCAGTCCTATCCATGTTGATGCAAAAGTTGGGTATTCATCCTTTCTGATGGCTGAGTAATATTCCATTGTGTATATGGACCACAACTTCTTTATCCATTCATCTGTCAAAGGGCATTTTGGCCCTTTCCACAGTTTGGCTATTGTGGCCATTGCTGCTATGAACATTGGGGTACATATGGCCCTTCTTTTCACTACATCTGTATCTTTGGGATAAAGACCCAGTAGTGCAATTGCTGGGTCATAGGGTAGCTCTATTTTTAATTTTTTGAGGAATCTCCACACTGTTTTCCAAAGTGGCTGCACCAACTTGTATCCCCACCAACAGTGTAAGAGGGTTCCCCTTTCTCCACATTCCTCTCTAATACTTGTTGTTTCTTGCCTTGTTAATTTTTGCCATTCTAATCAGTGTAAGTTCATCTTCATTCTAAACCACTCAATGTGGTTTTGATTTGAATTTTCCTGATGGCTATTGATGCTGAACATATTTTCATGTGTCTGTTAGCCATTTGTATGTCTTCATTGGAGAAGTGTCTGTTAATGTTTTCTGCCCACTTTTTGACTTGATTATTAGTTTTTTGGGTATTGAGTTTGAGAAGATCTTTATAGATCTTGGATATCAGCCCTTTGTCTGTAGTGTCATTTGCGAATACCTTCTCCCATTCCGTGGGTTGCCTCTTTGTTTTGTTGACTGTTTCCTTTGCTGTGCAGAAGCTTTTGATCTTGATGAAGTCCCAAAAGTTCATTTTTGCTTTTGTTTCCTTTGCCTTTGGAGACATGTCTTGATAGAAGTTGCTGTGGCCGATGTCAAAGAGGTTACTGCCTATGTTCTCCTCTAGGATTTTGATAGATTCCTGCCTCACATTGAGGTCTTTTATCCATTTCGAGTTTATCTTTGTGTGTGGTATAAGAGAATGGTCAAGTTTCATTTTTCTACATATAGCTGTCCAATTTCCCCAGCACCATTTATTAAAGATATTGTCTCTTTTCCACTGGATATTTTTTCTGCTTTGTCAAAAATTATTTGGCTATAGAGCTGAGGGTCCATATCTGGGCTCTCTACTTTTTTCCATTGGTCTGTGTGTCTAGAAATACACTTCTGAGTGAGACTGCACTTGTTCCCTACCCCCATACCCATCCTATTTGTCCCTTTGTTTTGATAGCTTACTTTCATACCTCAAGTCTTAGTTCAGATGTTCATTTCTAAGCTCTCTATACAATGTTAGGTAGCCCTGTAACATACTCTTATGACATTCTATAAATCCCATATCATAAATCACAGTGCATTAGAAGTGCTTGATTTAAATTTTTAGTCTATTTTGCTGTACTCTGAGGTCCTTAAAGACATAGACTATTTCTCATTCACTTTTGTAAGCAGTTTAACATAATAGCTAAGAGTGCAAACTCTGGAATAACTGCCTGGCTCCACCACTTAGGACTTGGGCAGATTATTTGACCTGCCAATGCCCATTTTGTCATTTATAAAATGAGATAATTGAACCTATCTCAAATGGTTGCTAGGAGAATTGCATGAGTTAATGCATGTAATGTACTTAAATCAGTACTAGGCACATACTAACGCTTAATACATATTAATTATTATTTGTTTTTATCCACACACAATGACCAACATAATGCCTGACTACATAGCACATGCTCAACAAATGTCTGATGAATACATGAATGAGTGAATAAGGAATAGAATCAGTAGGTCTTATTGTTAGCCAGTAAGGTCTGAGAGACTAGGAATGCAACCTATCCTCGTAATTGAATTCTTTTTTTTTTTTTAAAGATTTTATTTATTTATTTGACAGAGAGAAATCACAAGTAGGCAGAGAGGCAGGCAGAGAGAGAAGAAGAAGCAGACTCCCTGCTGAGCAGAAAGCCCGATGTGGGGCTTGAACCCAGGACCTGGGATCATGACCTGAGCCGAAGGCAGTGGCTTAACCCACTGAGCCACCCAGGCGCCCCCGTAATTGAATTCTTAAAGCCTAATACAGGTTCAGGCACCATGTAGTTCCTCAATCTCTATGAGTTATATGGACTTGAGATGAAGAACTCTAACTTCCTATATATGATTATTATAGTTAGTGAAAATTATATTCAAAACTTCAATTAAGAAATTTCCAAAATCAAACAGAAATGTAGAACCCATTCTTTCCTTATAAACCATTGTGCTAGATATTTTATTATCCTTGGGGATGGAGCCAGATTATAGTTGGTTCTCAGTGAAACTAGCCAGCAGTATGACTCATACCAAAATAAAAGGAAAAAAAAAGAAAGAAACCCTCACAAAAATCATTTCTACCTTTGCAAACATTAAAGGCGTTACTTTCAAAGTGCTACTTTCAAGTGAATACCCCCACTGATTAGTACAAGTTATCCCTGATGGAAAATGGCTTTGAAGTTTAGATTTGAACTTCCTAGCTGAGCCAGTAGTGCTCAGGGGAGGAGTGAACAGAACTGTTCTCCCTTGCACAATTATGTATGAGAAAGATGCACAATCTCTGACACATCCTAGTAGAAGACAACCAGGGGTTTTCATCCCAGTGTTATAGCTTCTTAACCCTATAATCCTGAGCAAGTTACCTGAACTCTCTAAGCCTCTGTGTTTTCCTCTGTGAAATGGGAATAAGATCAACAACACACTACCATATCACTCTCTGTAAAGCATGTAAATATGATCATGTATATAGAGTGCATAACATGTTGCCCGGCATATGTACTCAACAAATGGTAGGTATTTTTATCATGGTAGACTTTAACCCTTGACATCTTAATTTGTTGGTTAGATCATTTGAGCAGGAGTACAGTAGTCATTTGCCAAGTGTAAACACTTAGCACCTTGGTGACCTTTGTAGGAGAGTCTTTCCATAGCATAGTCTTATATCACTATGTTTGAATAGAACATTAGTAGAACCTTGACTATTCAAATTTCTAGCTCTATGACCTTGGTCAAGTTACCTATAATCTTTTTGTGACTTAGTTTCCTCTTTCATAAAATGGAAATAGTAATGGTATCTAGTTCGTAGGGTTGTTAGGATTAGATGAAATTATAATCCTTATAGTCCTTAACAAGAGACCCAGGACATTCTATAAACTTAACAAATGTTAGTAATGATAGTGGCCTAAAAGAGTCATCCCAGGCCCTTGAAATCTACTTATATTCTTCTGGTACAATGAAAATTCATATGAAATTATAAATATACTTTTGAGAAGAGAAGAATATGTTGATTGTGAAACTGCTGTCCCATTTATTAAGTCACTAGTATATCCAGGGTACTCTTCTAGGTAACTTATAGACATTACTTTAATCTTCACAGCAATGCAGTGTGGTGGATATTACTCCCATTTTAAGCACACATCAACTAAGATATTTTAAGAAAGCCACCCAAGACCACACATCTAAGATATGGATTAAGAAAGAGGCAGAATTGGGATCTGAGCCCAGGTCCGTCTGACACCAAAGCCTGAGTTCTTTTTGCTACATCTTTAATCCATCACTATGAATTTGTTTATCAGATTAGCTAGCTGTTATCAGTAAGAGAGAGGGTACCTGAGGATGAGACAGAGGACAAGAAAGTTCAAGAAGGAAAGAGAACAAAAGAAAACAGATCAAACAGGGTTTGGCCTCAGGCCAGTCCTGTCAAAGTCTCTAGTCTCTGGCACTTTGTCTAGTTGCCTCAAGGTACATTGGTTTTGCTTCTGTTTTTAACCCTAGGTTTATATTTATTTCCCAACCTAAGAAAACTTATTCTAAATCTCATTATCTTAATATCCATAGCACTATGTGAAATGTTTTGAGTTTCTTTGCTTTGCTTGTTGACTTGCTTCCTCTTTCTTTTTGATTCATATAGAACTTCCTTTTGCCTTTATATTACATAGCATTTTCTGCCCCCCCCCCCAACACCCTCATTGACCTGATTCTCTCTCAATGCCTGCACTGCTGGTGATAACTGCACATCTCTATCAAGTAGACATTAGAAAAAAAAAAAAACAGCATCACACAGGGGAAGAGGGTACTATTTAAATGTAGCATATGGACAATCTGCCTTTGATTTTGGCTTTGTCATTATTTCATCTGCTTTGCCATCAGCTTGCTTACCACTGAGGAAGGTATTTGATTTACATTTCTTTTTTTGCCCATTAGAGTTCAAGGTCCACTTCTCCCTTCTTACATTCTAGACATGTAGACTGATTTGTGACATCATGGTTATAGCCAGACAGAAAATTGCAAAGTTAACCATACTAAATAGGTCTACAATGGAGAAGGTGCCAGAGCAAGGAAGTGACTCAGGAATGCAGGATCAAGGAAACTGGAATATTTCTGAAAATTCTAGATCCCTAGAAACTGGATGGTGGACTGCTGAGGTGTTTAGGAGGTACCTTACTCACATTAGGTATTTAGAGAGCCCATCTGAGAATCTCTGAAAATTCACACCAAAGAGTGATATGTTATTGGAAAGTACCTCCAGGAGAGAAGCAAACAGGACAGTCAAATTTTAAGTCTGCTCAACTATAGCTCTAGTCATACAGCCCAATCTTCTTAATCTTATTTATATTCAATTAGTTAACATATAGTATATTATTAGTTTCAGAGATAATATTTAGTGATTCATCAGTGCTCATTATATCAAGTGCCCTCCTTAATGCTCATCACCCAATTACACCATCTCTTCATCCATCTCTCCTCCACAACATGGTTTGTTTCTTATTGTTAAGAGTCTCTCATGGTTTGCCTCCCTCTCTGTCTTTATCTTATTTTATTTTTCATTCCCTTCCCCTATGTTCATCTGTTATCATATGTTATTTCTTAAATTCCACAAATGAGTGAAATCATGTATTTCTCTTTCTCTGACTGACCTTGCTTAGCGTAATGCCCTCTAGTTCCATTCATGTTGTTCCAAATGCCAAGATTTCTTTCTTTTTGATGGCCCAGTAATATTCTACCATATATAAATATATACCATAGCACTTTTATCCATTCATTTGTCAATGGACATCTTGGGTCTTTCCACAGTTTAGCTATTAAGGACATTGCTATTATAAACATGGGGTGTAGGTGCCCTTTGAATCACTATGTCTACATCCTTTGGATAAATACCTAGTAGTGCAATTGCTGGGTCATAGGGCAGCTCTACTTTTAACTTCTTGAGGAGCCTCCATACTATTTTCCAGAGTGGTTGCCTCAGCTTGTATTCCCACCAACAGTGTAAGATGGTTCTCCTTTCTCCACATCCTCACCAACATCGTCTAGTTCCTGAGTTGTTAATTGTAGCCATTCTGACTGGTGTGTGGTGGTATCTCATTGTGGTTTTGATTTGTATTTTGCTGATGCCAAGTGATGTGGAGCGTTTTTTCATGTGTCTGTTGGCCATGTCCATTCATGTCTTCTGCCCATTTCTTGACTGGATTATTTGGGATTTGAGGGGTGTTGAGTTTGATAAGTTCTTTATAGATCTTGGATATTAGCCCTTTATCTGATAGGTCATTTGCAAATATCTTCTCCCATTCCATAGGTTGCTTTTTAGTTTTGTTGACTGTTTCCTTTGCTGTGCAGAAGCTTTTTATCCCAGTCCGTAGGTTGCCCTTTAGTTTTGCTGACTGTTTCCTTTGCTGTGCAGAAGCTTTTTATCTTGATGAAGTCCCAATAGTTCATTTTTGCTTTTGTTTCCCTTCCCTTTGGAGACGTGTCTAGCAAGAAGATGCTGTGGCCAAGGTCGAAGAGGTTTCTGCCTGTGTTCTCTAGGATTTTGATGGATTCCTGTCTCACATTTAGGTGTTTCATCCATTTGCAGTTTATCTTTGTGTATGCTGTAAGAAAATGGTCCACTTTTATTTTTCTGCTTGTGGCTGTCCAATCTTCCCAGCACCATTTATGAAGGGACTGTCCTTTTTCCATTGGATATTCTTTCCTGCTTTGTCGAAGATCAGCTGACCATAGAGTTGAGAGTCCATTTCTGGGTTCTCTGTTCTTTCCCATTGATCTATGTGTCTGTATTTTGTGCCACTACCATACTTTCTTGATGACTACAGCTTTGTCATATAGCTTGAAGTCTGGCATTGTGATGCCACCAGCTTTGGTTTTCTTTTTCAACATTCCTCTGGCTATACAGGGTCTTTTCTGGTTCCATACAAATTTTAAGATTGTTTGTTCCAGCTCTGTGAAAAATGCTGGTGGTATTTTGATAGGGATTGCAGTGAATGTGTAGATGCTTTAGGTAGCATAGACATTTTAGCAATATTTGTTCTTCCAATCCATGAGCATGGAATGCTTTTTCCATTTCTTTGTGTCTTCCTCAATTTCTTTCATAAACGTTCTGTTGTCTTTATTTTTTTAGATTATTTATTTATTTATTGGAGAGAGAGAGAGAGTGACAGAGATAGCGAGAGAGAAGGAGAGACAGAAGCAGGCTCCTCATGAGCAGGGAGCATGTCATGGGGCTTGATTCCAGGACCCTGGGGTCATGACCTGAGCCAAAGTCTGATGTTTCTTTTTTTAAAATTTTTTATTTAAAATCAATTTTTAAATTTATATTCAATTAGTCAAACTATAGTACATCATTGGTCTTTGATATAATGTTCAATGATACATCAGTTCAGAATAACCCCCAGTGCTCATCACATCACAAGCCCTCCTTAATGCCCATCACCCAGTGCAGGCAGATGCTGAATCAGCTGAGCCACCCAGGCATACCTGCTCTGTAGTTTTTAGAATACAGAACCTTTACCTCTTTGGTTAGGTTTATTCCTAGGTATTTTATGTTTTTTGGTGCAGTTATAAATAGGATTGATTTCTTAATTTCTTTCTTCTGTCTCATTGTCAGAAATGCAACTGATTTCTGTGTGATTTTATATCCTGCCACGTTGCTGAATTCCTCTATGAGCTCTAACACATTGGTGTGTTTTGAGTAGAAGAGTGTTACATAAATCATGTTTTTAAAAAATTACTTTTTTACCCTATAGAGATTAGAATATAGGAAGACTAACATGGAAGCAGAGAGAACATTTTGGGTTCAGTTGTGGTAGTTCAAGTGAGAAATGATGGTGGCCTGGATTGAATGGTAGAAATCAAGACAAATGGTGAGACTCAATTTATATTCTGGAGTAAGCAAACAGGACTTGGTGAATTCAATGGCAAGAAGATGTGTGAAGGGTGAGCAAAATCAATAATAAGCTCTAGGTTTTGCTTGAGCTAATGATGCTGTTTAGTTATATTGGGAGGACTGGCAAGGAGCACGTGTTTTGGAAGGGAGAAAAATCAAGTGTTCAGTTTTGGAAATGTTAAATTTTAAGTGCCTATTCAGAAACTATATTAAATTTTAGCATTTTAGCGCAAATCACTTTTTGTATCTCCCTCACACTCTAGACACTTTGAAACACTTTTGGAATGCTGTGTAGGCATTATTTTAGTAAGTATCATTCCTTTATAAAAATATATATATATATTTTTCATTTTATATATAATATATTTAATATTTATATTAAATTGTTAAATTAAATTACTATTTATTATATATACACATATGTATATACATATGTGCATGTGTGTGTGTGTGTGTGTGTATGTGTATATATATATACACATATATATATTAAGTAAACTCTACACCTAATGTGGGGCTTTAACTCACGACCCCAAGATCAAGAGTCATGTGCTTTACCAACCAAGCCCACCAGATGCCCCAGTAAATATCATTCTTACATATGCCAAATCTTTGGTTTTCAAATGAAGTGAAGCTCAATACCTGGTAATTTAACATGCTTTCTGCTAATATGATTATGGTTTTATAAAGTCAAATTCAGCTCTTTGAAGGGACATGGATTTGCTAAATGGAAAAGATTAATCAATACAAAGAGATTAATAACTATTGTATTTATGTGTACTTAACTTTTGTTGCTAGGATCACCTTTAACTCTTCAGCGTTTATTGTTTTAAGTTTTTATTTTAATTCCAGTTAGGTAACATACAGTGTTATTTTAGTTTCAGTTGTAAATATAGCAATTTAACACTTCCATACATCACCCTGTGCTCATCACAACAAAAACACCCCTTAATCCCCATCACCTGTTTAACCCATCCCCCCAGCCACCTTCCTCTGGTAACCATCAGTTTGCTCTCTATAGTTGCAAGTCTGTTTCTTGGTTTGTCTCTCTTTCTCTTTTTTCCCTTTTTGGTCATTTTTTTTTTCTTAAGCTCCACAAATAAGTGAAATCATATGGTATTTGTTTTTCTCTGACTGACCCATTTTGGTCCATCCACATTGTTGCAAATGGCAAGATTTCATTCTTTTTTATGGCTAAATAATATTCTGTTGTGTGTGTATATATACACACACATTTCATATATATATATGCATATGTAAAAATATATCATTGTTGTGTGTGTGTATATATATACACACACATTTCATATATATAATATATCATTGTTGTGTGTGTATACACACACACACACACACACACACACACATATATATATATATAATCACTTCTTCATCATCCATTCATCTAGTAATGGACACAGGCTGTTTCTGTAGTTTGGCTACTATAGATAAATACTTCTATAAACACTGGGGTACATGTATCCCTATGAATTAGTATTTTTGTATCCTTTGGGTAAATACCCAATACTGTAATTGCTAGATCATAGGGTAGTTCTATTTTTAACTTTATAAGGAATATCTGTACTCTTTTCCAGGGTGGCTGCATCAGTTTGCGTTCCCACCAACAGTGCAAGAGGGTTCCCTTTTCTCCACATCCTTGCCAACACCTGTTGTTTCTTGAGTAGTTGATTTTGCCATTCTGACAGGTGTGAGGTAATACCTTATCATGCTTTTGATTTGTATATCCCTGATGCCGAGTGATGTAGGGCATCTTTTCATGTGTCTATTGGTTATCTGTATGTCTTCTTTTGAAAAATGTCTGTTGATGTCTTCTGTCCATTTTTAAACTGAATTATTCATTTTTGGGGTACTGAGTTTTGTTAGTTCTCTATATATTTTGGATACTAGCCTTTTATTTGATATGTCATTTGCTAATATCTTCTTCCATTCCATAGATTGCCTTCTAGTTTTATTGGTCTTTTCCCTTTTTGTGCAGAAGCTTTGTATTTTGATGATGCCACAATAGTTTATTTTTACTTTTGTTTCCCTTGCCTTAATGCAGTGTTTAGAAGTCTCTACTCACAAACCATTGACTAACCAACCATTTCCCCTTCCTTATCAAAAAACATCAATATATATTTTCTACTAAAAACTATTGAGTTGGTTTTGCTTTAGCAAAAAGGCTAATGGTTTTTATAAAGACCCAGTGTGTTCACAAATTAGGCCCAGTAGTCTTAGATCATGTATCGATAACATTGGCAATATGTAATCTCTAAGGCCATGCCTTTTATAATAAGAAATACTTCCACTATTTTTACTTACTGGTCATTTGGTCTGAATCCCACTGCTTTCTTTCTTCTGATTCTTTATGCTCTCTGTGGAACCCCTCATAAAACCATACATGTTCCTGTTACTATCTTCTGTAAGTCTTCCTAAGAAGTATGCTGAAAGCCTTGGATTATCAAATTATCCAAAATGCAAAAAATTTTTATCAAAATGATATAGAGGGTGGAGAAAAAGGTTTCTCTTAGCCTCTGTGAGTGACTATTTAAAGAAGAATAGAAAATAAATGGGGTAATACTGTAGATGAGTTTTAAGCATGCTCTTCCATTAGATGCTATATTGTAGGTTTTTATTTATTTATTTTTTCTTTCATTAATTTGAAGTCACATTAGAAGATGTTTAAAATCATGTTGTATACTGTGTACTGATAATCTTGTGAATAGCCTGAGAGTGCATCTTGATTCAATTTTCAATTCTAAATCTTAGATTGTGCAGCTTTCTCAAACTGTATTATGATTCTCCAGAGAAGATCCAGAGAAACACATGGAAACACCCATATCCAACTAGGTTGAGGGTGCCTCACTTGGTAAGCTTTGGGAAGTATAGTAGGCGCACCCACCCTTTCAGTGAGAAACCTTTCAAGCTTATGTATTCTGCCAGACTACAGGCAAGGGGAAACTCTCAGAGAGCTATATCAAGAAAGGTACAAGAACGGAACTATTAACAAGCAGTTGACACGTGTCTGCAAATAAAAGTTGATCATTTCACATTTGGTCTTGGCTTGTGAAGGATGTAATTTGGGATTAAAAATAAGCATACTGGAACATACATCCTGATCAGAAACATTCATATGCACAGCTGGAAACAGACACTGCAATTTGAAAGTGTAATTAAGATTTACCATCTCTATTTATAGAGTCCAAGCAGAGCAAATTCATTGTCTTTAAATGTGAAGGTTCAGAAAGTGTTAGAGGGAGAAGAAATACTAACTATAAGTAAAATGGCATGCAGCACATTGGGCAGTCATTTCTGAATTTAGGGTTAAAGGAAACAACATAGGGGAAACTGAAGTGCAAATGAAAATCACACACACAGAGGTGAAAAAAAAAGATATTCCCACGAAAGCCAAAAAAATATTTCTTAATCCTCTAAGACAACTATCATTTCCTTGAGTTAGGTAAACATGTCTCCTGAGATATAGATCATTAATGGGTAGGTATTTAAGACAAAACTGCTGTGGAAATAAAGGAGACAATGTTTTCCTGCAAGTGAATGATTTGCAATTGTAATGAAGTCCCCTTTCCCTGACAAACCCCATTACTTAGTAGTCGTTAAATGAAGGGTTCTTCCAAATACATATGGACAGGCCAATCAGAGTTGTTGACAGGAAAAGGCTTGCAAATGAACACATTGCTGCTCTAGAGGAGAGTTAAAAGAATTTTAATTTTTCATATTCTTAGGCCTTTTATTGCAATATTAATAATAATCAGTTAAAGTAAGCTTAAATGATTCACTGAATCAATTTACATTTCAAAATGCAGAAATTGTATGACTGAGTTATGTGAATCAGATAGTGTTGGGCTTAGTACTTTAGAACATCCCTAGAGAGGATAGTGCTGTGATTTCTTATGTTTTGTGCATGGTTTATAATTTTTTTTACATTCTGTCAGTAAGCTAGCCTTGTAGTCAAGTTCTGTAGTCAGTTCATAAAAGCTAGAAGAAAAAAAAATCATTACAGAGGTATTTCAGAAGGGATAGATGAGAGCTTTGTTGGTTGTTTCTTCTTTGACAAATGGATTTATAAAGGGCCTTTTAGTGCCATCACTTGTCTTCTTCCAGGGTGAGCTCCTAAGCTTTGAATTTATTTTTATGAAAAGGTAGTTATTTGTGTTTAGGTTTATGAGAAATGCTAAACAATGTTTATCTCCTTCCCACACCTTTGGTGGCACAGGGTTTTACCTCAAAGACAGTTGTTATTAATATGCTTAGTATGATGATCATTATATCCAGAGGTTTTATTTGAAAGTGTCTTTTCCTACACCCACATAAGCACTGTTTCAAGAGTTGTATGAAATAAGAAGCTATTGACATAGTCATTTACAGGTAAATGCATTCTTAGAGTATTTCATAATTTAGGTACTTTAAGATAATTTTATGTTTAATCAGTGTTCAATGTTTACCTCCCAAATGCAGTGGCATTATGGGAAATGGATCTCAGGAGAGTTCTGTCAGTGCATTTACTTCTGATGCATTAAGATTATTACAACTGTGAAGAGTCAGTGAGATCAAACAGCAGTAGACGCCAACAGAAGATATACAGTACATGACTTTAGGATGCACCTAACCTGAAAGACTATGGTAGGTAGAAATGTTGCCTCCAGGAAGATGCCACTCAATAATCCCCAGAAATGTATATGTACCTTACAGGCTACCTTATATGGCAGATTGAACTTTCCCATGGTTAGGTTACTAATCAGCTGATTTTAACATAGAAAGATTATCTTAGATTATCTGGGAGTAGATAGATGGAACAATGTGATCACTTCACATGAGCATTTAAAAGCTGAAGAGGAATGCAAAAGTGGCAGGGGGGGGTTGTCAAAAATATTTGAAGCATAAGTTTTTCATACACCGCTCCATTGCTGGCTTTGAAGATTAAAGGAGCCATAAGCCAAGGAATATGGATAGACTCTAGAAGCTGAGAACAATCTCCCGCTGAGAACTATCAAGGAAATGGGGAGCTCAGTCTTATAGCTGCATGGAGCACAATATCCAGACAAGCCCTTCTGGCCTCTTGTCCTAGAAAACTGTCAGATTATAAGTAATTGTCATTTTATGCCACTATTTGTGATACTTTGTTATAGCAGTGACAGAAAAGTAATTCAAAGCCATTAATTGATGCTAGCAACATATAGACTGCTTATCAACAGTCATAGGATCCATCCCTGTGCCTGACTTCTTTTGTCTGATATCTGTCAAACCCACTCCATGTGTCCCAAATGATGAAATTCTTGTTCCCCTTGATACTTGGTGATAATTTATATGGACAGCTGTTACTTTGCTACCCCACTTAGCCACTACTTCCTCACCATGTACCGTAGTTTCTTACCAGGTCTACTTCCAGCCTGTTCCTGCTCATCAGTCTGGGCCATAACATAAGATGGTTTTCCCATACAATTTAGACTAACACCTAGAACTTAATAAAAACAGCCTAGTCTATTTTTTCTTTTGCTTTTAATCATTTTGTTTTGGAACATTTGTATGTTTATAGAAAAGTTGCAAAGATAGTATCATTTTTTAAAGATTTTATTTATTTGACAAAGAGAGATCACAAGTAGGCAGAGAGGCAGGCAGAGAGAGAGGAGAGGAAGTACGCTCCCTGCTGAGCAGAGAGCCCAATGTGGGACTCAATCCCAAAACCCTGAGATCATGACCTGAGCCGAAGACAGAGGCTTAACCCAATGAGCCACACAGGTGCTCCGCAAAGATAGTATCATTAAAAGATCTTTTGAAACAGATTTTGAAGGCTGATTAGTAGTGTGAGGATTGGCAGATCTGTTTTGCTTATATCTCATAATCTACTGAACGGTGATATCAATAAGCTTTAAGTTGGGCTAGACATGGCTGGATAGAAGAGCATTGTTTCACTTCCCTAAGTCAGGATACATGGCAAGATCAGTGGCAAACTCACTTGCACTCTGCCATCTAGTGAGAAAGAGCATTAAAGAATGGATCATGGGGAGATAAATAAAATATTCTCAAATTACTGAAATGTAAATTAAAAGGAAAAACATAAAGGATATGAAAGCACAGACTAAATTTTCTTTAAGTGTGTGGAAAATCTCTTTATGGAAGGGATATAAACTATTTGCTCATGTTTCTTTAATAGTTTTCAAGCTGTCATTTCATAATATATGAGTTTCCATCATCTCAACACACTGACAAATTGCACTAAATTCCATTTGGTTAGATATGGAGATGCTAATGTGGAATAAAGGAAAATAGAGGCCACACATAGGTATTTGTACACTAACAATGCACATTGGACTCCTCTTTTTCTTTTTCTTTTTTTTTTTTTAACTTAAAAAGCTGCCTCTGGAGCCTTCTTTGCAGGCAGAGCCAAAAAGGCATTGCGGGGGGAAAAAAAGACATTGGTTGTAGTCTCGCAATGGAAACCTTTCTTCTCATCTGCATGATATAGAGTAGAGATGTAAAGTTGGCAAATAGATGATTTTGGCTCTGACATGAGGAAAAGGAAACAAAAAAGTTAGGAGCATGGTTGTGGAAAGGTGATGGAGGAAGGGTGGTGGTACTAGGGAAGAGATTAGCTGTGTCCTTGAAAAGAGTTGGCTGCTGAGTCAGCCAGAAAATCCTGTTTTACTGTTTTTAATCTGGTGATTTTCATTGAAAAACTATCCTAGCTAAAAGATGAACTTGACTAATGTCCAGGACCAGGGGACAACTATTAACAAATTTAGGGTCAAAGAAGGTCTTGTTTACAGTTCTTTTGTGTGGGATAGCCATTTCTATAAACTTTACTCATACTAAATACCTTCTTCTTAAGGTCTATTATTCTGTGAAAATATTGATTAAGTTTAGATGTTCTTCAGGAAATGGAAGTATGCAATTCACTTGTGGTAGTAAAATCTATGCTTTTAAACAGATAGTCATGACTGGCTGTAATAAAGGAAAAGGAGCATAAATTCAAGCAAACACATCATTACATTAGCTGATAGAAATGTAAACAGGACTCCAAAGAATACATCTCTTAAGAGCTTTGTCTTCCTTATTGATTTTTTTTCTCAAATCCTACCTTGATCTAAGATAGCTATGCATCTAGATATACCAGGTTGCAAATTCTCAATCTGACCTATTACTTTTCTGAAGACTTGAAAGCAGTTGTCACCTAGTCTCTTTAACTCCCTACTTATTAATTCAGCTTAACAAGTCAGATCCATGGGTGAGGGAGGAAGGAGACATTTGAAGATCTAAGAATAAAGAGCACTCTGTTCTTTATATATTTGAATTGTACCTTAAATAGAAGTGCATTGAGAACTATTGGGGGGAGGAACAAGGGTGAGTTAAGGAAAAAATTTATCTTCAATCAACATGATACACCACATTTATGAAAGAAAGGACAAGAACCACACGATCTTCTCAATAGATGCAGAAAAAGCATTTGACAAAATACAGCATCCTTTCTAGATAAAAACCCTCCGCAATGTAGGGATAGAGGGAGCACACCTCAACATCATAAAAGCCATATATGAAAGACTCACAGTGAATATCATCCTCAATGGGGAAAAACTGAGAGCTTTTCCTCTAAGGTCAGGAACACAACAAGGATGTCCACTCTCACCACTGTTGTTCAACATAGTACTGGAAGTCTTGGCTTCAGCAATCAGACAACAAAAAGAATTAAAAGGCATCCAAATCAGCAAAGAAGAAATCAAACTTTCACTCTTTGCAGATGATATGACAGTCTATGTAGAAAACCTGAAAGAATCCATCAAAAAATTGCTAGAACTGATACAGGAATTCAGCCAAATCACAGGATATAAAATCAATGCACAGAAGTCTGTTGCATTTCTATACACTAATAATGAAGCAGCAGAAAGAGAAATCAAGGAATCAATCACATTTATAATTGCACCAAAAACCATAAGATATCTATGAATAAATCTAACCAAAGAGTTTGTAAAAAAAATCTGTACCCTGAAAACTACAGAGCATTTAAGAAAGAAATTGAGGAAGACACAAAGAAATGGAAAAAGCATTCCATGCTCATGGATTGGAAGAACAAATATTGCTAAAATGTCTATGCTACCTAAAGCATCTACACATTCACTGCAATCCCTATCAAAATACCACCAGCATTTTTCACAGAGCTGGAACAAACAATCTTAAAATTTGTATGGAACCAGAAAAGACCCTGTATAGCCAGAGGAATGTTGAAAAAGAAAACCAAAGCTGGTGGCATCACAATGCCAGACTTCAAGCTATATGACAAAGCTGTAGTCATCAAGAAAGTATGGTAGTGGCACAAAATACAGACACATAGATCAATGGGAAAGAACAGAGAACCCAGAAATGGACTCTCAACTCTATGGTCAGCTGATCTTCGACAAAGCAGGAAAGAATATCCAATGGAAAAAGGACAGTCCCTTCATAAATGGTGCTGGGAAGATTGGACAGCCACAAGCAGAAAAATAAAAGTGGACCATTTTCTTACAGCATACACAAAGATAAACTGCAAATGGATGAAACACCTAAATGTGAGACAGGAATCCATCAAAATCCTAGAGAACACAGGCAGAAACCTCTTCGACCTTGGCCACAGCATCTTCTTGCTAGACACGTCTCCAAAGGGAAGGGAAACAAAAGCAAAAATGAACTATTGGGACTTCATCAAGATAAAAAGCTTCTGCACAGCAAAGGAAACAGTCAGCAAAACTAAAGGGCAACCTACGGACTGGGATAAAAAGCTTCTGCACAGCAAAGGAAACAGTCAACAAAACTAAAAAGCAACCTATGGAATGGGAGAAGATATTTGCAAATGACCTATCAGATAAAGGGCTAATATCCAAGATCTATAAAGAACTTATCAAACTCAACACCCCTCAAATCCCAAATAATCCAGTCAAGAAATGGGCAGAAGACATGAATGGACATGGCCAACAGACACATGAAAAAACGCTCCACATCACTTGGCATCAGCAAAATACAAATCAAAACCACAATGAGATACCACCACACACCAGTCAGAATGGCTACAATTAACAACTCAGGAACTAGACGATGTTGGTGAGGATGTGGAGAAAGGAGAACCATCTTACACTGTTGGTGGGAATACAAGCTGAGGCAACCACTCTGGAAAATAGTATGGAGGCTCCTCAAGAAGTTAAAAGTAGAGCTGCCCTATGACCCAGCAATTGCACTACTAGGTATTTATCCAAAGGATGTAGACATAGTGATTCAAAGGGCACCTACACCCCATGTTTATAATAGCAATGTCCTTAATAGCTAAACTGTGGAAGACCTGATATGTCCATCTATAGGTGAGTGGATAAAGGAGATGTGGTATATATATATACAATGGAATATTAGCTATCTGAAAGGATGAATACTAATCATTTACATTGATGAGAATGGAACTGGAGGGTATTATGCTGAGTGAAATAAGTCAGTCAGAGAAAGATGACTATCATATGGTTTCAGTCATATGTGGAATATAAGAAACAGCACAGAGGATGATAAACCCATATATTAGTGAACACTACATCTGAAGTTAATGATGTACTATATGTTGGCTAATTGAATTTAAATAAAATCAAAATAAAAAACAAAACAAAACAAAAACAAAAAACATACCAATGACTTCCAATTATCACTGTACATAGAATAAAGTTGAACTTATCACTACAGATCCTATAGATCTAATTTCTCCCTTCTTCTTCAACTTCATTTTGTAACACTGTCCCCTTACTGACTACCCTGCAACCACAATGACCTTCTCTGTATTTTTCCAAATAGCCATGGATATTACAACCACATAGCCTTTGCACTGTTTCTTCTCTCTGGCTGTAATCCTCTGCCTCATATTTACACAGAGGTGGTTCCTTGTTGCCATTTCAGTCGAAGCTTTCATGTCACCTTCTCATATAAACCTACTCTGGCCCCTTAGTCTCAAATATATCTTCTCTCTTTCCTTTTTAATCCATTAACATTTTTTCTGCATGCTAGAGAGTAGAGACATTGTCTTTCTGGCTAGCTGTTAAATGCCCAGAATCTACTGTAGGACACATAATAGGTATTGAAATGTTTGTTGAATAAATACATATTTTTCTTCAGTTGAATGGCACTGTTATTTTTTTGTTTATTTGTGTTTGGTATTGTTTTGTTTTATTTTCATTTTTTCAAATCACACTAAGGGAGTCAAACTAATTTTTTTCAGTTTTTGTTTTTCCTTCAGGCCTAGATATCTACTATAAAATCTGGAGTATGTAATCAGTAAACAATTGAGAAGGATATCCATGCATACACAGACCCTATGTATACTCTAAATGCAACTGGTTTTTGTAAACTCTCTCAAAGACTTTCTCCACTCATTGAAAACATGATTTTGCCTTGATCACTTTGAACTGGTGGTTTTATGTATATGTGGAGACCCATTCCATTTCAAACTCAAAGTGTCCCTTTTTTTTTTTTAAAGATTTTTTATTTATTTGTTTGACAGAGAGAGATCACAAGCAGGCAGAGAGGGAGGAGGAAGCAGGTTCTCTGCTGAGCAGAGAGCCCGATGCGGGGCTCGATCCCAGGACCCTGAGATCATGACCTGAGCCGAAGGCAGCGGCTTAACCCGCTGAGCCCCTCAACGTGTCCCTTTTAAACCTGATTTTTTTTTTTTGAGTTTGGGGTTTCTCTAGAGATTAGAACCTTTATGTAAAATGAATCATTTTAAGATATGTAATGACAAATTACAAACACCAATATTAGGTGTGTAACAACTCTTTTTTTTTTGAAAATTTTATTTATTTATTTGACAGACAGAGATCACAAGTAGGCAGAGAGACAGGCAGAGAGAGAGGGGGAAGCAGGTTCCCTGCTGAGCAGAGAGCCTGATGTGGGGCTCGATCCCAGGACCCTGGGATCATGACCTGAGCCAAAGGCAGAGGCTTTAACCCACTGAGCCACCCAGGTGCCCCTGTAACAACTCTTCTAACCAATGGAAAAGTTCTCTTATTTGTAATTCAGTTTCCCCATTTGTAAGTAGAGTTAGACAAGATTAATTTTAAGAACCATCTTTCTCTGTTGTTCTTTGCTATTACAGAAATCTTCCTAGTTCCTGAACAGTATTTTATGTAAAATAGGTGACATTCTGCTAAGGATGAAGAAGAGGCTGTGGCAGCAGTGACTTAGCTAAATGAATTGCTTGTTAATATACACATGGAAAGACTATTAGACAGATTTTTAAAAAATGGTTCTAAACAAGTGGAGAAAAGATGCAACAAATGCTGTTGAAACACCTGGATAACTATCTGGAAATAAGTGAAAGTTGGATCCTGACTTCATACACTATCAGAAAATAAATTCCAGGTGGATCAAATATTTAAATTTATGAAATTAAAAAAATAAAATTACTAGGAAAAAACATAGGGGAACTTTTTTTTTAATTCGTTACTTAAATTCAATGTAGATGTAGTTAACGTATACTATATTATTGGTTTCCGGGGTAGAATTTTGTAATTCATCAGTTGCATATAACACCCAGTGCTCATTACATCAACTGCCTCTTTAATGCCCATCATGCAATTACCCCATCCTCTCCCCCTCCCCCGCTCCAGCAACTCTCATTTTGTTTCCTAGAGTTCAGTGTCTCTTATGGTCTGCCTCCCTCTCAATTTTCATCTTATTTTCTTCCTTCCCTTCCCCTATGTTCATCTGTTTCGTTTCTTAAATTCCACAAATGAGTGAAATCATATGGTATTTGTCTTTCTTTGATTGACTTATTTCACTTAACATAATACCTTCTAGTTCCATCTATATCATTGTAAATGGCAATATTTCATTCTTATGAATGCTGATGGATATCTGGGCTCTTTCCATAATTTGGCTGTTGTGGACATTACTGCTATAAACATTGAAGTGCATGTGCCCCTTTGAATCACTATGTTTTCATCCTTTGAATAAATACCTAGTAGTTAAATTGTTGTGTCATAGGGTAGCTCTATTTTAACTTTTTGAGGAACCTCCATATCCTTTTCTTGAGTGGCTGTACCAGTTTGCATTACCACCAACAGAGTGAGAGGGTTATGGGGAGACTGTTTTTAAATATAAAGTAGTAAAGTTATTTCTAAGGTTGACAAGATCCAGAAGACAGAATTTAAAAGCCAAAATTTTAATAAATGATAAATACAACTAAATAAAATTCTAAAAATTACACATTAAAAATAAGTCAAATGACAATAATAAACTAGGGAAACATTTACAGTTCATATTAATTCCAGTTGGGTTATGGACATTGGGGAGGGTATGTGCTATGATGAGTGCTGTGAAGTGTGTAAACCTGGCGATTCACAGACCTGTACCCCTGGGGCTAATAATACATTATATATTAATTTAAAAAAAAGAAAAAATAGCAAAAATAATTGACACGTACTTGTTTATCTAATAAAGAAATGAGCACCAAAAAAATTAATTCCATTAATAAAGAAATTCTAAAAATCAAAAAGGAAATAAACAATAACCCAGTAGAAATTGGTAAAAAGTATTTGACTAAGCATTGTACAGAAATGAAAATACAAATAACTATTAAATATATGAAAATGCTTTCAATGCTATTCTTAATTGAAAATATATGTAAATTAAAACTACAGTGAGATAGTATGTCTCACTTCAAAGATTGGCAGAGATTAAAAAGTGTTAAGATATACTGTGCTAGTGAGAGTTTGGCAAAACGCTCTTATACATTGCTAGTGGGAGTGTAAATCAGTGCAAATTCTATAAAGGGCAAGTAGGATATAACCACAAAACTTAGAAATACACATTAGTCAAGCTTTTTTACAGAAATAGAACCAATAGTAAATTATATGTATAATTATATATGTATATAAAATGGGATTTATTCTAACAAACTGGTGCATGCTATTGTGGAGGCTGAGAAGTCCCATGATCTGTCACCTGTAAACTGGAGACCCAGGAAACCAGGAAAGGTGACAATATAAATCCCAGACCAAGAGCAGAAGATCAATGCCTCAACTCAAGTAGTCATGCAGAGATAGAGAAGTCAACCCTCCATCTTTTGTTCTCTTAAGGCCCTTGATGGATTAGATGATGGCCACCCTACATTGGGGAGGGTAATTTACTTTTTTCAGCTTGCCAATTCAAATTCTAATCTATTCCTTAAGCACCCACACAGACACACCCTGAAGTAATGGTAACCTGATATCTGGGCATCCATTTGCTCAGTCAAGCTGACATGTAAAATTAACCATCACACATGTGTTTTTGACCCGCCACTTCCATTTCTAAATATTTCTATTTCTAAAATTTCTAAATATTTATCCTATAGATATGCTCATACATACAATTATGCTCATACTCATGCTCATGCTCATACAATTAACTAGGGAAAGTTATTTCTAGCAGTATTCTCTGTAATATGTATTTAAGAAAGAAACTACATATTTAAAAGAGAAAGAGAGAAGTGAATGTTAGGATATTATCTCAGGCAAAATTGAAAATACAGAGAATTAGAATTCTTTCTCTGTTTCTCTCGCTCTCCATCCTTTCAGTACTGTACTCTTTCACAAGGCCTTTCCTTCTGCACTCTGGACTATGCCCTTTCCTACACTTTTCCCTAACAAATAGGTAGTTACTTTGTGGCCCATTTATTTAAGACTTTTATAGGTGATTAAGGATCATCTATTTTTCTTAATCTCACTGGAGTGTTACTGGTTGACAATTTGATCTATTACTCTTTCCAGCTAAATTTTATATTTAAATAGAAGCTTTGAACCAAAGGTAACAATTTAGATTACAGAAAGGCAGGTAGTTGTCTCTCCTCCTTCCCTTGCCACCATCTCAAGCCAAATTAGAGCAAAGCACCCTTAATTCCTTGACATGTATCTGAATTTGAGCATTTTAAGGACTGTTACCCGAAGTGTGCCTAAAAAATATCTAAAGTCAAAATATTGTGACTAAAGAAAGCTAGTGTTGGTAGAATACAAACAGAAAGTACTATAACCCAGCTAACTGGAGTTTGCTCCTTGGTGAGTCACAGATAGAAACTACACCAGGTAGAGTTGTTACACAAAGAAAACTTCATTTGCAGCAGATAAGGACATCTCAGGGAATAATTTTCAAAGCCATGACTCCTTGAGTGAAAGTGAATGGGTTCCTTTTATTTAGGGTTAGGGTGCATATTTAGAAAGGGAAGCCTTGTCATCATATATAGAGGTGGGCAAAAGGTCACATATGCACCTTAAGAAAACATGCCTATACATACATTTTATGTTATGTGAATGAGGCTTGAATTCCTCCTTGGGTGGAGATTTAAGCATCACAGTGAGATTAACGTAACTGTTGGTCACTCCATCAGTGACTCCATGGTTCATCTATGCAGGCATGAGAAAGGGGGTTTAGCTCAAATTGGTCTGGATGGGCTGGGCTACCAGAGCTCTTTGTCCATGCAGTTGTTATTACTTGAGGGGTAATTTTGTTTTCCATCACAGAATGCTATGCCTGTCGTGTCTTTTGCCTGAGTTAAGAGATAAGCTGAAAAGAAGAGCTTAGCTTAAGGAAATATGTAGGACAAAGTTTGGTTTAAGGAAATATGTGGGACAAAGTTTGGTAAGTACAAGCAGGTGAGCAGTAAAAGTCAGGTATTGTGGTCTATCTGGTGACAGTACTGCATTACGAGCAATTTGTATTTTCATCAATGGCAGGGAAAAGTTGTGTTTTCTTGTAGGCCTTATATGAACCCCACAAAAAGTAGCCATCTGTGAACTATACTGTAAAAGGATACTACTAAAGAAGACTTCCTGCCAGTTTTAAGGTGACCTCAGCCAGGATGCTGGAGGTAGCCTTCAGGAAACTGTAACTGGATCTCCCCAGTTGGAGAATATCAGAGAAACCCACAAATGTGCCCACAAAGGAAGGAATTAGCATTTTGTTTACTGGCCATACATGGAGGACATTAATATCAGATGACGTCAGTACTAGTCAAGTAAGTCCTTTCTGGTCCCTTGTGTGTGCTTTCCTCTATACCTCCAACCTCAAAGGAGCGAGAGTCAGCACAGTGACTTAAGAGGGAAGAGGCAAAAAAGGAGGGACTACCACTCTTACCTGTTTCTCTCTTAGTTCTCTGACCATTTTCACTCATTTGTTGACTGGCCTTGACAAACTGGCATTACCAAGAATTCTATCCTAGGCCTAGCACTCTTCACATACTATACAGTTTCCCAGAAACACATCTATTTCCATGGTTTCAGTTAACATATTTGGTTTATTTTCTAACCTTTGGTACTCTCTGAATTTCTGTTTGTTTTATATATTTATAATCTGCCCTTCTCTGCTAGGATATAAGTTTGATGTCAGGGACTTTGCTGAATCTCCAGCTCCTAGGAAAATGTCCCATATATTGATATAAGAAGTTATTTTGTCATAAACAGAACTATGATAAGTGGGATGCCAAGTAAACAAGGCATTACCTTTGCCCTTCAGGAATTCACTACCTAATAGAAGAGAAGAACATATCTGAACAGGTAATTGTCTTATAATTAATTGATCAAGTTAATATACAACATGTTTTTGGAAAATCTCATGTTAGCTGTATCTTAGAGGATAAACAAGAAATTTATCAGGTGCGAAAAGGAGAAAAGGGGAAGATCAGGAGCTAAGGCATGAAGACATAAAAACAAATGACACCATCTCATCCTTAAAATAGTTTGTAGTAATTGAAGAGAAAAGAGGGAAGCTAAACTGTGAGGTTTCAGCTATCCTTCTATAGGAGCTTATAAAATAAGCCAATACATGTGGGCCAGAAACTTGGCTCACCGTAGTTGCAAAATTATATCCCTACCTCTTTTCACTCTAGGCTGGATCTGTTGGACTAGTTACCTGTTTCGGTCTGCAGCTTCTAACAAAGAAGTGCTTCAGAATAGTAATACATGGAAGGAAACTGCTGCCACTCCTCAACAGCTGAATCTATAGACTGGACTCTGGCTGGCCAGCTCTTTAAGGACCCTGTGGGCTCCCTGCAAAGTTGTCCTTGAAATTCAAACCACTTATGTGTTTCCACCAGGGAACAATTTGGTCAAACTAATCAGGCCCAGGGATATTGCACAAGTGCCCATACATGCATGCATGCATGTGCCCTCAGGAAAGTCCCAGATTAAAATAGGTTGAAATTGTTAATTCTCTTTTCACATTTGTTTCCTTCTACCATTATCTGTGACTACCTGGGGAGTCAACCCTTTTGGACAAGTCCCCATCACATCACATTCTCATGACAGCAATTTTGGAAGGAGGAGAATAGGGCAATATGGTAGATTGTGCTAGGACCTGTTGGAAATCCTTTACACACTATATAATATTAAATCTTGGATGTTAAGCTGATTTCCTGTGCTTTTCCAATAATTCCTTTGCTTTTTTGTTCCTCAGCTTCCTCTTTTAAGAAATAGGAATAAAAGCACCAGTCTCTGCTTTTCCCTCTCCACTACCTAATACATAGACATGGTACTGTGCCCATTAAGATTCTATAAAATATTTCAAAGGCTCTGAAATTTATTTGGGCACTTCAGAGACAAAAACTTTTAACATGTTACTATTACAGGTTCTATAAAACATTAACCCTTCTTTTAGGTTATCCTTCCTTCCCAAAATAGGCAATCATTTGATCTTTCTATTTAAATATTGTACTTCTGAAATGAATTGAGCCAGATATATTGCATTCTCTTGATACATTTATTCCAGTTCCATTCTGTACTTTGGCTGAAGAAATGGGTCATTTCCCAGTAGACAATCATAATAAAAATAGTCTATCCTCAAATAACAAGTACATTCAGATACCAGACAATATTAGTTTTTAAGGAAAACCCAGTCGTGGCCTTCATGCGTATAAAGTTTCTAACTGCCTTATATTTTAATGCAGCTATGGTTTTTTAAACTGCCATAGTAAGCATTGTTAATAACACACATAATATTGTTGCCTTGGCATGGGGTTAGTATGAAAATATATATTATTCTCTAGGCTAAGAGGAAGATATTTAATAAGAAGATATGAGCTAAAAACCACAGTAGCTTTACCCTTGTGTTTGAGGCAGGCTGTTAGTTTATTGGCAAGTATAAGGTGCAATTGGACCCCTGCTTTTTCATTAGCAACTTAGTTTCAGTCACATTTTCCCTATGAATACACAGGATATTATTCATTAATTAGGATGTAATGTGAAGTTGCGGTAGTTATCTAACAAACGTGTTAATTAGAGCCTCTCTAAATTACAGTGATTACATTTACTTCCTTTGGTGACAAGTTCTTGAGATGTAAATGGACTCTGACACCCATACTTGGCTCTCTTTGTGAAAAGTGTATAAGCACAGCTACTTTCCCATTCCGCCCTAGTTCACATGGACACAAACCTCCTTGGGGTGAAGGCTGGGATTTACTGGAGTTGTAAACTAAAAGAGCTTGTGGCTTAGGGCCAGTAAAATACTCTGTCAGCCAATGCAACTATAGCCAATTGCATTCAGAGGCTCCTTATTTTCTATCCAAAGGGGGAGCATGCCCACTAAAAGACCCCTCCCCAGTCACTCAGCAGCACAAAGAGATTGGATGGCTAAGTGAATAAAGAATCTTATCTTTCATTGAGGATATCTCCCTGTGCGTGCCTGTCTCCTTTCACCCAGAAAGAATGACCTCATACTGTCCTTGGCTGTCGATTGAGCCTTCTCTTCCCAGGCCTTCTCATCCCATTTACCCCGTGTTCCAGACATAGGGCTAATCTGATGGGCAATACCAACTATCCCTCCATCGCCACCATCTCCAAAATATGTATCTTTTTTCTTAGGGTCTTCTGTGCCTTAACTCAAATGAATGATGTCAATTATAGTAATTATAGGTGCTTATGGTAAGCACAATACACAACTCAGGAAATTGCCTACCTCTTATATGCGTAGACTAAGTCCTACTGCACTCTCTCACTTATTTTCTCTGCATCCCTGAAGAGGTTCTCTTCTTTTTTCAGGTCTTTGCCTTCTTCAGTTGTAAAATTATGTTCATGAGTTCCAACCAACAGTCGAAAAGCAATTATCAGGGAACAGCTGGAAGAGTTCTCAGAGACCATCTGGACTAGAAATGGCATAGGTTTCATCCCATGGGCCAACTTTGTTCTATTGAAACTGGCTGTCTGTTGTGTAGTTAGACTTCTGAGGTCTTGTCTGGGTTCAGTGGTACAGAATGTCATGATTGATAAAACATTTTCTACCACTGGTGTGAGAATGGGATGTGACAGCCTGTGTGTCAGGTATTTTGTGTATTTTTTCTTTCTGTTTTATACCAGGGATATCTCAAAAAACCTGTCATCTTTCTATGTGGTGAGACATAAGCATAATTAGAGATTTGAACACTTTGTAGCAGAGAGATGGTACCAACAGGTGAGTTTTATATTCTATTTCTTTCTTTTTCCCCCAAATTATGTTTTCAGGTACTTCAGAATTTATAACAATATCCTCTAGTGGGGCAAATGCTATAAAAGAAGTTTTGGAGATGGCTTGAAAAAGTAGCCAAAAGCCCTGTTCATGGAATTGCCACAATTAAAGTCACCTTTTTTTTATGAAGTTAGTGAAGATTTTTTTTTTTGTTTTTTTCAAGGAGGAGGGGAGAGAGAGCATGCATGCAGTTGTGAGGAGAGACAGAGAAAGAGGGAAAGAGAGAGAGATTCTTAGGCAGGCTCCATGCCCAGTGTGGAGCCTGAAGCGGGGCTCAATCTCACAACTCTGAGATCATAACCGAAGTCAAAATCAAGAGTCAGATGCTTAATTGACTGAGCTATCTAGGTGCCCTGGTAGTGAAGATCTTATAATAAAACATAACTTTGTTCCATGTACAATAGAACGCAGAAAGTTCTCATTAGCCACTACTGTTGACATTGGTGATAATATCAGATTAACTCCTATCATCTATTGATAGGCAAGACTGAGCCATGGAGAGGGCAGGGTATTTTGTGGTAGAATAAAATAAGATAAAAGGGTTACAGTTTGGGGCACAGCACAGGAAATACAGATTCTGGTGTAGAAGAGTTGACTTGAGAGTTTCAGGCACCAGAGACACTAGGACACAAAGAGGGAAAGTCAGACACCCCAGTGTCAATGTTTTCTCCTCCGCAGGTTGACAGTTTTGAAGCAGATAACACACACATATATGATGTGCATGAGAGATTTGGCTGAAAAAGTAGACATAGTTCAAACTTAACACAGCTGCTCATCTATATTATCCAGTATTAGCCACAGTTTCTCCCATACTTGTTTGGGCTTATGGTCAATCTGGTTCATAATATCTGGCAGCTGTGATTTGGAGTACAGCCTTCAGGGTTTAGGAATGCTTCAAAAGCGGTCACAAGCATGTTAACAATGGTTAGCAGGAGCACTGAGAAAATCAAAACCAGAAGGCAAATCCCCCAACTTCCATAAAAAACATTGTCAGCTTTAGCTTCTGGGGTATGCTCTCTAAAGCTAGACAAGCCCAAGTTCATGTATCTAGGGCAGTAATACCAAAGGCACAGCACTTACATGTCCAGATTACTTTTTTTTTGCATTATATAATGAAACTGGTAATGTGCTTTTAAAAGTTAAAATTATAATTTAGCTCTTGCGTTCATAATGGACTAAATTGTTTTCTGCCCTACTTACCCTATGCTAGGATATTGGTTAAGAACATGGGGTTTGGAATCAGGTTTTGGTTTGGAGAACATGCATAAAGGATTTAAAATTCTGTGTCTCATTTTCTTTGTCTTTTCCTGTGAACCTAGACCTCTTCTGGTGTGCCTTTTCTTAGTAATTACTACCACCATGTAACTAATCAGTTGTTCAAACCAGAAACCTAGGGGTATGTATTAGCTGAGGATGCCATATAGAAATGCTATGGACTGGGTGGCTGAAATAATAGATATTTGTTTCTCACAGTTCTGGAGGCTAGAAATCTGAGATCAAGGGGTTGGCAGCTTTAGTTTTTCCTAAAGCCTCTTTTCTTGACTTCCAAATGATTGCCTTCTCTCTGTCCTCACATGGTTTTCCCTCTATGCACACACATCCATGGTGTCTTTTCCTCTTATAAGCACACTAGTCCTTTTAGATTAGGACCCCCCACCCTTATAACTTCATTTAATCTTAATTACTGCTTTAAGGAACTCATCTCCAAATATATTCACACTGGGGGTAAGGATTTCAACCTATGGATTTGGGGGAAAAATGTGTCTCATAACCAAGTAATTATTATTATTTATCCCATGAATGTAATGGTTAATTGATTAAGTGGCTAATGAGAACTTTCAGTATTCTGTTGTGCATCACCAAGACCTCTCCTTTGTAATGAACTAAATTTATCTTCAATCGGTCAAATTCATTCCACAGCCAGTTCATCCAAATTCTCATGGTCACCTTCAGCCTAAATGAATATAATCATCTCCTAAATGTTCTCCCTGCAACTACTCTCTTCCTCCTCTAATATATTCTCCAATCAGCCAGAATGATTGCTTTAAATACGCATTTGAATGGGTCATTCTTCTCTAAAATAGTTCACTGGCCTCTTATGGCCCCAAATCCTTAATACACTTGGCACATGATCTGGTCCTTCCCTAGCTTTCCAACCTCCATATACAAGAAGCTCATGCTTATTCTTTCTGCTCCCACCACACTGGCCTACTTTTACAGTTTTCCAAAAGCCCCATGCTCCCTCCCCTACAAGCTTTTGCACATGTTATTCCCCACTTTCACTCCCTCAGGAAGTCTTCCTTGATATGTATGACTAGGGCAATCCCCCTAATTATACATTCTTGTAGCCATTTTTAAGACTTGTCACAGTTGCAGTTT
The DNA here is from genome assembly GCF_902655055.1 of Lutra lutra. Lineage (NCBI taxonomy): Eukaryota > Metazoa > Chordata > Mammalia > Carnivora > Mustelidae > Lutra > Lutra lutra. Next base: position 25,409,164 of record NC_062296.1, on the reverse strand, counting down.
TAATTTATTTATGAGATTATTTGATTATTATCTGCTTCTCCCACCAGACTGTAAATTCCTTCAAAGAATTGCTGTGAAGATTGAATGAGATAATGAATACAAAATACTTTATTCAGAGCCTGGCACTTAGTAAGTGCTAAATTGATTTTAGCTTTTATCATTATTTTCAGAGTGGGGAGATTCTTAGCCATTGTGTATATTCTATTGGTTGAGCTTAGCTTTCAACCTATTTTCATCACCTGGTTTTTCTCTTTTTTGAAGAGCTACCACAGTATCTAGTATCTAGTATCTAGTACATAGTTAGCTCTCAAAAATTGTTTGCTAGTATTGTTATTATTATGTATTCTCTGACTCTCTTTTATGTAGTGTTCTATCTTTGCTGCTTACTGATTCTGTGACCTTGGGCAATTTGCCTAACTTCCCTGATGATAACGAGACCTACTTTAGCCAACTGCTATAAAAATTAGCCAAGTACATTGACCTGGAGAGAATGAGTGTAGAGATACATTATTTTGCTCCTCTTATGGTCTACATAGAGGATTTATGCCTTCCTTTCTTATAGATCTGAAAAGCAAAACAATCTTAGAAAAAATATTTTATACTCAAATAAAACAAACCATTGCTTTTACTATAACAGAGCTGATTTCAGATTCACTTTGGGAGTCAACACAATTCTATCTTCCTCAAGTGCCAGGGGTATTCATAAACATACTTTCTTTCAATGATGTGGCTAGAAAGAATGTGAATAAGCACACAGGCCCAAATGCATTCACCTCTATTTCCAGCTTGACTTTGTCTTTTCTGTGGTTGACAGCTGGGCCTTCAATAGAGGCTGAAGATGGGGCTGCTTTAAGATAATAATATACCAAATATCCAAATTTCAAAAACATCAGTTTGGGAGTGATTAGTCCCATTACTGGATTCTGTCTTGAGAAAAAGATTAACCACAGGATAACTTTTTTTTTCACCAAAGATTTTATTTATTTGACAGAGAGAGAGAAATCACAAGTAGCCAGAGAGGCAGGCAGAGAGAGAGGGGGGAGGAAGCAGGCTCCCTGCAGAGCAGAGAGCCCGACTTGGGGCTCGAGCAGAGAGCCCGACTTGGGGCTCGATCCCAGGACCCTGGGATCATGACCCGAGCCGAAGGCAGAGGCTTTAACCCACTGAGCCACCCAGGATCCCCTAACCACAGGATAACTTTTTTTTTTTAAGATTTTATTTATTTATTTGACAGAGAGAGATCACAAGTAGACGGAGAGGCAGGCAGAGAGAGAGAGAGGGAAGCAGGCTTCTTGCTGAGCAGAGAGCCCGATTCGGGACTCGATCCCAGGACCCCGAGATCATGACCTGAGCCGAAGGCAGCGGCTTAACCCACTGAGCCACCCAGGCGCCCCTCCACAGGATAACTTTAAGCAGTGATCTCTCCCAGTGAATTGAACTGTTCCCTCACAGATCACTGACTGAAAGAGACGACTTGGAGAGAAGGTAGCCAACAGAGAGGAAAGAGCAAAATTACTTAAGGTACAGCTTTAGAAACTATGTCATGACAAAATGATATAAATAAAAAGTAAACAACTCTGAAATTATGAGTATGTGGAGGAATGGGAAATGTCTTACAAACCCTCCATTTATAGATATATTTTCAGGAGTTGCTATAGATGCCTTCTTAGGATTAAAGAATGTCAAAGCTGAGAGGAACCACATACAAACACATACACAAACATACACATACTACAGTGGAATTAGAAATTCACTTAGATTTCTCTATCATATGAGAACATGATTGTAACATGGCCAGTGCTGAAAGGTGGAATGTGCATGGCTCCACAGGAGGGGAAACATGGAAGAATTGTGGAATATTTCAGCTCTCAATTGCATACCTGTTCTCTGACTTTGTCTTCACTATGTGAAGCAGCTTATGATATAGTGTAGTAGTTAGGACAACAGTTTGCCAACACTGGAATCCTTACTTACATTTTGCTTACGAACTATGTAAACTTGGGTAAGTGATTTAACTTAATGATCTCAGTTTTCTCATCTTTAATAGGTATACAAATAGTATTTAGTAAGGTTGCAAGGATTAAATCTATGTAAAGCACTTAGTACACTATCTGGCACATAGTAGGTACTCAATACCATGTATTATTTATTATACTCTGAGTATTATTAAATACTAACTTCCTGAATGTGGCCAGAGTCACACCACAAATTAAATGCAATATGTCTATACAAATTGTCTCCAATACTGTGAGTAAGTATTAGAGAAGGACATAGTGGCAGTAGAAATGTTTACTTCCTTGGGAAAGTTCATTTAGTAAATCAAAAGTATAAATGAATGTTAGTTACATAAAGGGAATGTTAAAATGTGAGAAAAGTGTATTCATACTGTTAAACAATGGAATACAAAGCATTATGCAAAAGGTCTGTGGAGGAATGGGAAATGACTTACCTATTGAGAAAGAATAGTTAATAATATAAAGATAAGAACAATAGATAATTAAGTAAAACAAAGGTGATAAAATAGAATGCACAGTATGATCTATCCCATATGTACATACACAGGCTGATACACACACATTTTGTTTTATTTGGGAAAGGAGAGATATACAGAGTCATTAACATAACTATGACTTTAAAAATTTTTAATCTGTATTTTAAATTTTCCCTGCGTGGAGAAATCATCTGGTTGTTTCACTTCTGTCTCCTCAAGTGTCTGCCAAATTCTCATTAAGGTTTGGAAAGAGAAGAGAATAAACACTAATTAGATGCTTCCTATGTATCAAGCAAATACACGCACCCACCCACCCACCCACCCACCCACACACACACACACACACACACACTTGTGGGTATCTGTATATATATATATACATGTGGATATCTGTGTGTATATATTTATACATGTACACACATATGTAAATTAAATCACATAATAACCTTTCAAATTAAAAACGATTATCCCAATATTAAATATGTCAAGAAGTGACAGGAACAGGGACTGTGTCTCAGATTTCATATGCTAAGTTTTAGAGTCTTGCCCCAAACTGGGCATTCACTGATAGCTTGTGGTAGAAATGGACTAATCAGTTTTCAAATGTTATTTGAAACTTATCATAATTACAATAGTCCGTACCCACTCCATATGCATGTAACAATCAATTATAAATTTCATGAAGTGAGATTTTCTTCTATTTTGAAGGATAAGTTTAAAAATCATAGAATTATGTGGATCAAATGTAATTATGAATACAAATGAAAATAGAGTGGAATTTCAAATTGCTTGGCCCCGATCTTCCAGAGATGAACTTCTACATCTTTCTATATGAGTAAAACAAAATATTGTTTCTTAGTGTTTACCCAGTGAATCATTGTTTCAATTCATGCAACCAAGACAGACTACTGTGATTGTCAATTTGGCTCAAATATTTGTCAAAATAAAATTCATTTAATCCAATAAAAGATCTGCCTGATATTGTAATGTAAGAAGCAGTTTTTTAACTAAGTTGATCAAAATAAATTCAGTTAAGCAGGTAGGTGGACATTCAGGCTGTCAGCAAATAAAAAATCAATATCTATCACATAGCTTGTACTACACAGATCTAAACCTACCACTAAAGAAAATCATGTCTTTGAAATAGAATTTTCCACAATAAGAGCCCAATCATGAATTCTCCCAGTAGGCAGCCACTATCACTACTGTGTATCTACTTATCCACATTAGTCTGCTCTGGGGCACATACTAAAGAAATAACATGTTTCCTGCCCTCACGGAGCCTATATACCAACAAAACTTTACTTATAGCACTTATGTTATTTGTGAAGATAGATAGTCACCACTTCTTTGAGTCTTTTCCCTTTCCACAACCCCAACACCATTGCACTTAAATATGCACTTACTGTATGCATGCATTCATGTAACCCCCATTCTTCAAAGCCTTCATTGGTTCTCCATTGCCTTCAAGAAAAATCCACATTTCCCTCAACATGACATTACAAGGCTCTTCATGATGTGCCCTTTATCTATGACTCCAGGTTTATGTGCCCCTCACTGAGCCTTAACAAAGTTCTTACAGTTTCCGAAGTATGCTCATGTGTTTTTTCCTTTTTTGGAAAGCCAGGTCTAGCTGTAATTTCCTAACTGCTTTCCTTTTTAATTATGAAAAGTAACTTCTTGCTAGACACATCTCCCAAGGCAAAGGAAACAAAAGCAAAAATGAACTATTGGGACTTCATCAAGATAAAAAGCTTTTGCACAACAAAGGAAACAGTGAACAACACTAAAAGGCAACCTATGGAATGGGAGAAGGTATTGGCAAATGTCTTATCAGATAAAGGGCTAGTAACCAAAATCTATAAAGAACTTGTCAAACTCAAAACCCAAAAAGCAAACAATCCAGTCAAGATATGGGCAGAATACATAAATAGACATTTCTCCAAGGAAGACATATAAATGACCAACAAACCCATGAAAAAATGCTCCATATTATTCAGCATCAGGGAAATACAAATCAAAACCACAATGAGATACCAGTTAGAATGGCTAAAATTAACAACTCAGGAAATGGCAGATGATAGTGAGGATGTGGAGAAAGGGAAACCCTCTTACAGTGTTGGTGGGAACGCAAACTAGTGTAGTCACTCTGGAAAACAGTAAGGAGGATCCTCAAAAAGTTCAAAATAGAACTACCCTGTGACCCAGCAATTGAACTACTAGGTATTTATCCAAAGGATACAAACACAGTGACTCGAAAGGGCATATGGCACATTCACCCCAATGTTTATAGCAGCAATGTCCACAATAACCAAACTGTGGAAAGAGTCCATATGTCCATTAGACAAATGAATGGGTAAAGAAGATTTGGTATATATGTATTTGGTGTATATATAAATAAATAATAGAATATTACTGGGCCATTAACAAGAATGAAATCTTGCCATTTACACTGGCATGGATGGAGCTAGAGGGCAAGCGAAATAAGTCAGTCAGAGAAAGACAAATACCATGACTTCAGTCATATGTGGAATTTAAGAAACAAAACAGATTAACTTAGTGGAAAGGAAGGAAAAATAAGATGAAAATTGAGAGGGAGGCAAACCATAAGAGATGTTAAACTCTAGGTAACAAGCTGAAGGTTGCTGGAGGGGAGATGCAGTATTTGGGTGGTGAGCATTAAGGAGAGCAGTTGATATAATGAGTACTGGGTGTTATATGCAACTCATGAATTACTAAATTTTACTTCTAAAACTAATTTTAAAAAGAAAGGTAAAAACAGATTGTAGAGAGTAGTATAGAAAGTGTCTATGAATTTAAAACCTAGGGGAAAATGTTAAAAGGAAGAGATTCTTTGGGTTTAAGTTACTTAAAACTGTTCCTCTCAGAGAAGAGGAGGTCACATGTAAATTCCAGATGTATTTTTTCATTCAAAACTTTATACAGGTATTACATATATTAGTGTCTATAAAACTAGCTATAGAATTATTTTGTGTGATTTAAAATTTATATGGCTAGTGTAGTTTGTATATATAACTCTACAATGAACTTTTTTTTAACTCAGTAAGTTTTTAAATTTCGATTTATAAGCTAATTGGATGTAATTACACAATATATTACAATTCATCTAATATCATGTTGATGAACATTTTAGATTTTTTCCAGTTTCTGTCTGTTACAAACAGTGCTATATTAAGACCCTTGTACGCATCTCCTTCTATACATTTACAGGACACTCTCTAGGACATCTAGAAGTAAGAATGCATGTTGTCAATTTTACTCATATTTAACTTTATTCCATTTGTTTCCCAAGGAATTATAACAATTTATATTTCTACCAGTGTGTCTAAGTGTTCCTTTTCCCCTCCTCCTTTTTTCACATTTGATATTATCAGCCATATTTTAAAATTTTAAATAATATTCAACATTATTTTATATATCACTATTCCTTCACATTGGTGGGCATTTGGTGGGTTCTTTTTTTTGCATCTCATGAACAAAGATGTTATGGAGATTCATGCATGAGTCTTTGTGTGGATGTGTTGTCTCTTATCTTAAGCAAATACCTAGGAGTAGAATTGCTGGGTCAACTCCATGTCCAGAAATGTGGAGTAGATGTACTCTCCCCTATTTTCTCCACCAAGCACAACTGAAACGTTGGGCATTAATTATAAAATAAGCATAAGAAGTCTATAACAGATGGAGAGAAGAAGGCAAAGTAGCTGCTTACCTCAGGGCACAAGGAATAACATAGTGGTCAATTGTATCTATTCTTTTGTTTCATGTATCCTGAGTTGGAGCTGAAGAGACTGGCAATATGTTAACACCAATGGGCACAAATAAAAAAAAGTATCTCCCCTCTCCACCCAAAGCCTCCTCCCTCTAACCAAAGGACTAAGAACAGCCTAGATGGAAAACTATTGAGCAATAACCACTCTACTCCAGCCAGGTACCGCAGAGAACACTGTGGCCCCACCTGTACTGACATCAGCCAAATTTGAGTGGAAAGCGTGTATTTTTACCCTTGCTGAAATGTAACAAAGTGCCCCCAACACCCCTACTGGAGTGATATCAGAGAAGGTCAAATAGAAAGTCTTGACTTTCCTCCCCACCACTGGTAATAAGCCCATTGCATGGTGTCAGTGGAAACCAAAGGAGACCCTTCCACTCTTGAGTATCAGCAGAAACCAAGTGGGGAATCTAGATTTATACTTTTACCCAACAGTAATAAGGTGGCACCCATCTGTCCCATATCAGAGCAGTGTAAAAAAATCCAACTAAAACAACTAAAGAAAAATTAAAGAATAGTGGGGTCCCAAAACATAATATCCAAAGTATCCAGATTTCAATTAAAAAATCACTCAATATACCAAGAACCAGAAATATTGAGATAAAAAAGATCATTAATGGATATCAATATTGAAATGACAAAAATGTTAGAATTATCTGACAAAGACTCTAAAGCAATATTAATAAAATACTGCATCAAACAATTATGAATATATTTGAAAAGATGAAGACTTTCAGTGAAGAAATAGAAAGTATCAGTAAAAAATACTTAATGAAACTTAATGAATTTAATGAAACGTAATGAAAATTTTAGAACTGAAAAATAGAGTAACTGAAATAAAAGCCTCAATAGGAGAAATCTTAAGGATATAAGGCTAGGCAGAAAGTACTTGGATGTGTCACCTAAAGCACAATTCATTAAAGGAAGAATTGATAAATTGGATTTTATCAAAATTTAAAACCCTGTGGAAGACCCAGTAAAGAGAATGAAAACACAAGCTACAGCCTCGGAGAATATATGATCAAACCACATATCAGACAAAGGATTAGTATCTAAAATATATAAAGAAGACTCAAAAGTCAACAGTGAAAAACAATCCAATTAAAAAATGAGCAAAGGGGGCATCTGGGTGGCTCAGTGGTTAAGCCTTTGCCTTCGGCTCAGGTCATGATCTCAGGGTCCTGGGATCGAGTCCCACGTTGGGCTCTCTGCTCTGCGGGGAGCCTGCTTCCTCCTCTCTCTCTCTCTGCCTGCCTCTCTGCCCACTTGTGATCTCTCTCTGTCAAATAAATAAAATCTTTAAAAAAAAATGAGCAAAGGACATGACGAAATATTTCACTGCAGAGGATGTATAAACACATGGAAAGTTATTCAGCATCATTAGCCAACAGGGAAGTGCAAGTTAAAGGTACAACAAAATCACTACACACATACAAAGAGTGGATAAAATAAAAATTAGTTACAGCACCAAATGCTGACAAAGGTATAGAGAAACTGGATTCATTTCTGGTGGAAACACAGAATGGCACAGTCACTCTAGAAAAAAGCTTTTTTGGTTTCTTAAAAAAACAAAATGTGCGGGTAACATACAACTCATCGATTATATTCCTGGGCATTTATCCCAAAGAAATGAAGATTTATGTTTATGCAGAAACTTGTGCACATATGTTTACAGCATATTTATTCATAATAGCCTCAAACTAGAAGTAACCCAGATGACACCCAGTTGGTGAATGGCTAAACAAAAAGTGGTACATTCAGAATACTACTCTACAATAAAAAAGAATAAACTATAGATACACACAACAACCTGGATTATTCTCTTTTTTCCTGATTCCCAATTTTAAAAGGCATATTCTTTTTTTATTGAAGTATAATTAAAATACAATATTCTATTAGTTTCAGGTGTACATTATAGTGATTCAATATTTTTACACATTTTGAAGTGATCTCCATTATAAGTGTAGTTACTGTCACCATACAAAATTATTACAATGTTAGTGACTATATTCCCTGTGCTGTACATTATAGCCCCATGACTTACTTATTTTATAACTGGAAGCTTGTACTTCTTAATCCCCTCACCTATTTTGCCCCCATCACTAGTAACCAACAGTTTGTTTCATATATCTGAGTCTGTTTCTGTTTTGTTTTTTAGATTTCATGTAAAAGTGAAATCATACAGTACTTGCCTTTCCTTGATATATTTTACTTAGCATAATACCCTCTGGGTCCATTCATGTTGTTGCAAATGGCAAAATTTCATTCTTTTTATAGCTGAGTAATATTCCATTGTGTATGTATAACATGTCTTTTTTATCTCAATATCTATTGATAGACACATTGCTTTAATATCTTGGCTACTGCAGATAATGCTGCAATGAACATAGGGATGCATATAGCTTTTTTCATTTTCTTCAGATAGATACCCAGAAGTAGAGTTGCTGGACTATATGGTGGTTTTATTTTTAATTTTTTGAGGAATTTCCATACTGTTTATATAATGGCTGCACCAATTGACATTCCTACTAACAGTACACAAGGGTTTCCTGTCTATCACATCATTACTAACATTGTTATTTTTTTTCTTTTTGATAAAAGTCAATCTGTCAGGTGTGAGATGATATCTCATTGTGGTTTTGATTTGCATTTCCTTGACGATTAGTGATGTTGAGCATCATTTTATGTGCCTATTGACCATATGTATGTCTTCTTCATAAAAATGTCTATTCAAACCTGGATTACTCTTAAGAGATATATATGGAGGTTGGGAGAGATCATAAAAGGCTACATTCTCTATGATTTAATTTATATAACATTCTTTATATGATAAAGTTATAGAAATGAAAAATATATTAGTGATTGCTATGGGTAGAAGGATGAATGTGTGCATGCCCAAAGCTGCATCTTCTGAGAAACAGCATCAAGGGTTTCACATTGCTAGGTAATTAGACTTCCTTTAACTATCTAAGTCATTAAGCAAAGAATAAAACAACAAATACAAGCCCCCAAAAGTGGGGAGAAAAATGACTAGCCAGAGTTGCTATAATATATTGCCTAAAATATCCAGATTTCAGCAAAAAATTACAAGACACATGAAGAAGCTTAACATGAAGTCCACTTCATAATGAAAATGGTCTCACCATTTTTGCAAGGACCAACTTCCTGAGACTAAATGAAGTTCCAAAAACATGTAGGTAATTATTATAACAAACAAACAAAAAACTTGCTGTATTGGGATTGGGAAAAGCTATTAAGACGGTTAGTAAATTAATGTCAAGTAAATTAATATGACAACAACAAGTCTATCTTCTGGTGGCAAGTTTTAAGATTTTTTTCTTTAAGTCAGTGATTTCTCAACTTTGCTACAGATTGTAATCACCTGGCTCCTACCTTAAGCTCTTCTAATTTAATTAATATGGAATACATCTTGGGCATCAGGAACTTTTCAAACTCCCCCATGTAATTCTATGAACAACAAAGTTTGAAAACCATTGTTTTACGTTGTTATTATTATTTAGAATAATTGTAATACATACTTTTTTGTGCAACTATTTCTGGCTGAGAATATAGAACTCTTTGTGTAATGCTTAGTATTATAAAGCTTATTTTATGGATAAATAAAATGAACTCAGAGTGGTTAAATGACTTTCCCAAAGTCACATCCCTAGGAAATACCTGATTCAGGATTCAAACTCAAGTATATTTAATTTGATAATGCGCTATGCACAATGCACTGTATTAAGGTGGTAATGATGCAGTAATCATATTATCAAAAACTCATATGGATATCATACCTTGGAGTTGAACGATATTTTAAATGCACCAGGAAGCTTGTTATTTATAACATCCCTGTAGTGAATATGCATTCATCTTCTACATTACTTTCAGGATATGATTTAGAAACAGTAGCTCTTGTAAAGGAGCCTTTCAGATTTAATAGACAACAAGATCAGAATGATTCAGTAAATGTGATGCAAACACCAAGACAAGTATTCTTAGGTTGCATTAATAAAAGTACAATATGTAGACTGGGCGAGGTGATTAACTGGGCTCTGCTGTGATCAGAACATGCTGAAGAATTATGTACAGTTCCTGGGCTTTGCTATTCTTTTTTTTTTAATTATTACAAGAGTGTATTATAGGCTTACAATACCATACGTAAAACACTTTAAGGCCAGATATGTTTCAAAAATTCAAAATTTTTCAGGATTTAGAAAGATAATGCAGTGCTATACACTGTATATTATTTAGCATGTCAAGTGGGGTCTGGGACAACACCCCCAACTCAAACATTAATATTTTTGGAGCAAAATCAATTAGTATACATACTACATTGCAATATTGAAGATTATAAACAGCTTTACATCAGTTCAGATGTTGCTGAATAATTACCAAATTATTCAGATTAAGTCAGGCTTATTAGCCAAATAATATGAAAACCCTCTTCTCTCTTAGGGTTTTTTGGGCTTCTGAATTACATATAAGGCACCATGGAAATGTAAATGCCCATAGTAATAAAGACTGAAACAATACAGAAAAGCTCAGAAGGAGAAAAGAACTCTTTCTTCATCCCTAGTCTCATTTTCAGAGCAGTAACTACTCTTAATCATTTCTCTTTGGGGGTTTCCTGTTAGTTATCACCACAACAGAAAATGTGTTTATACATCTTTTTCAGGATTTATAAACTTTTAAAATAACATAGTATCTTCCTGACACTAAATAATTTGTTCATTCTCCTCCCCCACTTCCTCCCTAATCAACCTGTAAACCCTGCTAGTCACATTTTTATCTTTAGATATAAGTATGGTGTGTACTGTACTTAAATTTATTTTCTTAACCTTTCCATTTTAGATGCTATCTTTACCTTCCTCTTTATATGGAATGGAATACCAGGCCCCATACTTTTAAGAGGGAATAACCACAGGTATCACAGAGACATAAAACAACATCATATAAAAAACATAAAGCCTAAGAAGCGGTGACCCCCCCCCCCAAAAAAAATAAAAGATGGAAGTTGTCATCAAATGCTTGAAGGCCTATCATGAAGATGAAAGAACAGAGTGTTCTGTGTACCCTAAAGAGGGTAGAACTAGAAATAATGGATGGACTGTACAGAATAGATTTTTGGATCAACGTGAGCAAAATTTTACAAGGATGAGCAAAGGCAATACAGAGAAGGTATAGACAACTTCATTAGATAAAGAGTTCCTTTTCATTAAAAGGTGTTTACACAGGAGCTTAGTAATCTCTTGGTTGGGAAGTTATAGAGGAGTTCAAGCATCCATTGGATAATACGGACGAGATGACATTTAAGATCCTTTCCTACTCTGGGAGCCTAAGATACAGTGATTGTTTAGTCTCTAGGGTCTCTTACAGTTTAAAAATACTTACAATCCCATTAGTCTCAATAGCATTATGGCTGAAACTCATTAGCCAGTTTTCCAGAAAGTTAACGATCTGCTATATATTGAGTGGGAGCCCTAAACTCAGAATTCCGTACTTTTCTTTCAGGAAGTGTCACCAGATTCTTCCTGATGTTATTTTTGCCCTAGGACACAATTAGTTCTTTGGAGACACCAAAGGAATTAAAAAATGATGGTAGTCATTTCTTTTATGAGCCAAAGTCAGGAGACTGGAAAAAGGGGAAAGGAGAAAGAGTATCAAGATAGGGCAAGACTGATTATGTCTGAGGGCTAGAGGTTTGGGTGTGAAGGAGCAGGAAGCTAAATTGTTAAGACTGCAAGAGTGTCCTAGGAATCCTCATTGATCCAATGGTTGCCCAGTGGGAAAAAAAATGTTTCCAAATGTAAACCCCAGCCTCCAATTTATTATTTTTCATTCTTGATGAGAAGACAGCTATTCGCAGGAGAAACACTGTGTGCGAGGACTTTCCCTAACATGCTCAACCTTGAAAATTACAGAGATAGATGGAGATATCTCAGGAACATTCTCTAGTAAAGCTAAGTTAAAAAAGGGAGAGAGATTTTAACATTTGCTGCCCAACCAGCCTCATTGATGAATTCTTTTCTTCCTTGTTTTATTTTTATTTTCATTAAAAAGCTTTAAGCAAAGTCTAATTTAGCCTCAAATTTCAACACTACCAAATAGTCTTGTCCCTCTTATTTTTTTTTTCTTGCAGACATGTTTATGGTAAAATTCAAGAGAAAATATTATTTTGCATATTCTCACCCCATCTCAGTATTTAATATTACGGAATCACAGGAAGTGATGCCTACCATTGAATAACTGACTCACCCATGTATATGTGTCCACTCATGCAAAGCCTCCTAATTTGTCATGAATACAAATGTATGCATACCTTCAAATGCATCAGTGAAAATTAAATATGTACAGTGAAAATTTTTAAAAGTATTTTAAAAATAATTCCAATGAAATAGTATATTTTCAGCAGAATAGCAGAGAGTCCAATACCTATTCTACTAAAGCTGTTTCAAAAACTTGAAATAGAAGGAAAACTTCCAAACTCATTCTATGAGCCAACATTATCCTGATCCCAAAACCAAACAAAGACCCCATCAAAAAGGAGAATTACAGACCAATATCCCTGAGGAACACGGGTGTTAAAATACTCAAAAAGATTCTAGCCAATAGGATCCAACAGTACATTAAAAGGATTATTCACCATGACCAGGTAGAATTTATTCCTGGGATGCAAGGGTGGTTCAACATTCACAAATCAATCAATATGTAGAGCACATTAATAAAAGAAAAGACAAGAACCCTATGATCCTCTCAATCAATGCAAAGAAAGCATTTGACAAAACACAGCATTTTTTCCTGATTAAAACCTTCAGAGTACAGGGATAGAAAGACCATACCTCCATATCATAAAAGCCATATACGAAAAGCCCACAGTGAATATCATTCTCAATGGGGAAAAACAGAGCTTTTTCCTCAGGGTCAGGAACACTACAAGGATGCCCACTCTAACCACTATTTCTCAACATAGTACTAGAGTCATAGCCTCAGCAATCAGACAACAAAAACAAAAAAATAAATAAAAGGCATTCAAATTGGCAAAGAAGAAGTCAAACTCTCTCTCTGCAGATGACATGATAACTTTATGTAGAAAACCCCAAGTCATTAGAACTCATACAGCAATCCAGCAACGAGGCAGAATACAAAATCAATACACAGAAATCATTTGCATTTCTATACACTAACAATGTAACTGAAGAAAAAGAAATTAAACTGAGGGTTTTGGGGGGGTTGGTGGGTGAGTCTGGTGGTGGGTATTATGGAGGGCACGTATTGCATGGAGCACTGGGTGTGATGCACAAACAATGAATTTTGGAACAAAGGGAAAAAAAAGAATCAATTCTATTTACAATAGTTCCCCAAACCATAAGGTATCTAGGAATAAACTTAACCAAAGAGGTAAAGGATCTATACTCTAGAAACTATAGAATACTTATGAAAGAAATTGAAGAAGACACAAAGAGATGGAAAAACATTCCATGCTCATAGATTGGAAGAATAAACATCATTAAAATGTTTATGCTACCCAGAACAATTTACACTTTGTTTTTTTTATTATGTTATGTCAGTCACCATACAGTATATCATTAGTTTTTGATGTAGTGTTCCATGATTCATTATTTGCATATAACACCCAGTGCCCCATGCAATACATGCCCTCCTTAAAATACACTTTCCTTTTTTTAAAGATTTTATTTATTTATTTGACAGAGAGAGATCACAAGTAGGCAGAGCAGCAGGCACAGAAAGAGGGGGAAGCAGATTCCCTGCTGAGCAGAGAGCCCGATGCGTGGCTTGATTCCAGGACCCTGAGATCATGACCTGAGTCGAAGGCAGAGGCTTAACCCACTGAGCCACCCAGGTACCCCCTTAATTTACAATTTCAATGCAATCCCTATTGAAACGCCATTGACATTTTTTACAGAGCTGGAACAAACAATCCCAAAATTTGTATGGAACCAGAAAAGACTCCAGATAGCCAGAGGAATGTTGGAAGAGAAAATCAAAGCTGGTGGCATCACAATGCCTGACTTCAAGCTATATTACAAAGCTGTAGTCAACAAGACAGTATGGTATCGGCACAAAAACAGACACATAGATCAATGGAAAAGAATACAGAACCCAGATATGGACCCTCAACTTTACGGTCAACAAATCTTCAACAAAACAGGAGGAACATCCAATGGAAAAAAGTCTTTTTAAAAAAATGGTGCTGGGGGGCGCCTGGGTGGCTCAGTGGGTTAAAGCCTCTGCCTTCAGCTCAAGTCATGATCCCAGGGTCCTGGGATCGAGCCCCGCATCGGGCTCTCTGCTCAGCAGAGAGCCTGCTTCCCTCTCTCTCTCTCTCTGACTGCCTCTCTGCCTACTTGTGATCTCTGTCTGTCAAATAAATAAATAAAAAATCTTAAAAAAAATAAATAAAATAAAAAAAATAAATTAAAAAAAATGGTGCTGGGAAAACTGGACAACTACATGCAGAAGAATGAAACTTGACCATTCTCTTACTCCATACACAAAAATAAACTCAAAATGGATGAAAGACCTCAATGTGAGACAGGAATCCATCAAAATCCTAGAGGAGAACATAGGCAGTAACCTCTTCAACAGAAACTTGTTTCAAGACATATCTCTAAAGGCAAGGGAAACAAAAGCAAAAATGAACTTTTGGGACTTCATCAAGATAGAAAGCTTTGCACAGCAAATAGTCAACAAAACTAAGAGGCAATCCACAGAATGGGAAAAGGTACTTGTAAATGACATTTCAGATAAAGGGTTGGTATCAAAGATGTATAAAGAACTTATCAAACTCAACACCCAAAAAACAAATAATCCAGTCAAGAAATGGGCAGATGACAGTAACAGACACTTCTCCAATGAATACATACAAAAGGGCAACAGACACATGAAAAAATGTTCAACATCACTAGCCATCGGGGAAATACAAATCAAAACCACACTGAGATACTACCATACACCACTTAGAATGGCCAAAAGTAACAGGACAAGAAACAACAAATGTTAGTGAGGATGCAGAGAAAGGGGAACCCTCTTACACTGTTGGTGGGAATGCAAGCTGGTACAGCCACTCTGGAAAACAGTATGAAGGTTCCTCAAGATGTTAAAAATAGAGCTGCCCTATGACCCAGCAATTGCACTACTAGGTATTTACCCCAAAGATACAGATATAGTAAGAAGAAGGGGCACATGCACCTCAGTGTTCATAGCCGCAATATCCACAATAGCTAAACTGTGGAAGGAGCCGAGTTGCCCTTCAACAGATGAATGGATAAAGGAAATGTGGTACATATATACAATGGAATATTACTCAGCCATCAGAAAAGATGAATACCCAACTTTTGCATCAACATGGATGAGACTGGAGGGGATTATGCTGAGTGAATAAGTCAAGCAGAGAAAGACAATTATCATATGCTTTCTCTCAATGTAGAGCAAAAGGAAGAAAGCAGAAGACCACAGGAGAATGGAAGAAAAATTGAAGGGGAAAAAATCTGAGAGGGAGACAAACCATGAGACATCTGGACTCTGGGAAAAAAAAATTAAGGGTTACAGAAGGGAGCTGGATGGAGGGGTGGGGTAACCACTTGATGGGTATTAAGGAGGGTACGTGTTGGGGCACCTGGGTGGCTCAGTGGGTTAAGCCACTGCCTTCGGCTAAGGTCATGATCCCAGGTCCTGGGTTCGAGCCCCACATTGGGCTTTCTGCTCAGCGGGGAGCCTGCTTCCTCCTCTCTCTCTGCCTGCCTCTCTGCCTACTTGTGATTTCTCTCTGTCAAATAAATAAATAAAATCTTAAAAAAAAAAGGAGGGTACGTGTTGTGATGAACACTAGGTGTTATAAGCAACTAATGGATCATTGAAAACCACATCAAAAACTTTTGATGTACTATATGCTGGCTCACTGAAAATAATTTAAAAAAATATAAAAAAATAGTATGAACCCTATTTAATCTAGAAAAACATGGGTTGAGAGAATGAAGTGGTAGATAGTCCTAAATTCGTTAAAGGAGATAGGGAGAATGATATTGATTGTCTTGATAAAATCCCAATAGTTCATTTTTGCCCTTGCTTCCCTTGCCTTTGGCGATGTTCCTAGGAAGATGTTGCTGTGGCTGACGTCGAAGAGGTTGCTGCCTGTGTTCTCCTCAAGGATTTTGATGGATTCCTTTCTCACATTGAGGTCCTTCATCCATTTTGACTCTATTTTCATGTGTGGTGTAAGGAAATTATCCAATTTCATTTTTCTGCATGTGGCTGTCCAATTTTCCCAACACCATTTATTGAAGAGGCTGTCTTTTTTCCATTGGACATTCTTTCCTGCTTTATCGAAGATTAGTTGACCATAGAGTTGAGGGTCTATTTCTGGGCTCTCTATTCTGTTCCATTGATCTATGTGTCTGTTTTTGTGCCAGTACCATGCTGTTTTGATGATGACAGCTTTGTAATAGAGCTTGAAGTCCGGAATTGTGATGTCACCAACTTTGGCTTTCTTTTTCAATATTCCTTTGGCTATTCGAGGTCTTTTCTGGTTCCATATAAATTTTAGGATTATTTGTTCCATTTCTTTGAAAAAATGGATGGTACTTTGATAGGAATTGCATTAAATGTGTAGATTGCTTTAGGTAGCATAGACATTTTCACAATATTTATTCTTCCAATCCAGGAGCATGGAACATTTTTCCATTTCTTTGTGTCTTCCTCAATTTCTTTCATGAGTACTTTATAGTTTTCTGTGTATAGATTCTTAGTCTCTTTGATTAGGTTTATTCCTAGGTATCTTATAGTTTTGGGGGCAATTGTAAATGGAATTGACTCCTTAATTTCTCTTTCTTCTGTCTTGTTGTTGGTGTAGAGAAATGCAACTGATTTCTGTGCATTGATTTTATATCCTGACACTTTACTGAATTCCTGTACAAGTTCTAGCAGTTTTGGAGTGGAGTCTTTTGGGTTTTCCACATATAGTATCATATCATCTGCGAAGAGTGATAGTTTGACTTCTTCTTTGCCGATTTGGATGCCTTTAATTTCTTTTTGTTGTCTGATTGCTGAGGCTAGGACTTCTAGTACTATGTTGAATAGCAGTGGTGATAACGGACATCCCTGCCGTGTTCCTGACCTTAGCGGAAAAGCTTTCAGTTTTTCTCCATTGAGAATGATATTTGAGGTGGGTTTTTCATAGATGGCTTTGATAATATTGAGGTATGTGCCGTCTATCCCTACACTTTGAAGAGTTTTGGTCAGGAAGGGATGCTGTTCTTTGTCAAATGCTTTTTCAGCATCTATGGAGAGTATCATATGGTTCTTGTTCTTTCTTTTATTAATGTGTTGTATCACATTGATTGATTTGCAGATGTTGAACCAATCTTGCAGCCCTGGAATAAATCCCACTTGGTCGTGGTGAATAATCCTTTTAATGTACTGTTGAATCCTATTGGCTAGTATTTTGGTGAGAATTTTCGCATCTGTGTTCATCAAGGATATTGGTCTGTAGTTCTCTTTTTTGATGGGATCCTTGTCTGGTTTTGGGATCAAGGTGATGCTGGCCTCATAAAATGAGTTTGGAAGTTTTCCTTCCATTTCTATTTTTTGGAACAGTTTCAGGAGAATAGGAATTAGTTCTTCTTTAAATGTTTGGTAGAATTTCCCCGGGAAGCCGTCTGGCCCTGGGCTTTTGTTTGTTTGAAGATTTTTGATGACTGTTTCAATCTCCTTACTGGTTATGGGTCTGTTCAGGTTTTCTATTTCTTCCTGGTTCAGTTGTGGTAGTTTATATGTCTCTAGGAATGCATCCATTTCTTCCAGATTGTCAAATTTGTTGGCGTAGAGTTGCTCATAGTATGTTCTTATAATTGTCTGTATTTCTTTGGTGTTCGTTGTGATCTCTCCTCTTTCATTCATGATTTTATTTATTTGGATCCTTTCTCTTTACTTTTTGATAAGTCTGGCCAGGGGTTTATCAATCTTATTAATTCTTTCAAAGAACCAGCTCCTAGTTTCGTTGATTTGTTCTATCGTTTTTTTGGTTTCTATTTCATTGATTTCTGCTCTGATCTTTATGATTTCTCTTCTCCTGCTGGATTTAGGGTTTCTTTCTTGTTCTTTCTCCAGCTCCTTTAGGTGTAGGGTTAGGTTGTGTACCTGAGACCTTTCTTGTTTCTTGAGAAAGGCTTGTACCGCTATATATTTTCCTCTCAGGACTGCCTTTGTTGTGTCCCACAGATTCTGAACTGTTGTGTTTTCATTATCATTTGTTTCCATGAATTTTTTCAATTCTTCTTTAATTTCCTGGTTGACCCATTCATTCTTTAGAAGGATGCTGTTTAGTCTCCATGTATTTGGGTTCTTTCCAAATTTCCTCTTGTGATTGACTTCTAGCTTCAGAGCATTGTGGTCTGAAAATATGCAGGGAATGGTCCCAATCTTTTGATACCAGTTGAGACTTGATTTAGGACCAAGAATGTGATCTATTCTGGAGAATGTTCCATGTGCACTAGAGAAGAATGTGTATTCTGTTGCTTTGGGATGAAATGTTCTGAATATATCTGTGATGTCCATCTGGTCCAGTGTGTCATTTAAGGCCTTGATTTCCTTGTTGATCTTTTGCTTGGATGATCTGTCCATTTCAGTGAGGGGAGTGTTAAAATCCCCTACTATTATTGTATTCTTGTCGATGTGTTTCTTTGATTTTGTTATTAATTGGTTTATATAGTTGGCTGCTCCCACGTTAGGGTTATAGATATTTAAAATTGTTAGATCTTCTTGGACAGTTCCTTTGAGTATGATATAGTGTCCTTCCTCATCTCTTATTATAGTCTTTGGCTTAAAATCTAGTTGATCTGATGTAAGGATTGCCACTCCTGCTTTCTTCTGATGTCCATTAGCATGGTAAATTCTTTTCCACCCCCTCACTTTAAACCTGGAGGTGTCTTCGGGTTTAAGATGAGTTTCTTGTAGGCAACATATAGATGGGTTTTGTTTTTTTTATCCATTCTGATACCCTGTGTCTTTTGATTGGGGCATTTAGCCCATTAACATTCAGGGTAAGTATTGAGAGATATGAATTTAGTGCCATTGTATTGCCTGTAAGGTGACTGTTATTGTATATTGTCTCTGTTTCTTTCTGATCTACTATTTTTAGGGTCTCTCTTTGCTTAGAGGACCCCTTTCAATATTTCCTGTAGAGCTGGTTTGGTGTTTGCAAATTCTTTCAGTTTTTGTTTGTCCTGGAAGCTTTTAATCTCTCCTTCTATTTTCAATGATAGCCTAGCTGGATATAGTATTCTTGGCTGCATGTTTTTCTCGTTTAGTACTCTGAATATATCATGCCAGCTGTTTCTGGCCTGCCAGGTCTCTGTGGATAAGTCTGCTGCCAATCTAATATTTTTACCATTGTATGTTACAGACTTCTTTTCCCGGGCTGCTTTCAGGATCTTCTCTTTGTCACTAAGACTTGTAAATTTTACTATTAGGTGACGGGGTGTGGACCTATTCTTATTGATTTTGAGGGGGGTTCTCTGAACCTGCTGGATTCTGATGCTTGTTCCCTTTGCCATATTGGGGAAATTCTCTCCAATAATTCTCTCCAATATACCTTCTGCTCCCCTCTCTGTTTCCTCTTCTTCTGGAATCCCAATTATTCTAATGTTGTTTCATCTTATGGTGTCACTTATCTCTCGAATTCTCCCCTCGTGGTCCAGTAGCTGTTTGTCCCTCTTTTGCTCAGCTTCTTTATTCTCTGTCATTTGGTCTTCTATATCACTAATTCTTTCTTCTGCCTCATTTATCCTAGCAGTGAGAGCCTCCATTATTGATTGCACCTCATTAATAGTTTTTTTTTATTTCAACTTGGTTAGATTTTAGTTCTTTTATTTCTCCAGAAAGGGCTTTTATATCTCCCGAGAGGGTTTCTCTAATATCTTCCATGCCTTTTTTGAGCCCGGCTAGAACCTTGAGAATTGTCATTCTGAACTCTAGATCTGACATATTACCAATGTCTGTATTGATTAGGTCCCTAGCCTTTGGTACTGCCTCTTGTTCTTTTTTTTTGTGGTGAATTTTTCCGCCTTGTCATTTTGTCCAGATAAGAGTATATGAAGAAGCAAGTAAAATACTAAGAGGGTGGCAACAACCCCAGGAAAATATGCTTTCAGAAAGTGGTTGATTTTCTGTTTCTAGAATTGCTGTTCTTCTTCTCTTTGATCTCCCGTTGGATTTGTAGGTGTTTGCAATCTTTAGATAAGCTATCTAGCTGATTTCCCGCTACCTGAAGTAGTCTCAGCCTGCTACTTCTCTGCCATCTTGACTCCTCCCCCCAGAATGATATTGATTGTCAAGCTTCACAATACGGAATTAGAGGAGAGATGTACTAACATAAATAAGAAATTTGAGAATGCTGTCACTGAGGAAAGGAATCTTGTATTACATAGAAATGAGAGGCTACATTAATAGGATTTCCTACTTTAAGAGTCTGTATCATCCTGAGTTTCAAAAATTATTTCAGTTATGCCTTAGATAACAATCACAATGATGTGAAAACCACTCACATGAGGCATATGTTAAGATTTCATGGAACATAATCCTCTTTGAAAATGCTTGCCCTCAAGGTAGTTCTTATACTTTTGTGTGTTGTTTCCTTTATTGCTATCTCTTTATGTACCGAAGTCATAAGATAACTTAAAGATATGTAATGGGTAGATATGTAATATTGGGCGATTACTTATACACTAATATCTTGGAATGCCCTATGCCGTATAAGGGTTCCTAAATGCCCCATGCAGGATATATTGGGGAATGAGGCAGTCAAGATATCTTATAGCCAATAAATGAGACAAATAGTAGAAAAAAAATCAATCTACATTTGGGGGAAACTAGATGAAAAGTACATATTACCTCTCTGTACCTTTTTTGCAAATTACTGTGAATTTCTATAATTATTTCAAAGTAAAAACTTTAAAAATGTCCACAAAATGAGCAAACATGTGAGCAAACATGAAGAAACCCATAGGATTTGGGAAGTAGGAAACAAAGAAAATCCTAGCTTAGAGGGTGACAGAATGTAGAAATCAACCACACTGGGACTATTTTCAATCTCTGCACAGTAGTCCCCCACTTATCCTTGGTGTTGCTTTGTACTGTTTATAAGTCAATAGTAGTATAAAACTACATAATCATGTTTATGTCACTCACCTCACTTCATCTTATCAGGCAGGCATTTTATCATTTCACATCATCACAAGAAGGGTAAGTGCACTACAATAAGATTTTGAAAGAAAGAGATCACATTCACATGACTTTTATTATAGTATATTATTATAATTTTATTTTGTTTATTACTAGTTATTGTTCTTAATCTTTTACTGTGCCTAACTTATAAATTAAACTTTATCATAGATATGTATGTATAGGGGAAAAAACTGTATAACAAGGTTCAATACTACCCACAGTTTCAGGCATCCACAGGGATAAGGGGAGACTACTGCATATGACCCAAAGAATGAAGGGCATAATAGGAGTTTTTTATTATTCTTAGCTCAAGAAGTAAGTAAGTATATTAGGAGACTTCTGATAATTACAGAGATATTTATAAAGACAAACTATTGTCTACATTTCTGCTACTGAGAAGACAAGATCTGTTTGGGAAGCCCATGACAAAAGCAGAACATGGTTTGTACCCATGCATGCACCCCTCATTCACCTCCCTCCATGACCAAACACAACTAAGTAATTACTACACTCTAATGTATAATGATTCTGATATATTTTCACAATAGCTGAGGGTTATGAAGAGATACTCCCATGTAAGCACCTACCCCTAAGTTGAATTAACTTGAAAGGATTTCCCAAAATCCTTTTTGTATAACAAATGGCCTCACCGGACCCACCTACAGCCTCCCTCAGAAGTAAATGGAATATCTCCTCCCATAGAAAAGGGAAGTTGATATACAGAATTATTTTTCTCAAGATAGTGGGCTATGTATGGGTAAATCCAACAAACTAAACAGGATGCTTCTCTTACATTCCTGGTGCCTTGTTTTTGAATGCTAGTTCTTTGTACCCCTAATACTACTGATTCCTGTAAACACAAATGCATTACTTGTATGTGGGATGGAAAGGCATGTCTGTTAATATGTAAGCCCTCAATACAGGCCTTGTAATTGGATCAATTTTGTAATGAATGTTTCCAATAGGTGTTGAGTGCTAATTTTTATTTGTTAGTGGTGATAAAAACTGCCAGGGAGAGAGGAGGTGGGATAGGGAGGTGGGGATAAAGGAGGGACAAAGCTTTCACTATGTTGTCCTGGGCAATACTGGGACTCAGATTGTCTAATGACAAGGAGTTCTCTCCAGGTGTCAGTGAGTCACCTGACAAACTGGCAATCACACCCACAGCCTCTTCAAGTCTGTTTTTAAATAAAATATTCCTTAAATCCCTCACCTCTTCCTCTCATGTCAATTGCAGCAAGATAAATGTTACATTAGATCACATCACACACTTTGAATTAAAGAGGATTTGGAACATGTTGGTGTAATTTGAATGTAGGCATTTCAGTTTTTGAAGCTCAGAAAAATGATAAAGTTTGCTTCTTTGGAGCTTAATGAACAGCCTGAGTCATTAACCAGGTGAATAAAGACTGAGGATATGATGGGTTTCCTCCTCCTCCCCATCCTTTTTAAATTTTAATTTGGGATTCAAACTAATACTTTATTGTGGGGAGCAATTCTGCCACTGACAGCACATTTCCCATCCCTCCTGCCTGAGTCACCAACAGACAAGGGGAAAGTTTGTCAAGTCACAGTGAATGTCTCTACCATTAGCTTGTCCCATATCTAGATTTTGGCTACCTATGACATCAAATGAAGGTTATAAAAAGGTCACTAAGAGAAAAAAAGGAAATTGAATTCAGAAAAGGAGCCAAGGATGAAAAATTCGGTGACAAAGTTCTTTTAGGGCCCTGATGGCGCTAGGCTTTCAGGGTATATGATTTGGGTAGTCAAAAAGGAACCATAAATTTATACAAATATCTGAAGGCTGACATAATAGAGGATTGCCTTTCTTGGATGCAGCATGCAAATCCAGAGAGATGTGATTTTAAGATGTACTCTAGAAAGCCCACTGCCCCAACCTCCTTCACACTCATTAGACGATACTCTTTTCTCCTCACTGAGAGAAAAGTTCAAATGCAGAGAGCCCCAGATGAAGCAACATATTGGCTTGAATTCTCCCAAAGGTGGTCATGCTGCCTCTTTTATTCTTTTTTTAAATTTTTATTTATTTTTATTTTTTTTATTTTTTATTTTATTTTTTAAATGTTTTTTTTTAAGATTTTTATTTATTTATTTGACAGAGAGTTATCACAAGTAGGCAGAGAGGCAGGCAGAGAGAGAGGAAGGGAAGCAGGCTCCCTGCTGAGCAGAGAGCCTGATGCGGGGCTTGATCCCAGGACCCTGAGATCATGACCTGAGCCGAAGGCAGAGGCTTAACCCACTGAGCCACCCAGGTGCCCCTAAATTTTTATTTTTTAATGATTTTTATTTATTTGACACAGAGAGACACAGCAAGAGAGGAACACAAACAGGAAGAGAGGGAGAAGCAAGCTTCCTACTGAGCTGAGCCCAATGTGGGGCTCGATGAGGGGCTCAATGGGGGCTCCACGAGGGGCTTGACCTGAGGACCTTGGGATCATGACCTGAGCCCAAGGTAGATGCTTAATGACTGAGCCACCCAGGTGCCCCTGCCTCTTTTATTCTTAACTGCAAACCTTCCTACAAAGAAGGTAATAGTGCCTACAGGAGGGTGAGAGATAGAGGAATCACTAAGGAATGTGCAAAATACACTAAAGGTGTGCAAAAGACACTAAAGGTAAGGGACACACTCAGCAGTGTTTCCTTAAGCAGGTTCAACAGCAATTAGCCACCTATATAGAATTTCTGGCCTTTTTGAGGTCCACATTATTGAGAGGGACTGGGCACTTATTCACATATGGATATCCAGGTTTGGGGAAAAAAAAACTCTTAGAAATCAACCAAGCACTATCTTGCCATGGTTCAAAATAAGGAAATGCAGAAACAGGCCAGATATCTGCCAATGAGCCTATTAACAGCAGAAGCCCACTTATAATACACTTTGAAGCACAGAATTTCTTCAAGTATCTTCATCACATTTTTGGCCTGAATACACTTACAAAGGGCTCAAGTATGCCTAAGGTAAGGCAGTAGGACACCAAAGTCAAGTGTTAAGACAAAACCAGCTACATAACTTACAGGTCCCCATTGCAAAATAAAAAATGTGAGACCCTTGTTCAAAAACTTTTTTGTTGTTTTTGTTGTTGTTTTCTTTTCTTTTTTATTTTTTTAAATTATGTTATGGTAGTCACCATACAGCACATCATTAGTTTTTGATGTAGTGTTCCAAGATTCATTGTTTACATATAACACCCAGTGCTCTATGCAATATGTGCCCTCCTTAATATCCATCACCAG
Source organism: Lutra lutra (assembly GCF_902655055.1). Classification (NCBI taxonomy): domain Eukaryota; kingdom Metazoa; phylum Chordata; class Mammalia; order Carnivora; family Mustelidae; genus Lutra; species Lutra lutra. The sequence continues at coordinate 25,384,382 of NC_062296.1, read as the reverse complement.
GTTCATACAACCCCTGACCTCCTCCCTTCTAAAACACTCAGTCTGTTTCCTGGAGTCCACAGTTTCTCATGGTTCTACTCCCACTCTGATTCCTCCCCCTTCATCTTTTCTTTCCTTCTCCTAAGGTCCTCCATGCTATTCTTTATGTTCCATAAATAAGTGAAACCATATAATTGACTTTCTCTGCTTGACTTTTTTCACTTAGCATAATCTCCTCCAGTCCAATCCATGCTGATGCAAGAGTTGGGTATTCATCCTTTCTGATGGCTGAGTAATATTCCATTGTATATATGGACAACATTGTATTTATTCCAAAGATACAGTTGAAGTGAGAGGAAGGGGCACTGGCACCCCAATGTTCATAGCAGCAATGTCCACAATAACCAAACTATGAAGAGCTGAGATGCCTTCAACAGACAAATGGATAAAGAAGATGTGGTCCTTTTTCAAAACTTATTGAGAATTTCAAGACAATGACAACAGAGCATTAAGCCAGCAGTGGGATTCTTCTGAGTATATTGCCCTTTTGGATAGCTTAAGACTCAGGCTCATGAAGTGGATTCTGGTGTAACATATGAGTTTTTAAAGGAAATACCTCTGAGCAAGTTCATATAACAGACATGTATTTTTTTAATTAATTTATTTATTTGACAGACAGATCACAAGTAGGTAGAGAGGCAGGCAGAGAGAGACAGGAGAAGGAGGCAGGCTCCCTGCTGAGCAGAGACCCCGATGTGGGGCTCGATCCCAGGACCCTGAGACCATGACCTGAGCCGAAGGCAGAGGCTTTAACCACTGAGCCACCCAGGCGCCCCCAGACATGTATTTTTCCTCAGATCATCTGTTTGCAGTTAATCACAGTGTGGAAGGGCCATGAGGAAGAGCAAACTGCAAAGCCAAAACAAAAAACAAACAAAAAAAAACCCACATTGTGTTCTCATCATTGGATTTTTATCATTTGGGGGTTTTTTTGGTTATTATTATTGTTGTTCTTCATTCCTTAAATGGGATTGTTTTGAGCACGGTAGTGAGAAGATCAAATACTTTTGATAGGAGTTAAGTTTGAACTCAGGTACCTGGCCTACAGCCCCTCCAGAAAGGAGGAAATCTCCATTTTTGCACATCTTAAGGATTAATCACTGTACTGCATTAGCAATACTAGATTCACCTATAGTTAAACTGCAATGCTCAAGTAATTTATGGCCTTCCCATGCCGTACTGAATAATTCATATCATTATTTCTCTCAGAGGAAAAAAAAAAGGCCCTAGATATTGAGCTTGTCTGTGAAATCTTTTTTTTTTTTTATAATTTTTATTTGTAATTAACATATAATGTATTATTTGTTTTAGGGGTACAGGTCTGTGATTCCTCAGTCTTACACAACTCACAGCGCTCATCATAGCACATTCCCTCCCCAATGTCCTTTTCCTGTGAAATCTTGGTAGAAGCAGTAAAGACTTTGGTTGGCTTTCTGAGAAGAAGCTCCCAAGTCCCAAATAGAGTCCCATATGACCTGGAAACAGTAAGCAGCCTTTTCCTACCAGGAAGACGTGTCATGCAATGTTATAGGGAGAAATAGATCTATTACTTAAAAGGTCAAAGTCACAGATATTATCCCAGGTGTGTCCATTAAATTTGATTTTATGTAATCATAGAATGTACAAACCTGGTTTCAGACTGAGCCCTGACCTTGGTGAGCCATCTTATAGTTCTAAATCTAACCACAGTAAGATTTCTGAGAGGATACATGATTCAGTATAATTTATTCTACTGTATCTCCAGCCCAGATCTCTTTCCTGAGCTTCATACCTATCTACCTAGCTGCCTATATAACATCTCCACCTGGATTTTTCCAGGGAAACCTTAAACTCAGCATGTCTAGTGTTAAACTTCTCTCCCATTCCAGTCCTTACCCCATTCCTGCATCAATTCTTAACCTGTTTATCCTGCTTCCATCCAGTAGTTCAAGGTAAGTCCTTGGAGTTATCCTTGATTCTTCCTTTTCTCCTTGCCAGTCCCTTGGGGCTAAAGTGAGACTAGTAGGAGAATTTTGGTATTAGGGGACAAGTAATATAAATTATTCCCCCAAAGACATGCCAATATTGAGCTGCAAAACTGATTCCAGAATGGGTTCAATCCATATGGTGTGTGATGTGGGTAAATCAACAGGAGAACTATAATAACTGAAGTACAGGACCAAATGGAGATAAAAGAATCTGTGGCAATAAAAACAAGAAACAGGGAATAGTATCAAAAACAGAACTGGCTTCAAATCCCAGTAACACTGCCGACCAGTGTTTTCCTTTTCCTTGTTCGTTAATTAGGACAGAGGTTAGCAAAATTTCTGTTTGTTTTGTTTTTGTAATGGGGCCAAATAGCAAACAATTTTAGGGTTTGTGAGCCAGTCACTGTAGCAACTATTTAACTCTATAACTGTAGCATTAAAGTAGTCAGAGGGACATGATGTAAATATTTGGGTGAGGCTGTGTTCCAATCTAACTTTATTTACAAAAGCAGGTGGCAGGTCTTTTTGACCCACTGGCTATAATTTGGCAAGCCCTGGAATAGCCTCCGTGGTAACAAATTAACTCTCTAATCTTAGAGATTGAACATAAAGTTTATTTCTTGCTCATATTACACACCTGATAAATGGGGATATCTTCTTCCATCTTTTACATATTATCATATGGCACAAGAAGGAAAAAAGAGCCCTGAAGTTTCCCATTAGTACAGGAAGTAGTTTACATATTTTTAGTGCATATCCCATTGGCCAAAACCCAGGCTCATGGCCCAAATCCTCTGAAAGGGAGACTAGATAATGTAGTAAAGCATATAGTATTTGGTGAGCAACCCAGTCATTGCCATATGATGCAACAATGATTTCAGTCTTGTATAATTATTAGGATAAAATATGTATAAAACATTTAGCACAGTGCCTCATACATAAGCAGGACTCAATAAATATTCAATTGTTCCCAACCCTTCTCTTTTTAATCCTTCCACTCTTTGGCTTGCTATAAAATGCCCTTCACACTCAGACATTCATCTACTTGCCTTTTCTTATTCTGTTTCCTCTACTCTTCCCTCTTTATTATTTCCACCCTACTAATACATGTTCAGTTATCTTTCCTATTTGTGCTCAAATGACATTTGGCTTTTCCTTTATTTAACTTTTCCAGGCAGAGTGACTTGGGCTCCTCCCCTTTTACCACCACACTTACTACAAACCATGAGTGGTAAGCATGTTGTAAAGTCCTTAATTTTACATATATGCCTCTTTCATCAGACTGTGAGCTCCATGAGGACAGAGCAATGCCATATTCTTATCTGTACCTTATTTACCATAGAGTCTTAAATATTGCGTGACAGTTTATAAGTGTTCATTATACTCATCTGGTTAATTGTAATGGTAGGAATTTCAGGTCCTAGATTGTCTATATTCATAGTAGGAGCAACTTGAGACACATGAAGAACTTTTCTTGTTCATACCAGCTGTAGCTCCAGTGCCTTATTGGTAGCCCCACAAAATGAAGGTTGTCAAGAGAGGAAACACTTAAAAGTTTGCTAAAACCTACGGAGAAGATAAAAGCAAAAAAGGTGTTTATTTGTCACTATGCAGACCCCAAAAGACTCTTTTATTTTTAACGAAATCCACTCTAGTGAGGGGAAGAGTTGACTAAGCAAAACAATTGGTGTGAATAGTGTAGAGCATATTCACTGTCATTTCTGAATGGGTCCATAAAGAATACTTGTGAAACTACATTGTGCCAGCCCTCAGTAGGTCAGGATCAAGTGACCCTGGCACCTGGGACTTCTCACTGCTGAGTGCTGAGCATTTCTATTCAGAGAGACTCCCAGAGCAGCATCAGTACCATCTATCTTGCTACACGTCTTGTTCTCAGTGAAAATCAACAAAAAAACCACTGATTTAAAAAAAAAAAAAAAAAAAGCCCTGCGTATCCCTACATATCCTAGTCTGGCTTTGGTTTCTCAGCTCAGGTTTTCTTTTTTTTTTTTTTTTTTAAGATTTTTATTTATTTATTTGACAGAGAGAGATCACAAGTAGACGGAGAGGCAGGCAGAGAGAGAGGAAGGGAAGCAGGCTCCCTGCTGAGCAGAGAGCCCGATGTGGGACTCGATCCCAGGACCCTGAGATCATGACCTGAGCCGAAGGCAGCGGCTTAACCCACTGAGCCACTCAGGCGCCCCTCAGCTCAGGTTTTCTGAAGCCATATCAAAAAATGCCTTTTATTTTTTTAATCATTGATTGCATTCAGTACTTCTCTATCCTTTTATTTATTTATTTATTTATTTATTTTGGTTTCAGGAATAGAATTTAGTGATTTATCACTTACGTATAACACCCTGTGCTCATCATAACAAGTGACCTTCTTAATATGCATCACCTATTTAACCCATCCCCCACCCCCCTCCACCAGCCCTCAGTTTGTACTTTATCATGAAGAGTCTCTTTTGGTTTGCCTACCCCACTCTCTCTCTCTCTCTCTCTCTCTTTATTATTCCCTTTCCAAAACATTTACCTGTTTTTTTTCCTAAATTCCACATATGGGTGAAATCACATGGTATTTGTCTTTGACTGACTTACTTTGCTTAGCATAAAACTTTCCAGCTCCATCCATGTCACTGCAACTGCCAAGATTTCATTCTTTCAGATGGTTGAATAATATTCCATTGTGTGGTGTGTGTGTTTCTGGGTTTTCTATTTTGTGCCATTGATCTCTGTGTCTGTTTTTGTGCCAGTCTATTTTGTCCAATATATTGCTACTCCAGCTTTTTTTGACATCAATTTGCATGATAGATGTTTTTCCGTCCCCTCACTTTCAATCCACAAATGTCTTTAGTTCTAAAATGAGTCTCCTTTGGGCAGCACATAAATCGGTCTAGTTTTTTTTTTTTTTTAAGAATTTAATTATTTATTTGGCAGAGATAGAGAGAGATCACAAGCAGGCAGAAAGGAAGGCAGAGAGAGAGGAGGAAACAGGCTCCCTGCTGAGCAGAGAGCCTAATGCGGGACTCTATCCCAAGACCCTAGGATCATGACCTGAGCCGAAGACAGAGGCTTAACCCACTGAGCCACCCAGGCACCCCAGGGTCTAGTTTTTTTGGTCCATTCTGATACCCTATGTCTTTTGATTGGAGTATTTAGTCCCTTTATTTTTAGAGTGATTATTGAAAGATATGAATTTAGTGCCATTGTGTTACCTGTAAAGTTGGTGTTTCTGGTGATGTTTTCTGTTCCTTTTTAGTCTTTGTTGCTTTCCCCCCCCCCCCACTGAAAGAGTCCCTTTTAATATTTCCTGCAGGACTGGTTTAGTGGTCATGAACCCCTTTGGTTTTTATTTGCCTGGGAAACCCTTTATCCTACTTTCTATCATTTTTTAAGGTTATTTATTTATTTATTTGAGGGAGAGAGAGAGCGTGTGCAGAAGTTGGGGGAGGGGCAGAAGGCAAGGGAGAACAAGACTCCCTGCTGAGCACAGGGCCTGACATAGGACCAGATCTTAGGATCCTGAGATCATGACATGCGTTGAAGTCAGATGCCCAACTGACTGAGCCATTCAGGCATCCCTATGGCTCCTTCTAGTCTTAATGACAGCCTTGCTGGATAGAGTATTCTTGGCTATGATTTTTCCCATTTGGCACATTGACTGCCACTCTCTTCTGGCTTGCAAAGTTTCTGCTGAAGAATCCACTGCTAGCCTTATGGGTTTTCCATTATCAATTATTGTCTCCTTTGTCTTCTTGCTTTAAAACATTTTTCTCTACCACTAGATTTTGCAAATTTAATTACACTATGTTTTGATGTGGATCTGCTTTTGTTGATTTTTATGGGGTCCCTCTGTGCCTCCTGAATCTGGATATCTATTTCCTTCCCCAGATTAGGGATGTTTTTGGCTATTATTTTTTCAAATAAATTTCCTGCCCCTTTTTCCAGTGTAGGCAAGGGCAGGTGTTTGGGCCAATCATCTGAGGGAGAAGGCCTGCCTTGCTGGGACTTAGACAGAAGTGACTGGGAGTCGCTGTTCCACCAGAGCACAGGTGAGGGAGGCTTGGTGCAAACCAGTTAGGTAACAACTGTTGGCACTGACTTGGCTCCTATAGGTGGCCCTGTGCTTATGCCAAGGGGAAGGGGAGGCAAATGGTGCTTGCTACTTCCTTTGTTCCTGGAGGGTTTCTCCATGAATGCTGTCTCTCTGGTATGTGCTCCAAGAAGAGAGAATAACCTCCCCATTTGGTACCACAAGTACTCTTCCAATCACTATTTCCATGATATGTGTCCATGGTTTGTTTGCCTGCCTTCTCTCCAAGAGCCATACAATGTCTTCCATACTCTATCCAAGTCACACCTACTGACTTTTAAACTCTTGGCGTTAACTGCTCTTTGCAAGAGCTCATGAAATTCAGCCCCTCTCTCTTTCCAAACCAGTTGCTATGGTGATTCATTTTCTCCATATGCTCCCCTAGGTGTTAGTCTCTCCCTCATTCTTCTTTGTGACTGTGCCTCCCTTTCTACCACAACAGCCATGATCTGTTTCTCTCTCAAACCATGTCTCCACATGGCCTACCTTCTTCAATGTGGCCTCTTCCATACCTTTAGTTGTGGAGTTCGTTCTGCCAATCTTCAGGTCAATTCCTGGGGTATTTAGGATTATTTCATAGTTGTCTAGTTGTATTCATGGGGTGAGGTGAGCTTAGGTTCCTCCTACTATGCTGCCATTTTCCCAAGATCCTTATGGTGACCTCCTCTTAGAGTGAGCTAGTATTCATTTGGGTTTCATTGAAGCAGAATAGTTCCCTGACTCTGAGGGCTTACCATTTCTTTGACCAAACTCAGAAGTGTACTTGATGTTCAGCTTCACTGTAGAGTTGAAAATTTTAAAAATTTTAAAAATTTTAAAAACGAGCAGAATCCATTGGATGTATAAAATATGCCAACTACTTCATATCTTCTCTAACTAGTACTTTCCTTGAGAATGAGCAGTGGAACAAAAATATCTATATTGAACGACATTTTTAATGCAAATGGAACCATAAGCACAAAGCAGCATCTTTACATTTCTGAAGTGCACATATAAAGGCCTAAATTTGTAGTGGTTTCCCATTGGGTTGTGTGGAGGCAAAGCAGAAAGAACCAGAATGAGTTCAGCTACACTAATGTGACTCAAGGTTATAAGGGATGTATTTAAGAATCCAACCTCTGCTGAAAGGAATGAATGCTTAAATAAAAACTTGGTTTTAACTACCTGTTCCACCTCTGAAATCTTCACTTTCTTGTATGTAAAATGGGACAATAATTCTTACCCCACATGGCTGATAGGAAGATTTACAGTAGATGCTCAATGAATGTTTCTTCATATACACATTCAAACTTCTTAGCCTAGGAGAAGGTAGTGAGAAGAGATTGGACAGAGAGAATTTCCAGGGACTTAGCCCTGACTCTTTCTGTTGTTAATGTTTTTAGTCACTGTTTTGAATAAAGAAGTGGAAGGTTTTAAAAAATAAAAGATATAAGGCTGGTTCTTGCAAGAGGTGATGAGTAAATTCTTCCCAGGAATACTATGGGGACATGAAAGTGGCTACCATTATGTATGTATAACTGGATTTTAATCATGAGGAAACATCAGGAAACACAAATAGATTCCCATTATACAATGTAACTGGCTTGTACTCTTAAAAAATATTAAGGTCAGAAAAGACAAAGGCTTAGGAACTGTTCCAAATTAAAGCAGTCTAAAAAGATATGACAACTAAATGTAATATGTGATCTTGGAATGGATCCTGGACTAGTAAAAACAACTGCAAAGGCATTATTAAAATTTTTGACAAAATTTGATTATGGACTATGAATTAGATAATAGAATTTTATCAAAATTAAGTTTCCTAACTTTTATAATTATACTATATTTATGTAAAAGAATGTATTGTTCTTTAGACATATATACTAAAGTATTTATGGTTAAAAGGGAACAATATCTGCAATTTAGTCTCAAATAGTAGAGAGAGAATGGTAAAATAAATAGGGCAAAATGTAAATTCATTGGTCAATATGGGTAAAGTGTGAATCATTGCAATTTTTCTGTAGGTTTGAGATTAAATAAAATTAAAAAATTAAAAGTAGGATGAGAAACATAAAAAGGACAGTACAGAGCTGTAACAAGGGGTACATAACAGGTTCACCTGATGTCTTGAATGGAGAAAAGGGTCAGAGAAGTTTCAACAGAAGAACTGATGTCTGAGCTGTGATATGAAGAATAAGTCATTTTTTTAGGTGAAGTGGTATGGTGGGTGGAAAATATTACAAAGAGAGCCTGAAGGCAAATAAGAGGAGTGCAATGGATTTGAGTAACTGAGCTTACAAATGGGGACAGTGATGAGCAACAAAGCTGGACATGTAGGTTGGATTCAGATTATAGTGGGAATTCTAGGGAATAAATATTTTAGATGAGGCTTGTAAAGACCCATAGCATGTGAGGGAAAGTTAGTGTCTTTTTTGTCTATGGTGTTCTGACAAAGGGTTCTTAGGAGATTTTTTTGCTAAGGATTTTTAGATTATCTGACTATAGGCTTTTTGGGGAGAGGGGTTGGGCAGTTTTCATAATGTTATTTATGGATACAATCAATTAAGAAAAGAAAGTCAAGAAAATCCCAAACATTGCTTTGCACATAAATTCTAAATATTTGGAAGTGTTCTACTACATAGCATAGTACCATATCACCAGTGATAGAAGACAGTGCTCTCAAGACAAATCTCTGTTTTCAAGGAAATCACAGAACCAATATCTGGATTAGCCTGGAGAAGACAGGGTTGGGATATATGCTCCTCAGCATAGGAAGCACTTTGGTGTACAATTTTTTGTCTTTTGGATAGAGTTTAGTACAGAGGATAAAAATTAGAATGGCCATAGATATTGGGAAGGTTAACATATATAAGTAAAGTGGGTCAGATATAAGAAAAGCAATGTGCAGTCCAGACAAAATAGCATAGACTCATCTCTCCTTATTTTTCCCTCTCCATACCTTGGACAGGGTGCATACTAAATACAGCTATAAATCTTAGAATCGATGTAAAATGCAACTCAAAGGGAAATCCGAAATATGGAAAAAGGAAGGTGGACTGGTTGGGGACAGTAAGATAAAAGAAGCAAATAGCAGCAAAATGCCTCAAGACACCATTCAACAGGGGCGCCTGGGTGGCTCAGTTAAGTGTCTGACTCTTGCTTTTGGCTCAGGTCATTGTCTCAGGGTTGTGGGATTGAGCCCTACATCATGCTTCATATTCAGTGTGGAGTCTGCTTGAGATTCTATTCCCCTCCCTCCCCCTCACCTCTGCTCCTCCCCCCTGTTCCCACTTGCTTCCTCTCTCTCTCTTTCTAAAATCAATCAATCAATTAATTAACTAAGTAAATCTTAAAAGACAAAAAAAAAATACACCACTAAATAGAAAAGGGCAATCCAAGTCCAGCATCTTCCATCTCTTTACCTAGAAACAGCAAGTAGCTCTAAAAGGCTCATTTCTTCCCTGCATGATGGAACAGTGGTCCTAACAATAGCAGGCACTGCCACTGGTACAAGACAGGGGGATAGATCAAGAACCCCACTGACAATAAGCATCCAAGGAAAGCACACTCTTACCCTGCTGGGCCAGATATTCCCCTCTCTTGCATAGGAACACCTGGAAGCTGGGAAGCACAAGCAGGGGGAATCCTGCCACAACAACACCCAGGTAGGCAGTGGTCTTTGTCTAAATAAATTAGAGAACTCCTTCTCCTACTGAAACACTGGGCATCTGAATGACACTGGCAGTGGGGATTCCACCATAATAAGTGGTCCAGTCCACGAAACAGTCCCTGTACGTGTTGACCCTGAGATTATTCCTTCCCCACCTAGAGGCAGTCTCTGAGTAATACGGGCAGGGAAGTTTTTTTGTTTTTTTTTTTTTTCTCTGAAGGGTGGAGATTCCTTTCAGACAAAACTAACAAACCAAAACAGCATTGCAAAGGCTCGGAAAATTAAATTGTCGTTGGAACTACAACCCACAAAGTGGGCCAGGACCTGCATGCTAAACATAAACAGAGTGGCTTCCTGTTACAATAAAAGATTAAAATAGTACCAAGTCCTCTAGCATAATAGTTAAAATATCTAAGATATAACAGAAAATGAACCATCATATAAAAAACCAGGAAAATCACAAACTGAGTGAGGAAAGAAAACAAACTGATACCAACACCCAAGATGAACCAGATGCTGGAATTATACGGCAAGGATTTTAAAGCAGCCATCATAAAAATGCTTCAAAAAGCAGTTACAAATCCTCTTGAAATAAATGTTAAAGTAGAAAATCGCACCCAAAAAATGGAATTTATTTTTTAAAAGTGGAAATTATACAAAAATAAAATAAAATTAAATTTTAAAAAATGAAAAAATATAATAACTGGAAGAAAAAAGGTATTGGATTGGCTCAATAATAGAGTGAAAATGACCCAAGAAAAAGTCATTGAACTTACAGTCAGGATTTATCCAATCTGAACAACAGAAGGGAATTTATCCAATCTGAACAACTGGGGGCAAAAGTAAACAGATCCTTGGGGGTCTGACAGACAATGCAAGAGATTTAAAGTTCCTATTATCAGAGTTCCAGAAGGAGAGGAGAGTTGGAGTCAAAAACTTCCTAAATTTGGCAAAATACATAAGCCTTCAGATTCAACAAGCTAAATGAGTTCTCAAACAAATTTTTGAAAAACAATGACACAGATGTGAATATAAATTTCAAGTGATATTCTGCTGTAAAGGCAAGAGATAATGAGTACTGGGGACTGTGGTGAACTGGAGGGTACATGTATTGTCTAGAAGGGCAGCTACTGTTCAGCACTACATGATTATATGTACAGGAATTTAGTTCTGATTTGTTTGTGTAATTTCTTAAGTGTAAGCAACTATTTCTGTACTTTTCAAATCAGTCTGCCAGTTTTGTATTGAAGAAAAATAGTCACTTTGGAACTAGACCTGAGTTTGGATTCTTACTCTACCACTGTAGAATCTTGGACAATTCTACAAACTCTCTGAGTCTCAGGGTCCTCATCTATAAAATATTTTGATAAAGAGTCTGACTTCATTTTTTGATGTTTGAGGGCCGACCCTTTCTTCCCCTTCTGCTTCACATCTGGAAAAACTAATAAGAAAACCAAAGTGCTCCCTCCTTTGGTGCCTATCGGAAAGTGAAACCATGCGAACCCCAGCCCATGAGTTGGAACCCTGACACAAGTACACCCCTAACCACAATAAAAATCCAAACCAGTCTCCTTTCCCACTCCCAATTGATTTTCAGACCAGCTTGGGAAACCTGCCCTGCTGTCCTTAGAGGCCTTATTATGTAACAAATAAACCTTTCCATAACCTCTTGGTGTGTTGTATCTGTCTCTATATCTGGACAGAATTTTGGGTGAGGATTTACCCTTTATCTCTAAAATGCCACAACAAATAGAAATTGTAATATTTACACTATAAAGTTTCTGTGAAGAGCAACTAATGTCTGAAAGATATCCTGGCCACAATACATGCTCAACAAATAGCAGTTACCATGGTGACTAGCATTAATGAATAGAAGCTTTTTCCCTGGTCTTTTTAAAAATGTGCCCTTTTAATCTGAGGGTTTTGAAGGGCGGGGGGTGGGAGGTTGGGGGATCCAGGTGATGGGTATTGGAGAGGGCACGGATTGCATGGAGCACTGGGTGTGGTGCAAAAATAATGAATACTGTTATGCTGAAAAAATAAAAAATTTTTTAAAAAGTGCCCTTTTTTTTTCAAGAACAAGTGGACATTTCAAGGAGTCCTGGGCCGGGACTGGACAAAAGCAAAACCAGCCTCTAGGGATTTCAACTGGTATGGATTGCTTGCAATCCTTTCATGTTCCTACTACACACCTTCAAACTTGGTCTGGTATACTCATTCAGAATGCTTAAAGAAACAAAACACACACAGAAGGGTTTTGTTCAGCCTACACAGTATTTTTTTAAAAATAGTTTTTATTAGTCAGCAATATTTTAAAATCAGGAGATGCCATATAAAAATCTGGAAGATCTGTCATCACTGTGTTCATATTCTTGCTTAACTGAAGAGTAGTTGCCACCTTTAGATAGAATGTGAGCTCTCCATTCCACTTGAGTCCCCACCATTTCTTATTATTTTTATCCATAAGACCCAATGTTGAATGCCATTTATTAGCATAATTTCACTGTTGATTTTTTTCTAATAACAGAATTATTTGTCTATACCAGTTTATAACAAAGGTAGGAAATGAAAGCTTGGTCAGGAGGGTTACAGTTTTGAGAAAAATAGAAAACCAGTTAAAACCATCCTGCTATACTCAATGATATAGTTTTTCTGGGCCCCATTATCACCATAAGGATATCTGTTTTACTCCTTCATTTATGGATGAAGAGTCCCAGATTTCATGAGGCGATTTCATACAAATTTTTATTCTCTTCTTGCACATTGAGAATATAGGAAGAACCTGTACACTGAAATGGTTGGTGGAGCCAAAGTTGTTTTTTTTTTTCTTTTTTAATGGGAGTTATCAGAGAAGCTCAAGGTTACTTCTTTCACATAATTAGGTTATAGTTCAAATAAAAGATCCAATGGGGCATCAGTGAAAAAGGGTCTCTCCTCCAATATGTACTTAATTACTATATACATCAACTGCTTTGATATGTTTCAAAAGGATAAAAGGTAAATTCTTTTCATTGTTCCTTGGACACCAGATTTATGACTTAACTTTATTTAATCCATTGCTCAACACCCAAACATGTATCCACCATATTTCACCATTTCATTTTGTATCAAATTTTGGACTGAAGGAAGTTTCATATAAAAATGGGAAATGTTAAGATTCTTGGATTTCTTATCCAGAGGATGTAATTTTTTAGGTGCTGCAGGGAAGCCCCAGTACAAGACCTGTCTAAAATATGACTTTCAACAGCATGCTATAATGGATGGAATGCTGCATTTCAGTTTTTCTTTCAGATTAAAACATAGAAGTTATATACAAAATATAAACCTAATAAGGATAGGAATCAATGGGTATCCTTTTAGAATCATATATCCCAAACTGATATGACCTAAGACATGTGATAGCAGTAGTTGAATAGCAATTTTTATGTGAATTATGGGAAGAGCTAAGAAAAGAGATTTTAAATCTAGAATCTTACAGTTAAGAAAAACCATAAAAGGCATCTAGTCTTGCCCTATTCCTAATGTGGGTATATTGTCCTCTACAGCATATCTAATATGGGATTACAAATCCTCCAGCCTCTGCTTCAACACCTCCAGTGGCAGAAAGCCTACTTCAAGAAGTATCCCCATTTCATTGCTCTCAATTCTAATCAAGTAACTTTTCTCATCATTGAGCCAAAATACAGTTCTCTCTATGTTACATTCACTGATTCTATATCAAAATTTTGGAAAAACAAAAAACAAGAATTACTTTAAAAATTTTTCTATATGAGAGTTTACTCCCATGTTTTTAAATAAGCATGACATTAAACTGACTAGAAGTAGCAGCCAGAATCATATTTATAGTAGAGTACTCCTCTCCCATTTTGATTTTCCCTGTGATTAATTTTCAAAATATAGAAAGATACCCTTTTCAATGAGCTTCTTAGAGAATAGAATGAGTTTGAGTCAAGTGCAAGTCAAATAGTCAGACAATCAAAAAGGAAAAATTCAGTAGTTTGAACCTAAGCTATTAACAATTTCTGATTCTTGACTAGGTTACAAGTGGTGATAATTATTCCTCCATGAATAAATCTGAGGATTGAGTAAGACTGCTGAGATTAGGAAATGGGAAATTGCTTACAGTGATTACTACTTCATCACGATTTAACCAAAAACTAATGGGTTTGGTTTTTAAGTAGCACTTGGGTTTTTCTTTTGTAATTTCCTACTTAATTATAAGGATTACTGTGAAAGCATACCTGTGAGTTACAGCTTCAGCCTACTGGAAATGCTTATACACGTCCAATACTGAGAACTCTGAGTTTGACATGAAGCATCCTGCCAAGAGCCATTGACAGTATTTTCCAATAGACCTCTTTGAGTCATGCCACCAATTTCATGTTCAGCATAAATTTCATGTTGCTTAAAACTTCTGGATAATCAGAATAAAATGACAAATCTGTTTCCATTTATTAAAAATATTACCTAAATGTTTCATTAAGAATGCAATATATTTCCCCTCTTTTTCTTTTACAAGTCACAACAAGATAAGAGAATTAAAAGGAGGGAATTGGCATATGGGAATGAATTTCTCCACTGAGTGATTTTAAATAAATCAGTCTTTGGACTCAATTTTCATTTACTGTGTGAACAAGTTATTATTGACAAAAGGAAATAAATGAGGATTGTACACACACCCCAAACTTCTTTCAGCGACAAAATTTTCAAAATTTGTCAATGAGTAGTATAAACAATTTCTATATCCACCTGTATAATTATCCTGAAGTTATTGTCTGATTTCTATAGAAGGATTTACCAGAGATTAATTCATTAGTAAGGAATAACAAAGCAATTGAGATTTGATGAAAAGGATAGCTGATTTTAGTGCATGGATAAATTTCTTATACTTCTCACTTAATGGCATTTTTTTTTTTTTTAGTTATAAGTTTTTTTCTTTTTTCTAGACTTTAAAAACACAAGCTTGCCAAATGAACATAAACCTGATTTCCTGGCCATCCCCTATGATTTTTTTACACACATGTTAAGCTGAAACTATAATATTTGGCTCAGAAAAAAATCCGTGCGTTAGCCATAAGTAAATGGTTGCCAGACAGCAAAAGACCAGGTCCTAGACTTAACTGAGGTGAGTGGTCTTCAGCAGGTCATGCAGTCTCTTCAGATCTTTCCAGTTCACCAGCTTTAAAATGAGTGGAGTGTGCCTAAGGTGCCTTCCATTTGAATATTTATTTAAGGTCTTTATCTTATACATTGAACATGTCTCAGTCACTACCTAATGTCTACTTATTATTGCATAATGGTTAGCAAATCACTTTTGATTGTACTGACTAATCTTTGAAAGAGCCTAACCAAATAATTTTGAAAATTAACAACTAACCTTGAAACTAAATAGTAAACTTAATTTATTTTATCAGCTTTATGGGCCTTAGAAAAAGTACCTTTTGGGTTTGCATCTATAAGACAAAACCAGAACCATCTGGATGTAAAAGAGGGAAAGAATGGAGGACTCTGAAGATGACCAAACTGTTTTGAAAGAAAATGAAAGTTACAAACATGGTTAAGATAGGCATCCTCACCCCTAAATCCCCTTAGAGTTATGCTCCTATATTTGCTATCTTATTGGCTAGGGGCTGGAACTGATTGATAGGTATGCCAAAGCCACAGGGGAAGCTTTCTATAAAGGGAATTACTGGCTTTGAAAACATAGCTATTAACCTTGAGCATCTTTAATTGCCCACCAATTAAGAATAAGCACCCTTAAGCTCCCAGTGATTAACCTTTATTACCCCCAAATTGCTCCCACAGGCTCTCCTACCTACTTAAATACAAAATAGCAGAATGACAGACTATCATACTGTGAACCTTTTCATAGTGTATTCTGATTCTACTCGTATAAAAAAAATACATTATTGCCCTTAAAAATGTGTTGGTTGGGGGCACCTGGGTGGCTCAGTGGTTAAAGCCTCTGCCTTCTGCTCGGGTCATGATCCCAGGGTCCTGGGATCGAGCCTCACATCGGGCTCTCTGCTCAGCAGGGAGCCTGCCTCCTCCTCTCTCTCTCTCTGCCTGCCCCTCTGCCTACTTGTGATCTGTCTGTCAAATAAATAAAAATCTTTAAAAAAATGTGTTGTTGCCACAGTGAAGAAAAATGTCCTAAGATCCCTAAAATATTTGAGATAGGGCTCTGGGCAAAACTAGCTTTAGAGGAAGCAGTCTCTTGGCTGATGTACCTGGAAAAGAAATAGACTAAAAGTCAGGAGACCTAGATTTTATCTCCAATTCAGTATGAACATAATGCTTAAGGAGTCACCAAACTTCTCCGGGCCTTAGTTTCCTCAGATAAAACTGAGGACAGTTGTGTTAGATAATCCCTAATGTCCTGTTCAGCTGTAATATTCTGAGTCTAATCTGTGCTTCTGTGGTGAGCTAACAGGTACAAAATCACATAAGCTATTTTATTTGGGTACAGAATGATGAAGATAAGTATGCTCAATTACTCTTCAGATTGCATTTGGACATTAGCCAGTTCTAAGAATATACACTGAGGTGTATATCCCCAGAAATTAAAGCACAGGACTTAAGCAACATAACAGTAATGCAGCTTTTGAGAACTTCAGAGGCCCCCACAGAATTTCTAATATTTGCTGTCAATTTAAAGTTTGGATTTAGGGGCACCTGGGTGGCTCAGTGGGTTAAGCCTCTGCCTTCGGCTCAGGTCACAGTCTCAGGGTTCTGGGATGGAGCCCCGCATCGGGCTCTCTGCTCAGCAGTGAGCCTGCTTCCTCCTCTCTCTGCCTGCCTCTCTGCCTACTTGTGATCTCTTTCTCTCTCTCTCTCTGTCAAATAAAAAAAAAGAATATGTTAAAGTTTGGATTTATAGATCTAGAACTTTTGAGGCAATTTCTCTGTAGGTAAAATGCATGGCATTTAGGAAAGTGCTACCAGGCAGAGATTGGTACCAGATGAGTTCATGGCCTCCCCATGGAGAGGTAAGAAGTAAGAAGTTCTTTCCATGGCTGGGGAAAAGATGAATGCATCACAGATCATATTATAATACTCTACCCAGTAAACCTTTTTCTATAATAAAACTTTTTTCATAGCAAATAATAGCATTTATTACCATATTGATGAGTGTTTACTAATTATAATATTGATAAGAGAAACAGATTCTTAAAAATATGATTCTAAGCCAGAGATTAAATACCTTGAAAAGGCTGGTTGTGAAAGGGTAAGCCTGAAATAGGCCCTGTACCTAGTGGCACTATTTGTTCTGAATGAGGCAATGGGAAATATTATCTGCATATTTACTCTTGAGAAGAAACGATAAACAGTCCTGAGAGGGCAGGGAAGTAGAATGAACAAGAAACAAGGTAAGAAGCTAAAGCCAGAGCCATTTGAAAAAGCCAAGGGACTTTTTTTTTTAAAGGGTTGCCAATTACTTAATTTAAAATCCCTTGCATTGTTAACTGGTACAGCCCTCCAGAGGCTCCTATAAAAGTTAAAACTAGAACTACTCTATGACCCAACAATTGCATTACTAGGTATTTACTCAAAGGATGCAAAAATACTGATTTGAAGTGATACATGCACCCCAAGTGTATAACAGCATTATCAACAATAGCCAAATTATGGAAAGAGCCCAAATTTCTATCAACTGATGAATGGATAAAGAAGATGTGTGGGGCGCCTGGGTGGCTCAGTGGGTTAGGCCGCTGCCTTCGGCTCAGGTCATGATCTCAGGGTCCTGGGATCGAGTCCCACATCGGGCTCTCTGCTCAGCAAGAAGCCTGCTTCCCTCTCTCTCTGCCTGCCTCTCCGTCTGCTTGTGATCTCTCTCTGTCAAATAAATTAAAAAAAAAAAAAGAGGCCAGAGGGTCTTTAAAAAAAAAAAAAAAAAAAAAAAAAAAAAAGAAGATGTGTGTGTGTGTGTGTGTGTGTACATATATATACCACATATATATAATACCATAAATATATATAATAGATATAATATAAATAAACATATAATGAAATATTACTCAGCCATAAAAAGAATGAAATCTTGCCATTTGCAACAACGTGAATAGAACTAGAGAGTATTATGCTAAGCGAAATAATTCAGTCAGAGAAAGACAAACACCATATGATTTCACTCATATGTGGAATTTCAGAAACAAAACAGAAGAACATGGGGAGAAAAATAGAGAGCAAACTGTAAAACAGATAATTATAGAGAACAAGTAGAGGGTTACTTGAAGGGAGTTGGAGGAATGAGTTAATTAGGCGATGGGGAGCACTTGTGATTAACACTGGGTGTTGTATGCAAGTGATGAATCACTAAATTGTACACCTGAAACTAATATTACATTGTATGTTAACTAAAATTGAAGTAAAAATTTAAAGAAAAAAAAAACTCTTACATCGATGAAATGAGATACCCTTTCATCTTTACAATCAATCCTTCAGAAACTTTTGCCAGCATGGAGCTGGCTTAAGAAAGAAATATGAGATGTAGAAAACAAAATTTAGACAGAAGCCAGAAATCAGAGGCAGGAAAAAAAAAAAACAGAAAAATTAAGGTCATTTTTTTCTTCCTGAGTGTCACTTCTCAGATTCTGGTAGCCTAATTCCAACTTCTGGGGGAATTGCCTTTCTCTAGTTTCTTGTGGTACTTTTGATTTGGTCATATTATCCCCACCCCATTCCAATGGACATTGTGGAGGTCTGTGACCCAGACTGGGCCAATCACAATTTCCCTTTCCCTTTGCTACAGGTTCTGGTCGAAGGGGTTGCCAGCACAGTGCCAGATAGAGACCAACCCATTTTTTAAATTTTTAAAATTTTTTAATTAACATATAATGTATTATTAGCCCCAGGGGTACAGGTCTGTGAAAAGCCAGGTTTACACACTTCACAGCACTCACCATAGCACATACCCTCCCCAACGTCCATAACCCCACCACCCTCTCCCTACCTCCCTCCCCACCCCCCGCAACCCTCAGTTTGTTTTGTGAGATTGAGTCTCTTATGGTTTGTCTCCCTCCTGATCCCATCTTATTTCATTTATTCTTTTCCTACCCCCAAACCCCCCATGTTGCATCTCCCCTTCCTCCTATCAGGGAGATTGTATGATAGTTGTCTTTCTCCAATTGACTTATTTCACTAAGCATAATACCCTCTAGTTCCATCCACGTCATCGCAAATGGCAAGATTTCATTTCTTTTGATGGCTGCATAGTATTCCATTGTATATATATACCACATCTTCTTTATCCATTCATCTGTTGATGGACATCTAGGTTCTTTCCATAGTTTGGCTATTGTGGACATTGCTGCTATAAACATTCGGGTGCACGTGCCCCTTCAGATCACTACATTTGTACAGAGACTGTCCCATTAAGAAATTTCAGATGGCAGATGGAACTAAAGAAGCAGATTCCTTGCTGAGCAGAGATCCCAACACAGGGCTCAGTCCCAGGACCCTGAAATCATTGTCTGAGCCAAAGGCAGAGCTTAACTGACTGAGCCACCCATGAATGCCCCCTCCCCCTTTTTTTAAAGATTTTATTTATTTGGGAGAGTTTTCTATTTCTAATAGAGAAATAAAGTTTTCTATTTCTAAAAAAAGTGATTTTAAAAAGAATTGCATTGAATCTATAGTTTGTATTAGATAGTATTGACATCTTAACAATATTTATGTAATCAAAGACTTAATATTAATAAATAATATAAATAATATTAATAAATACATTCCATGTTTTTCAGTCTTTTTAAATTTCTCCCAGCAAATGTTTTGTAGTGGTCAGTGTACAAGTTTTTCACCTCCTCAGTGATGTTTATTCTCTTTTATAAAAAGATCTATTTATTTTTATTTTAGAGAGAGAAAGAGAGTGAGTTGTGGGGAGGGGCAACATGAAAGGGAGAGAGAAAATCTTCAAGCAGACATCTCACTGAACACAAAGCACGACAGAGGGCTCAATCCCACAACTTGAAGATCATGATCTCAGATGAAATCAAGAGTCAGATGCAACCAACTGAGCCATGTAGGCGCCTCAGTGATGTTTATTCTTAAGTATTTTTTTCCTTTTGATGTGGCTATAAATGCAGTTGTTTTTTAATTTCCTTTTAAATTTGTTCATTGTAATATATAGAGATACAACTGAAATTTGTGTGTTAATTTTTCTAAAATTGTTTATTAGTTCAGACAGTTTTTGTGTGGAGTCTTTAAAGTTTTCTACATATGAAATCATATCATCTGCAAATAGTGATAATTTTACTTTTTCCTTCCCAAATTAGATGCCTTTTATTTACTCTTCTTGATTAATTATTGTAGATAAAACTTCCAAAACTCTGTTAAACAGAATTGATAAAAGCAGACATTCTTGTCTTATTTCTCATGTTAGGGAAAAGACTCAGTAACTGCAGTTTTCAGATATGGCTTTTAATATGTTGGGAAGGTTTCCTTCTATTCCTAGTTTGTTGAATGTTTTTATCATGAAATGTAATGTATGTTATCAAATCCTTTCTCTGCATCAATTGAGATGTCTGTATGATTTTTCTTCATTGTGTTAATGTTACATTGGCTGATTTTCATATGTCAAACCATCCTTGCACTTCAGGAATATATCCCACTTGTTTTGCTGTATAGTCCTTCTAATATGTTGCTGAAATCAGTGTGTTAGTGTTTTGTTGAAAATTTTTACATCAGTATTCATGAGGGATATTAGTGTATAGTTTTCTTGTAGTTTTTCTCTCTGGCTTTGGTATCAGAACAATGTTAACCTGGGCGCCTGGGTGGCTCAGTGGGTTAAGCCTCTGCCTTCGGCTTGGGTCATGATCTCAGAGTCCTGGGATCGAGTCCCGCATTGGGCTCTTTGCTCTGCAGGGAGCCTGCTTCCTCCTCTCTCTCTCTCTCTCTCTCTCTGCCTGCCTCTATGCCTACTTGTGATCTCTGTCTGTCAAATAAATAAATAAAATCTTAAAAAAAGAAAGAACAATGTTAACCTAATTGAGTATGCAAGTCTTCTCACCTCTTCAATTATTCGGAAGAGTTTCAGAAATATTGATGTTAATTATTTATAAATTTTGGGTGGAATTCACTAATGAATCCACCTAGTTCAGGACATTATTTTGCCAAAGGGTTTTTGATTACTAATTCAATCTTCTTAATAGTTATAGGTATATTCAGATTTTCTGTTTCTTCATAGTTCAATCTTAGTAGGTTATGTGTTTCTAAGAATTATCCATTTCATTCAAGTTATTCAATTTATTGGAATATAATTGTTCATAGTACTTCTCATAATCTTTATTTCTATAGTATCAGTAGGAATGTCCCCAATTGGATTTCTAATTTTAGTAACAACTTCTCTCTCTTTTCTTAGTCAATCTAGCTAAAAATTTGTGAATTTTTTCAATCTTTTCGAAGAACCAGCTCTTAGTTTTGTTGAATTTCTCTATTTTTTTATTTTTTTATTTTTCTTCATTCTCCTTTATTATGTTCTACCTTTTGTAGTTGTAGACTTTTGACTGCTTTCCAGACTAGCTCCTATAAGCTAATTTTAGCTATCTTTGGTAGTTTCTTTTCTTTATTTCTTTTTTATATTTCTTTGGGGAAATTAAGGTATGAAGCTTCCTAGTCCACTGATATTATTCCTTTCTTGCCTAGATCTTTAAGAACAAAGACCTTGGGGGTGCCTGGGTGGCTCAGTGGGTTAAAGCCTCTGCCTTCGGCTCAGGTCATGATCCCAGGTCCTCGGATCGAGCCCCACGTCGGGCTCTCTGCTTAGTGGCAAGCCTGCTTCCCCTTCTCTCTCTGCCTGCCTCTCTGCCTACTTGTGATTTCTCTCTCTGTCAAATAAATAAAGAAATTTTTAAAACAAGAACAAAGACCTTGTTTAGATAAAACTGTCCTTAAAGAACAAAGACCTGATTTAGATAAAACTGCTATATATACAACTTGAACCAATACTTAATATTGAAAGTACAGTTAGTTAACTAATTTATCAAGGATTTATTCTTTTGAATTGTAGATCATTGTAACTCTGCTACTTGCATGCTTGAGTAGAAAATTTAGAATCCTAACCCACTGTAGAGTGCTGTCTTTGCACCCTCTATTTCTGCACATGGCATTTGCTGAGATGAAAAGATGACAAGATGATATTAGGAATAGGGTCCATAAAAATCACTGGAAGAGGAATAGAGTCATCAAGCATTATCACCTACTTCACAATTTTTTTTTCAGCAGCTTTACACCTTTTTCACAGCCTTCCAATATTACAGAAAATGGCCAAGGTATTCCTGGAAATAATCATTTAGTATCTCAAACAAGTAAAAGTAAGTACCTTTAAATGTTTATCATGGCCCTTTCTTTCATTTTCACTCTATGAAGACAAACCAGCCAGAATTAATTTGTCAAGTTTTAAGGCCCCTCTTAGATCTAAAGTTCTAAAATTCTAAGGCTTGCATATTATAAATATGAGTATAATAGAGAAGAATAACAATGGAATATTTAAGACTTCTTACAATGAAGGAATATTTCTTTGCTAGCTAGATTCTTAGGTCATTGTGGTGCAGAGGAAGTTAATGGATGAATGAAAGGACTAAAACCAGACCGATTAACTCAGCAAATTGCTAAATGAGCTGAAAGTTTCTTATGGAAGAGAAAAGTATAACTGGAAAAGGGAAAGCAGGGTGAGATACTATGGAGAACACCAATAGAGTTACTGGTTTTGAGGGAAAAAAACTTGTTATTTATGACGAAAAGTGGAAGGATTATGGTCATCTGCTTTGCTGAGATAAGTGGGCTTTTGTGCATAGATGGCTGAAAAGGATTTGTTAAAGTTTACTGGGTGTTATGAATAGAAACTCTCTTTAGAATGTTCTGAGAGACTTCAGTAAAGATGTGTTGGATGTTAAGCATGTGTTCTATGGCATGAAAAGTCATATGGATTGTCAGGCCACAAGTAAGACACATATCAACTAGTATGTTTCTAATTTTCAGTTTTATGTATAGAAATCATCAGTTTACCCCTTTATTTTCTAAAAATTTCTGCATCAGTTTTTGCATTCTGTTCTAAGGAACTGAAAATCCAATGTGGTGTTAATCATTAGAAGAATTTACTGGCTGGTGGATCTGCAAGTCCAAAAGAGACAACAGGATTGTCCGACTCAGTGTCTCAATAATGTGAAGCATCTGATTTCTTTCTGCCTCTCCATTCTGCCATAATCTTAGCATGATGCTAAAGCTGGTTTCTATCATGGGTGTAATATTGTTGTATTAGATGAGACTCTAAATCCACATACAGCACCACTTAAGGTAAAAAAAAAAAGTATTTCTATTTAGAATTTCAAGGAAGAATATTGAAATTCATCCTGAATGACCCACTTAGATGACATGCCAAACACGGAACCACTGATTTGGCAAAGTCAGGATAATGAAATGTGTTAATTGGCTTAAGCTACTCCTAGTGTTCAGGTCAGCTGCTTCCCAGAGTGCATCAAGGAGAAAGAATAATGAATGAAAATACAGATACTGTAAGCAAGGGAGAATGAGTGCAGATGTTAAGTAGGCAATTATCAACACCTACTACAGTTACAGCTCATACTCAGATTTGTCTGAAGATTTCAACACTGTCATGCAATTTGCAAATTCATCAATTAATTTCTCATTCTTTAATTCCTATAACCAACAGGAAATACCTATTCTTTTTAAAGCCCATACATGACTAAGTCTTGAACTTTTTAAAAAAAAATCATAAGGCAACATATGAGTTAAATTTCTTAAGGTCAGAAACCTGAGTTAAATTCGTAGATCTATATTTTCTTAAGTCTGTAAACTTGAGTGACTCACTGAACCTTTCTAAGTCACAAGTTTCTCATTTGTGCATCATAAAGATCATCAGAATTCTTTTTCTTCAGAACAGAGGTCAATCAGCACCTTACTACCAGACTCCTAATAATAGAAGTTGGCATTTGGAGTAGAAGAGAAAAGCTAGAAGCATATGTGATGGAGTTTTCACTAAAATATATTCTATATTCCCCAGTGTTAGAAGGAAATACTATTCCCCATTTTTCCTATTTCCATGTGGCAAGATCACCACAAGAGTAACTCTTCTTTCCTCTTGCTTGTGTCGCTTCCTTTACTACACCACGGGGATAAGGAGAATTTTACATAGTTGGTGGGCAACAGCCATTTATCCTTTCTTTGATTGTGAAAAATCAATCTAAAAGTTTACACAATCAACTATATGTATCAGTAAAAATATAAAGTAGGAAGCTCTAAGGAGTTCTATAGAAACAGTGAAAATAAGTAAAAGAACTCTGAAAATGAACTTTTGTGAGAACTTTGGAAAGTAGTTAAAGGTTACAGCAACCAAGCAAATGTCAAATTGAGAAAAAAAGATGACTTAAACATGGTAGGAGAGCATTGTGGCTTTTTAACATGTCCTCACCCCATACACTTTTCCAGTTTGATGACAGCCCTGAAGATGGCATTCCATATTCCCAGTATGTATCTCTGGTTCTGGAGGGAGCAGAGTAGACCTTGCTCTAGTTGTGTTTTTCTGTTTTGACCTGTCTGGGGGCTCGCTGAAGGACCGATGCAAGGCACTTGCCTTTTTTTTGTCTAAGAACTTTCTCAGGGTGAAAAAGTGGTTAAGCAGAGGGTATTCCTTAAAAACTTTGAAGGGCAAAAGAACAAGCCACTGCCACTTCCCACATGAAAGAACAGTCACCAAGAGTTAGCACATTCTTCACAATTTTTCTTTTGCCCAGGTTTATTCCTTTCCTACCTTTTTCCAATACTATAAAAACTGTCAAGGAGACCCCTGAGAATGGTTATTTGGTTACATAAGCAAATGAAGTAGGTATGCTCAAATATTTTTATTGTGACCTCTTATTGCATTTTTACTCTATGGAGACCTGAGGCAACATATTATATTTGGGGCAAATAACAGACACACAGAAATCCTGGGAAGAAAATCCAGAGAGCGATACTTTGGGATTTAAGGGCCTTGACAACTTTTTACATATACCAGGGAGTCTAGAAAACCAAATGCATAGCTAAGACCAGATGCAACCTGGAAAAGACCTGATAAGAACCTTTGCTTTCACAACCAGCTGAGCTTTCAGCTGAGTGAAACCAGTAAGTGAAACCTGAAAACATTGATGTAAAGTGACCTGGATAAGCTTTGGAGGGCAAAACACAGAACTAATCACCAAAGACTATGTGAGCAATTTTGTACCTTCCTTGCCTTGCCTTGCCTTACCCTGCCTTGCCCTGCCCTTCCATTCCATTCTTTTCCCTTCCCTTCTCTTTCCTCCCTTCCCTTCCCTGCTCCTCCTTCCCTTTTTCTCCTTTCTCTCTCCTCTTCCCTTCTCTTTTATCTTTCCCTCCCTTCTCCTCTCCACTCCCCTCTCCTCCCCTTTCTTTCCTTTCCCTTTCCCTTTCCTCCTGTCCCTTCCTTTCTTTTGCTTCTCCCTCCCCTCCTCTCCTCTCTCCTCCTCTCCTCTTTTCCAATCTCCAATTTAAAAAAATAAACTATGGAGACCAGAAGGCAGTGGAATGATATATTTAAGGTGCCAAAAACCCCATAAAAATTAATATTTCTATATCTTGCAATACCATCCTTCAAAAAAACAAGAGAGAAATTAAGATATTCCCAGATAAACTGAAGCTAAGGGACTTTGTAGCTAGAAGACCAGATGAACACGATAATCATTTTTGATTCATTCTATATTTTGCTTTATTCAGCTTGGTAATACTTTGTTGAAGATTTTGCATTTGTATTCATAAATGATATCACTCTGTAGTTTTCTTATGACACTTTTATCTGGGTTTGATATCATGGGAATACAGGCCTCAGATTGAGCTAGGAAGTGCTCCCTCCTATCCTTTTAAAAAAAAAAAAAGAGTTTGAGAAGAACTGGTATTAGTTCTTTAAAGATTTTATTTATTTATTTATTTATTTATTTAAGTGTGTGAGCAAGGGGAGGGGCAGAGGAAGAGGAAGAGAAAGAATCTCAAGCAGACTCCACACTGTGTGGAGCCTGACATGGTTTTCTATCTCTCTACCCTGAGATCAAGACCTTAGCAAAAATCAAGAGTCAGATGCTTAACCAACTGAGCCACCCAGGCACCCCTTAGTTCTTCTTTAAATATTTGGTAGAATTCACTAGTGGAGTCATCTGGTCCTGGGCTTTCTTCATAGTAATCTTTTATTACTTATTCAGTTTCTTTGCTTATATGTGTATTGTAATATTCTATTTCTTCTTGCATCAAATTCAGTAGTTTGAATCTTTCTAGGAATTTGTCAATTACATATAATTTCATCTAACAATTTATCTAATTTGTTTATCTAATTTGTTGTTATACAATTTTTATAGTATTCTTTTATACTACCATTTAAAAAAATTCTGTAAGTCCTGAAGTAATGTTCCTTTTTCATTTCTGATTTTCAGTCATTTGAGTCTTCTCTTTTTTTTTCTTCCATCAGTCTTGCTAAAGTGTTCTCAATATTGTTGATACTTTCAAGAAAGGAAGTTTTAGTGTTGCTGTCTCTATTGTTTTTCCTATTTTCTATGTCATTTGCTTCTCCTAAAACTTTATTATTTCTTTTCTTTTGCTTAATTTGTGTTTATTTTGCTTGTGTTTTTGTTCAAGTTATAAGCCTGTTATCAATTCGAAATCTCACTTCTTTTTTCATATAGGTGTTTATGCTATAAATTTCCCTCTAAGCACTGCTTTCATCACCTTCCATAAGATTTGATATGCTGTGTTTTCATTTTTATTTCAAAGTGTTGCCCAATATTCTTTGTGATTTCTTCTATAACCCTTGCTTATGTTAGTGTATTTTTAAAATTTACACATATATGTGAATTTCCTTTTTCTGTTGTTTCAATTTCTGTTCCATTGTTGCTGAAAAAACATGCTTCATATAATCTAATTCCTTTAAATGTATTGAGACTTGTTTAATGGCCTAACATATAGTCTATCTTCAAGAATGTTCCATGTGCACTTGAAAAAAAATGTATATTCTGTTCTTTTTGGATGGAGTGATCTTTAGTTGTCTGTTTAGGTCTACTTATTTCATTGTGTTGTACAAGTTTTATGTTTACTTTTGATCTTCTGCCTAGTTGTTCTGGTCATTATTTAAAGTAGGGTATTGAAGTCTCCAACTACTATAGTTAACCTATTGTCTGTTCAATTCTGTTTTTGTTTCATGTATTTGGGAGCTTTGTTGTTAGATGCATACTTGTTTATAATTATTATTTCTAACTGATGGATTGACACTTGTATCATTCTAAAATATTCTTCTTTGTCTCTATTAACTTTTTTTTTCTAAAGTAAGTTTTGTCTACATTAATATAACCACAGGATCTCTTTTCTAATTACTGTTTGTATGGTATATCTTTTTCTGTCCTTTTACCTTAATCTATTTGTATTTTTGAATCTGAAGTGTATCTCTCATGGAGCACACATAGCTGAAACATGTTTCTTGCCCATTCTGCCAATGTCTGCCTTTTAATTGGAGTTTTAATTCATATTCATATAATGTAATTATTGATGAGTTAGGATTTACACATGCCATTTTGCTGTTTGTTTTCTACTAGTCTTATACACTCTTCTATTTCTCTTTTCCCCTATTTTAATTGCCAGTTTTTGTAATAAATAGATATTTACTAGTGTGCCATTTAATTCCCTTTTTTCTTATATATACATATATGCAATTACATACTATATGTATATGTTTATAATACAATTTTATAAAAGTTTATATATATTAATTCTTTTCTTAGTGGTTACCCGAGGGATTTATAATTACCATCTTAATAATATCAATCTACTTCAGATTAGTGCCAACTTAATTGTATATAAAAACTTTAAACCATGAAACATTCTTAACTATAGAGAACAAACAGATGGTTACCAGAGGGCAGCTGGGTGGGGGGATGGGTAAAATAGATGAAGTGTATTTGGAGTGCAGTTCTCTTCATGAGCACTGAGTAATGTGTGGAACTGTTTGATTACCATACTGTACACCTAAGACTAATATAGCACTGTATATCAACTATGCAGGAGTTAAAATTTTTAAAAAAGAAAGAAAAAAAGGCTTTATTTCTATCCTTGGTGCTGTTAATGTCATGCAAACTGTATCTTGATGCATTGTTTGCCCATCAATACAGATTTATAATTGTTGCTTTATGTACTTGTTTTTTAAATTAGAAGGAAAAATTTTTTAAAAATCCATTTTTCTATAATTTATACTTAACTAGGTAGTTACATCTACCAGTTTCTTTGTTTCTTCATGTACATTTTATTGACTACAGCCCTTTCATTTCAGCCTGAACAATTTATTTTAATATTTCTCAGAGGGTAGGTTTTTTAGTCACAAATTCTCTCATGCTTGTTTATCTGAGAATGTCTTAATTTCTTTTTTACTTTTGAAGGATAGTTTTGATGAACATCAAACTGGTTAGTCTTTTCTTTTGAGCCTTTTGGAAGTACATCATCTCACTGCCTTTTGGCTTACGTGGTTTATGATGAGGAATCAGCCGTTAGTATATTGAGGGTCTTCTTTATGGAATGAGTTGTTTCTTTTTTGATGCTATCAAAATTCTCTCTTTGTATTTACACTTTGGCAGTATGATTGTGATGTGTGTAGGTATGAATCTCTTTGAGATTATTCTTTTGTAAATTCATTAATCTTCTTGGATGTATAAATTAATGTTTTTCATCAGATTTGGGAAGTTTTCATCCAGTTTTTCTTTAAATATTCTTTTTTCCCCTTCCATTCTCTCATCTTAATTTGGACTTAAATTATACCTATGTTGTTATACTTTCTGGTGTCTCACAGGTCACTTAGTCATTGTTAATTTTTATTCATTCTTATTTCTTTCTGTTTCTCAGACTGGATAATCTCAGTAGACCTATCTCAGTTTTTCAGACTGTTCTCTCTTCTCAAATCTGCTGTTGAGCTTCTCTAGTGAATGTTTTATTTGAACTATTGTTACTTTTCAATTCTGAAATTTCTATCAGGTTCTCTTTTTTTCCCCTAAATTATATCTCCCTATTGGTATTCTGGTGAGACATTGTTCTCATATTTTCCTTTAGTTCTTTAAACATGATTTCCTGTAATTCCTTTTTTTAAAAAGATTTTATTTATTTATATATTTGAGAGAGAGTATGAGCAGGGGCAAGGGTGGGGACAGAGGGCAGAGGGAGAAGCAGACTACCCACTGAACAAGGAGCCCAATGCAAGGCTCAATCCCAGGACCCCAGGATTATGACCTGAGCTGAAGGCAGATGTTTAACTGACTGAGCCACCCAGGCATCCCTGATTTCCTGTAATTCTTTGAACATATTTAAAATTGCTGATTTAAAGTGTTTGTGTAGTAATCCCAAGATCCAGAACAAATTCTATTGACTGCTTTCTTCCTGTGTATAAGATAGTCTTTCTTGTTTCTTTACATGTCTTGTTTTGTTGAAAACTGCATACTTTTAATATTGTAATATGGCAACTCCAGACATCAAATTATCCCGCCCTAAGGATTTTGTTTTGTAGTTATTTTGTTGTTTATTTTATTTTGATTTTTCTGTACTAATTCTCTATTTTCTATATTATTTGTTATATGTGGCTGCTGAAGTTACTGCTTAGTTAGCTAGGTGGTCAAATAATGATTATACAAAGATTTCCTCAAAGGCCTGTAACTAAAATGTCTCCTAGCTTTGCTGAGGGACTCTGTGTATATTTGGGTGCATTTGCAACACAGACCCAGGCAGTTTATAATTCCACCTTTGTCTTCACTTCTTCCTTATGCAAAGCCCCATGATCAGTCAAAGATAAGAACTTAAGAGCATTTTTGGTTTTGTCATAGACATTTTTGCAGCCCTACACATGCTTGTAAACTTCTAGACTCCCAGGAATATGTTAAGAGATTTTTAAAGTTTAGAAACCTCTCATTTCCCACCTTTTCCTTTTAAGCATTTTTTAAAAAAGACTTTATTTATTTGACAGAGAGAAAGCAAGAGAGAGAGGGAACACAAAC
Source organism: Lutra lutra (assembly GCF_902655055.1). NCBI lineage: Eukaryota > Metazoa > Chordata > Mammalia > Carnivora > Mustelidae > Lutra > Lutra lutra. The sequence continues at coordinate 25,354,607 of NC_062296.1, read as the reverse complement.
AGGGGGAGTGGGAGAGGGAGAAGCAGGCTTCCCACTGAGCAGGCATCCAGATGTGGGGTTCAACCCCAGGTCCCTGGGCTCATGTCACAAGCCAAAGGCAGGTGTCTGAAGACTGAGCTACTCAGGCACCCTTCATTTTAAGCTTTTTGATTAAGCTTAAATTGTTTGACATTACTGTTAACCAGTGCCTTAGGAAGCCATGATGTTCAAAACTTACTTCTGGTTGTTTTCCATAAACGTGTGTGGGTAAAAGACTGTTTTTATTGGGAAAGGTCTGAGTCAGATCATATAAAGTTAGCCTTGTTAGTGCAATCTACCACGGAGCCTCCAGACAAAGGAAATAATGTTAATTTTTTGGAAATGAGGTTTTACAGAAGCTCTAATCCTATTCTGTTCCCTCAAGTGGCAACTAAGCTGCTGGTATTCACTGTGATTGCGAGCCATTTGTCCTCAAGACTACCCCAGCGTTGGAGAGAATGGGATGGGAATAGGGTATATTGAAATGCACATCGCCCATTGTTCTTGTGGAGATTTAGCCATTTTCCTGAGTAAACGACCCCTGGACTACTGCATGACTTTGGTTAATTCTCAGAGTTTAGCTGAAGCTGATTCTGACAGTGTTGTCAGTGTTCTTTTTTTTAAGATTTTTTTATTTATTTTAGAGACAGAGAGCATGCACATGCAAAGAGGGGCGGGGGAGAGGGAAAGGGAGAGACAGCATCTCAAGTAGACACCTTGCTGAGCACAGAGCCCCATGTGGGGCTCAATGTCACAACCCTGAGATCATGACCTGAGTTGAAATCAAGAGTCAGATGTGATTAGCTGACTGAGCCACCAGGTTGCCCCAGTGTTTGTCAGTGTTCTTATTAATTTTATGGAAAAGAGAATTTTTGAAGGTCATCACTCCACTACTTTTGTCAATATCATTGAAGATTTAGATATTAGAAACCCCTATATTCTTTTTCTATTTTTTTAATTTTTTATTATGTTATGTTAGTCATCATATAGTACATCATTAGTTTTTTTATGTAGAAACCCCTATACCCTTGATGGAGATTTATGCAGTCTCTGTAAAGCTTCATCCATTTTTTGCATTTGTTGTGACTTCAGGCCCTGTATAGTCTTTGTAAGTAGTATTCCCAGTTATGCCAGCTAGCAAAGCTAGAAGTAGTAGCTTGTTTTCTTTACTATTTATTTATTATTATTTGTTAACTAAAAGGCCAACAAATAGATGTAGCTAAAGAAAGATGGATGATGCAAATAAAGTAACAAGTTGCTGAGTACCTCTTGATCTGGGTACCTCTTGATCCTACAAAGGTTTGTGCATCTAAATATTTTAATGCCTCCCAAAGCACCTGCTGCCAGTAGTCATCCATCATAGAAGTTACCAGAAGAATGTAAGAAATAATCTACGGGCATTGTTGCCAACCGAGAATGATAGATCTATTGACAAAATAATGTTCCTGACACAGAATATAGTCGATGTTATTGTAGTAGCATTGTATGGTGACAGATGGTAGCTACACTTGTGGTGAGCATAGCATAATGTATAAACTTGTTGAATCACTAGTTGTACATCTGAAACTAATGTAACATTGTGTATCAACTATATTCAGATTAAAAAAATAACTTTGCTAGCTCTCCCTTTGAACATGCAGGATGATTAACAGCATTCACGTGTGCTTCCTTTCTCTGAGCTTCTTCTGCAGAATGATATAACTTTGAACATGTTGTTCACAGATCTATAGCTACTCAAGGACTCAAAATCTTAGCAGGCAAATACATAATACGGTACTCTTGGACACTAATTTCCTCCCTCCTTCCCTCCCTGATTGCTTATTCACTTGCTTTCTTATGCAAGTTCTTGGATGATAACTGAGGACCTGCTGTGATATTGAATAAGCTAAACACCTCTACCCAACCAACGGAAGTAATCTTAAAATGTCCACAATGGTATATTACCACTAAATGGTGCTTGAACTAAACCTCCTAGTTCACTTCCTACTGAGAAAGAATAGTGGGGAGAGTGCATTAATAATGATATATTTCAGTAATCACCTATTAGATATATCTGCCTACAGATACAGGAAATTTTACAGGGCTGATGTTTATAACAGTTAACAACTGACAATTTTATCCCATGTGATACCATTAACAAGAATAGTCTAGACAATAATTTGCTTGTATGTAGTACGATGTCAGCCTTTATTCATGCCATTTGAAAGCGATAAATGATAATGTCACAGATTTTAGAGGGAGAACCTACACCTCAATAAAACTTTCTCATCAACACATATTATAAAGAATTTAACTTGATCTAAGAAATTATTTTCCTTCTTATTGGAAATACAAACAGAACCTGGGTTAATATATGTACTTTGTAATAGGATTGTTCTTTGCTTAGAAATATTAGTTGCTATTTGGCTTATAACCAATTTAATTAATGAAAATGTTATTTTTCAATATGCTCATTTGGAGGGTGAAACAGGAAAAACAATGCTGGCAAGTGAATAAAATAGAATCAAGTAATTTTAATTGATAAAATGAATACCTTATAAGTAAACTATCTGGAGTTGACTGCACTTGAAAAGTCCTTATAAAAAGCTACTACTTTGAATAGCTCTTGATTTTCTCTTTAAACAAGAAAGAATTCAAGAAGGGGTTCGAGGAGATTGGAAGAGAAATGTGTGTTGACAGATGGGCGAGCCTTCCAGTGCTCTGCTGCCAGGTAAAATGAGTCCACTGGAGTTGCGATCCGTTTCTTCCACAGCTGCAAGGCAGCTGGAGGCACATTTCACTACTTGTTAGTGCAGACCCAGTCCATTTGGAAACTGTCACGGGAAATAACAATTTGACGTTTAATAATTCATTCGTTGCTAAAGCCAATATTTTGGGATTATATGTGAGGCATCCCACCTTTAATAGCAAGAGCTTGAATTATTGCTAGCAAGGTCATAACAACTTACTAGTTTTTGAGGCTTGGAATTTAGTAGTACAAAAAGAAAAAGGATGGCTCTATATACACATGACAATACATGGAAATTTTTGTTCTTTTAATTTTGCAAAAAGGTAAATACTTCATTTCAAAAATTAGCAATGTGTTGGTGAAAATACAGAGTTTATGGGATACTCCTTTTCTAGTGGGGCATACTTAGAAAGGGTTAAACATACTCATGTGATGAATATGGGAAGGGGGGAATTTAAATATTTACTGTGCCAAGAACTTTATATGCATTATATTATTTAATCCTCGAAACAGACTTGTAATACTGGTATCACTCCCATTTTACAGGTAAAGAAAATGAAGTTATAAAAGCACTAATTTAGTTGCAAAAGATGACATAATTAATTAGTGAATTAACTGTATTTAAAGCTAGGTTTGTCCAATTCCAAAGCCTGTATAACTTTTATTATATTCTATTCCTCAAACATTGTAGATTTACAGAAGGTTATTGGTCTTTGGGAAAGTTTTGATGGTTAAAAAAGAAAAAAATTAAAAAGGATAAGAGATAAGAATATTACTACAATCTAGAAAGGAGTGCTAAAAAACTACCCTTAAGAATTTGTTTTTTTCTTTTAATATTTTATACCAGTTAAAAAGAAAAAAATAAAAACCTTGAAGAACACACTTTGTGGGCCAGAATTCTCCAAATTTTGCTTCATAAACATTAATACTGAGAGATTTTTTTTGGAAGGATTGTTTTCTGACAAAAGGGTTAAATTAGTTTGGCAAGATGTTGTGTGAAGCAAAGTTAAACAGATTTCTTAGCTATTGAACTTTTCCAAGCTTTTGATGTGTTAAAATTCATGGCAAAGTTCCAAGAGGTACTATGAAAACACAGGTTTCCTAAGTGTATCTTTCCACAGGAACTTTAGCAAATTTGTTCCACAGAACATCAGCTTGAGAAATACTCATCTGTGTTGTTTTAGTGACTGACACTTCGGGTGAAGGAAGAGAATCCGGTTTGTTAAGGAAATGAGGGGCAAGAACTCAAACCCCTGAGAGTAAAGGAGATATCTCCAAAAATGAAGGAGTTCAGGGAGTCTAGAACCTCCTCTGATAAACTGTCTACTTTATAATTTTGCATAAGGTTGGCTGTACTTAAAGAAATATGAAGGAAGTAGCACTTTTTAGGTCTGATCTCCCAGGACAGTTTTATTTTTCTATACTAATATGCAATGACTAGTTGCAAATTGGGGTATGAATTTATTTCCGTGGGCATTTCAGTGTGACAAGTGACAATTTAATATCAACTTTCTCCATTGGTTCAGCATATGACAACAGCTCTCAATAAACCAAATGCAAGTGTCCAAGCCATACAGCAGGCTGATGGCATTATGCCAATGTAGACCAAATTGAATGAGTAGAGTTGCCAATCATTTACCAGTATTTGCCTTATGTATAGTTAGAGTAGGTGGTAATTCAAATGTCATGATTTGGGCCATCCTGCCCCCAAATATTTTCTCCCCTATACCTCCAGGAAATCATAATGCCTGGAATTCTTTCACTGAAGATATATTCTTTGGGTTAAGTATTGCTCCCTCTAGACATTCATTAGAAATGAAAATACCACAGTTTGGTGACGGTCGCCAAACTGTGGAAAGAACCAAGATGCCCTTCAATGGACGAATGGATAAGGAAGATGTGGTCCATATACACTATGGAGTATTATGCCTCCATCAGAAAGGATGAATACCGAGTCCTCCTTCCCATCATGGCGCAGTCAGTTAACATCAGCGAGCTGAACCTGCCGCAGCTAGAAATGCTCAAGAACCAGCTGGACCAGGAGGTGGAGTTCCTGTCCACGTCTATTGCCCAACTCAAGGTGGTACAGACCAAGTATGTGGAAGCCAAGGACTGTCTGAACGTGCTGAACAAGAACAACGAGGGGAAAGAATTACTCGTCCCACTGACGAGTTCTATGTATGTCCCTGGGAAGCTACATGATGTGGAACATGTACTCATCGATGTGGGAACAGGCTACTATGTAGAAAAGACAGCTGAGGATGCCAAGGACTTTTTCAAGAGAAAGATAGACTTCCTTACCAAGCAAATGGAGAAAATCCAGCCAGCTCTGCAGGAGAAGCATGCCATGAAACAGGCTGTCATGGAGATGATGAGCCAGAAGATTCAGCAGCTCACAGCCCTGGGGGCAACTCAGGCTACTGCCAAGACCTGAGAGCTTGTTTCAGAAATGGGGCAGAGGGACCCTGCTTCGGGAGCTTGGGACTTTGTTGGCGTGGCTTCCTGAGGCCTGGGAAGAGACCGGTCTCGTGTTTCATGCTAATAAATGTGCCAGCTGGGGGAAAAAAAAAAAAAAAAGAAAGGATGAATACCCAACTTTTGTAGCAACATGGACAGGACTGGAAGAGATTATGCTGAGTGAAATAAGTCAAGCAGAGAGAGTCAATTACCATATGGTTTCACTTATTTGTGGAGCCTAACAAATAGCATGGAGGACAAGGGGAGTTAGAGAGGAGAAGGGAGTTGAGGGAAATTGGAAGGGGAGGTGAACCATGAGAGACTATGGACTCTGAAAAACAATCTGAGGGTTTTGAAGGGGCGGGGGGTGGGAGGTTGGGGGAACCAGGTGGTCGGTATTGGAGAGGGCATGGATTGCATGGAGCACTGGGTGTGGTGCAAAAATAATGAATATTGTTACACTGAAAATAAATTAAAAAAAATTTAAAAAAAGAAATGAAAATACCTCCAGAAGAATAATATGAAATTTCATATCACAATTTATTTAATTTTTTATTAACATATAATGTATTATTCATTTCAGGGGTACAGGTTTGTGATTCATCAGTCATACACAATTCACAGCACACCCCAAAGCACATAATCTCCCCAATGTCCATCACCCAGCCTCCCCATCCCTCCCAAACCCCCCCACTCAAGCAACCCTCAGTTTGTTTCCTGAGTTGAAGAGTCTCTTATGGTTTGTCTCTCTCTCTCTGGTTTTGTCTTATTTCATTTTTCCCTCTCTTCTCCTATAATCCTCTGCCTTGTTTCTCAAATTCCACATATTAGTGAGATCACATAATAATTGTTTTTCTCTGATTGACTTATTTTGCTTAGCATTATACCCTCTAGTTTCCATATCACAATTTATTTATGAGATACTTTTCTGTGATAAAAAGAATGGGGCCCCACCTATGGAAATGGGATAATGGTTGTTGTAGGACACCAAAGAAAAACTTCAACTACTTCTCAGTTTGATCATAGGCACTAAGCCAAACAAAAAATGCCTCCCTCAACCCTTTCTTCTTCTCCTTCTCTAATAGCCAGTGACCTCTATGGCTGTGGGTAGAAAATTAGCAATCTTGACATTCTGGTGTCATTGCCAAAGTAGAAGGAGGCATAAATCACAGTGTTGATAAAAGCTTTACCATAATTGTCATTTGGAAAGCCTCCAAATACATATTTGCGGAGAGAATTAAGATCCATGGTATAACTAAAGGCTATAATATGTGACACTAACTAAATAAAGGTAATAAGATTTTCTCTTTTTTTATTTTATTTTTTATAAACATATAATATATTTTTATCCCCAGGGGTACAGGTCTGAAGATTTTCTAAGAAAGAAAAAAATGAGTGTGGACTGGAACGATCAGGAAAACTTACTGGAAAAGAGAAGACTCGAGCTGACTTTTTGAATCCCCAAACCCAGAATGAGATACAGGAGTTACACTTGTTTCATAGGATCAAGCAGAGTTAGCAAATTGGTTTCATCTCATGTTAATTCCAAAAAATAGATAGTGGCTGCTGGCTGCCTAGAGCACTGTGTTGAGAACAATGCTGAAACTCCTTCCAGGCTTGGCATAAAAGAGTGCCATGATCAATTAAGTGATATTTGCCATAGGCTACAAACATCTTATCTAGGTATGGAAACAAAAGCTCTCCAAGGACAGTTTTGAACTGATAGTGTTAAGATCAAACATGTGAACTCCACCCGAGCTAAAATAAAGCAACAGAGTATATTCTATGCTACTGGGAAATTCTTATCCCCTACATTTACTGAATTTTAAATGGGCAATCTCCATAACCATCTTTCAGCATTATGTCTTTTAGCAGGTAGCCAGGTGCCACTTTGTGACATGGAAAATTTTAATTTTCAGTTTTGTTGAGTTCAACCCATATTTGATAGTTTAAAAAATAATCAACATGGGCTCAGATAGAAAAATTATGTATGCAGAGAGAATGTTAAAACACAGCCTCCTTAAATGTCTACCTCCATTCGATGCCAATTTCTGGTTCCACACCAGATGGGCCTACTAATGGCTCTGGTTCTGTGGGTTCTAAGAGGAATTGGAGACAGTTAAGCTCTTAATGCTTCTCCTCACTACCCTCAACATGGCTTTTATAATTACATCCCCTCAAAATCAGGGAACTCTAAGTCCTTTTCAGTATATCCTTGCTAATTATGAATCTAAGATTATATTTAAATATATTATGTTGGGGAATTTTGCTTTAATCCCCAACAAATTGTCATGTTTCCCTTTAAGAGAACACTTTGCATTCTGTTGTCATAGCAACAAAATGTACCAGTAGGCTGAAAACCTGACATTTCCCCCTGATGTTTATTATTCAGGATGCAGACACCACTTCCCCCATCACCTACATCAGCACTAAAGGGTCTCTCCATTTAAATGCAAATTGACCATAAAAAGATAAAAGACTCCAATTTTACTGGCCATCAAAGGTGTTTGTCTTCACCATGCCTTTTTTAAAAAAATTATTTCTATGATGCTACTGATTGAATACTTTCTTAAAGAAGACACTGTTTAAAAAAGTTGAAAGGACATTTACCACTCTACCAAAATCTGGGACTTTTCGTATGTATATAATATGACAAAAGAGGGAAAATTTTTCTTACCAAAATAAGGAATAACCGTGACTAACATTTATACACATAAATTTACACTTTCAAAATATTTGCACAAATATCTCAACCAACTCTCCCTTGTGGACGGACTCTAGGCAGGCTCAAAATGCAATTCCTCTCAACAGTCTTTCAAAACAAAAACATACACAACCAGTCTGCTTCTAGTTTAGAAATATGACATTCAACTTCTAGAGAATTCATAAAAAACGTGATTTTCTGTGTAGATAGGTCTCTGTGAGACCAGAAAAGGTAGACTTCTAATTAGTCCCATCCAGCAACTCTTTCCTCAACCTGTTCAGCACATTTCCTTCTTTCCAGAATATAGGAACCAAAGCACGTAAGAGCATAAGTCCATTATATAGTTGTATGATGTAAAACCTGAAAGCAAATGCATTCAGTGAATTCCTCTTTGTTCATTTATACTTTTAGATCCCTTAAATAAACAACGAATAATCCTTATACATTTCAGTATCTGTAGAATTTAATAAATAGGTCTGAGAATTTGAACATAAATATATATTTATCAAAAGACTAAATAATTGCATGAACTTGAGGAATGTTTTCTTGAAAGCTTTGGAACTCTTTTCCAGGGTTAACCCCAACTCCAAGTCATTAAAATTTTGAAGTACTTTCACACAGTGGAGTGATCCTACAAATAATTAGAAGGCTATGGGTAGGAAATAGAAATTATCTTCATTTCTCCTAGTTGTGGTAAGGAATTTTCTAAATTCATAGATGCACATCTGCCTCAATAAATAGAGACCAAAAAAAGTGATCTTTCTTTCTTTCTATCTGTCTGTCTTTGTTTTTGTGGTTAAAGCTCATGTAAGACCTAAGTTTTATACTGGGAGTACCAATGATTACTCCACAGTGGCAAGACCATGTGGCACCATAGTTAGATGCTCAAGCAATACAATTAGACAAACCTTATTTTTAGTTCTTGCTTTGTCCCTCACTATTTATGTGATCCTGGGAAAACAAACTTAACCTCTCTGGGCTTTAGTTTTATCATCAATAAAATATCTTTTTAATCAAATCGTTAAATCTGTTAGTAAATGATTTTCACAACAGCTCCAGTAACTTCATAGAATCAAAGTAGGAGAGCACTTAAGATCACCTAGTTAGAAATGTTCAGAAATATGCAGCAATCTTGATCTTAAAAATCATTAGTAGGGGCATCTGGGTGGCTTAGTCAGTTGGCTAAGTGTCTACCTTTGGCTCAGGTCATGATCCCAGGGTCCTGGGATTAAGCCCCATGTCAGGCTCTCTGCTCAGCAGGGAGCCTGCTTTTGCCTTTCCCTCTCTCTGCTGCTCTGCCTGTTTGTGCTCTTTCTGTGTCAAATAAATAAATAAATAAAATCTTTTAGAAAATTATTAGCAAAGAATTCTATATTCAAGTAGCTCTTTCTTGGATCTAATTGAAAGCCCTCTGGCTAAGATTTAAAATAATTTCCTTTTCTTTATTCTTTGATGATGAAGAATCACTGATCTCCATGATTGTTTTAATAATCCTTAACAGAACCAGAATTTAATCCCAGAATTATGAGTATCAGATTTGGAAATGGTATTACAGATTTGCTAGTCTGAAGAATTCATTATAAAGATGAAAACAAAACAAAACAAAACACTGAGGTTGTCATGAGAATTGACATCCTCAAGGTCATGAAGTTAGTGAATGGTGGACTGAGCTTGAAACACAAACCTCCTGGCTCCCAATCCATTCCATGAAGCATTACCTCTGTGGTAGACATTCTTAGTTGTCTTAATTTTGGTTATCCTGATAGGGGAGCCTGAGATAAGAACAAGGTACATATACCTTATGTGGGAATTGATCCTAGGAAACCAATAAAGTGTAAGCTGTTGAGTTGGTTACTCTATGAATAAGGTGGGGTTCGATCCCTTTAGAGACCTTGTGAGAACCCATTTGGAAAGCACCTCAGCATTTTCACTTTGAAGGGTTGGATGGTTGAAATTCCTATCCTTTGATCGCCTGTATCTCATTTGTTAAGGGTTAACCTCAAGCACTTTAACTACATCCCCTTCTCAGGCTGTACCTTTGTGTGAGCTGAGAAGTCTTCCAACATTTTAGAGATACCTCCAAAGTGCAAAAGTAGAGAAGTTTTATAGAGTGCTTGGAAAGAGATAAACTGTCTATTATAGCCTTGCTGAAATCAGATGGGCTCTGAGGATGTTATATGAGACAAGGCAAATGTCTGCTATACTACTGGTCACCACTATCTAGTTATCTTCTCTTTCTGAACAGAGAAAGACTGCGTTTCTCTGCTTTTATGTAATAGGGTAGAGTCATGTGAAAATAAAATACGAGCAGTAATACTCTATCACTTCTGGTCTCAAGCAATTAAAAATCATGTGTAATTCTCCAGTACCTCTTCTTCCCTGCCATAGCATTGATGAAGGAGACCTTGAGAAGGCAAGGCCAAAAGACTAAAGCACCTGAATTGCAGAGTCATATATGGGGGACAAATATCTTTAGGAATCATCTAGGACCCACTGTGGATTCTGTCCAAACAAGAAATAAACTTTTCTTGTATTAAGCAACTGATATTTGTGATCTTGCTTATTACTGCAACGTACTTAGCTTATCCTGACTAATAGAGGTTCCTCCATCTGCAAGTCAAATATTTTTCCTTAAAGATTTTATTTATTTATTTGACAGAGAGAAAACACAAGCAGGGGGAGCAGCAGGCAGAGGAAGAGGGAGAAGGAGAAGCAGGCTCCCAGCTGAGCAGGGATGTGAGGCTTGATCCTAGGACCCTGGGATCAGGATCATGACCTGAGCCAAAAGCAGGTGCTTAACCAACTGAGCCACCCAGACACCCCTGCAAGTCATGTATCTGAAGATATTTCTGAAGTTGTAAGAATGGGCTATTGTGAAGCATCTCATGTTATCTATACTATTCTCCATTATGAGCTCAGTGTATTTGTCTAGAGGCTGGTCAAGATTAGGGCTCAAATCTGTGACCAACATAAAAAGTAAAGCTTATGTGGAGATATATATTCTGGACCTCATTATCATTATACTCTAAACATTAAGATAAGCTTCAGTCAAACTATAGATTGACTGATAAAACTGCTCTGCTGTGGTTGTAATACTTGTACCGAATGCAATTACTTCAATACAGGAATTAAAAAAAAAATTCCAACACTGGTTCATTTGTCTATCCACTAAAAACCTCTGGTTTTTTTTGACATCATGATAGGCTATGCCTTTTTGAAACCACTTTCCTCATGAGAACATTTACCATATCTTTATTATCCAAGATTCAAACTGTTCAAAGACACTGTTAGTCAGATTACAGAAATGCTATAGTTATTATCCCACTGAGTTCCTTTACACTATTCTCTTTTTTTCTTTTATTGAGCAAAAACACACTTCCAAGGATTGAGAATCATGCCTTCAAGGCTTTCTGGAGAGGTATTCAACAGAGAAGCCCATCTCTCAAACTCCTGGTTTGGATTCACCTCCTTGTAACACCTGTGTATTTACTCATGGATTTGCCAACTCAGACATGATGGTTTCTGTTCCTATTGTGGTTTGTGACTCTGACCAAACCCATGAACTTACTTTTTCTTCACAGATCAGGTTTTATTTACCTGTTTCTTTCAGATCCACTTTTTACTTTCCTACTTCTACTCACCCCTGACACCAATGCAGCAACTCAGCTAATGAGACAGAGATAAGATACTCATTGAGCATTTTACTTCTGTTAGGGCATCTGGAGGCTTCCCAGATAGCTGAATATTATACCCTGTCTCCACAGTTTTAATGCTTGAGGCAGTTTTGGTAAAGAAATTTGAATGTATTTTTGCAAATGTCATGCAAAAGTATCTCAGAGTCCCAAACTGGAAGATGAATGTGCTAGGATGCATTTCTTTTTTCTCCCATTCACTCTCAGGAGAAAATTGGTCCATTTATTATAGCCCTTTACTTACATGAGCATAACCATTCCCACTGGGCAAAGCAAGGGAAGGGTGTTCAATGCTCAGATTTCCTTCAAAATGATTCAGCATATTTGTGCCTAATGGTGGTATTTAAATCATATTCTTTCTTATGCTGTAATTAAATTAACTTTAATTAGTTTCTCTTCTATCCCCCCATCTCCAATACTTCCTATAATTGCTGTGCTTTGAGTTTCCATTTATTCTAAAAATCTGAGTCATTTCATAAAGGAGCTACTAACATGTTTGTTAAAATAACACTGAATGACACTGTATAATGAACAAATGGCAGAGGTCAAGGAGAGAGAGGATGAGGAATCATTAAGTTATTTTTGATCTGAATACTTTAACTTCTTATTTATTCACTAGATGTCTATTACATATGACACAGTTCTAGGTATAGTCAGTGGTACAGAATCATATGAAGAAAATATACTCATAGTTCTCCAGGAAGAAGACATAGGTAGATAGATAGATGATAGACAGATGATAGATGGATATTGAAATGACAGGAAAGAACACAGAAAAGTTTCCAAATTTCCATTCAAACTAGGTCTTGAAGGAAAAATAGTATTTTGGGGCACGTGGGTGCCTCAGTGGGTTAAGCCTCTGACTTTGGCTCAGGTCATGGTTTCAGAGTGGTGGGGTCAAGCCCTGCATCAGGCTTTTGCTCAGCGGGGAGCCTGCTTCCCCCTCTCTCTGTGCCTGCCTCTCTGCCTACTTGTAATCTCTCTCTCTGTCAAATAAATAAATAAAATCTTTAAAAATTGTTAAAAGAAAAACAGTATTTCATCTGATCTTCATCCGGTCTAGATAGGACAGTGGTGAAATATTTCAGGCAAAGGGAATAAATAGCATGAAGAAAACTATCAAGGTGGCAAATGAAAGTGAATACTTCAGGTTGCGGGGGGAATATGGTCCATGAAGAAGAGTATTAATTGGTAAGACTACAAAGGCAGACTCAGAGCCAGATCACAGAGTTTTCTGAATGACAGACTGAAGAATTTGGACTTAATACATTAAGGTATGGTGTGTCACTGATGATTTTTGAACTGGAAAGTCATATGATTAGACTGTGCTTTAGGATGATTAACCTGACAGCAGTGTGTATAATAAAGTTGAGAAGAAATACGTAGGGGAGGAGGAGAAATCACTGTAAACTAAAGTGGAGGCACATCGCACGCACACAGACACACATTTGTATGCACATGCACACACATGGCTATTTTTAACCTATATATATTTAATTATGTACACTCAATAGAAAAAAGAAAATAACATTTTAAACACATTGTAATATTTTTGTCCACCTTTTGACTCAAGAAATTTAGACCCTGGAGTGAGCATGAGATAGGAGAATGAGTAAGCTATTTCCTTGGCAGGTCTCTCTTCTGGGATTCTCATATTATGAGTATCTCACCATGCTGAGCATGATTCTATAATTAAAACATATGCATTTTGTTTTGGTGTAACATTGTTCCTAAACTCATGACAATTACTTTATCTAGTGCTCAAACGAAGAGTGAGCAATCCCAATCCTAGAGCAACTATTGGCTGCACCAGATCATTTGCAACATGCTGTCAGTTTCCAAAGTGATGTGTTCCTAAAAGAGTTTTCAAGTGTTTGTCTTATGCACTGACTTTGATACCCTAAACTCTATCAAATTTGTGATTCCAGCATCTTGTGATTACTTAAGTGATATATAATGGGGCCCTGAGTGAACCTGGTGGTAATGGGAGTAAAAAAGGAGAAATCAAAATGATTTCTATGTCAGAAATATAATCTATAGTAGTTGTTCAGCTAACTGATAACTTCTAACTTTGAGGCCTGGGTAACATATAGAAATATGGAATTTGAGAGAAATAGCAGATTTTGGAGGGAGAGGTAATGAGATGAATCTTGGAAAAGTTTAATTTAGGGGCACCTGGGTGGCTCAGTCATTAAGCATCTGCCTTCAGCTCTGGTCATGATCCCAGGGTCCTGGGATTGAGCCCCATGTTGGATTCCCTGCTCAGTGGGGAGCCTGCTTCTCCTTCTCCCACTCCCCCTGCTTGTGTTCCATCTCTCTCTGTCAAATAAACAAAATCTTTTTAAAAAAATGTTTAATTTTAAGAGCCATCCAGATTTCTAACAGAAAGATGTTAAGTATGTACCTGGATCTAGGTCAGTGGTTCCCCAAACTTCACCACACTGGAATCACTTGGGGCATGATTTAAAATAATGATGTTTGGTTATTATCACTTAATTAGTATAGTATATAACCTTGGCATTAAGAGTTTTAGAAAATTTTTAGGTGATTCTAATGAGCAACAATTTTGGGAACCACTGATATAGGTAGAGAAATAGTTAACGATGAAAAGTTATGATTAATACACAAAAAGATAATGAAGGAAACTATAAGAGTCTTGGTAATTGCTTAGCTGATATAGTAAGAGAATAATAGAGGGCAGAATCTTGGAGGATTTCTTTTCCCTTACTGGCTATGAGAAGTAATAAATGATGGACAGCTAGGGTTAAGGATGCAGCCTTTAGCCACAGACAGAATAAAACTACCAAAGTAATATCCAGGACCCCATCTCACCAACATTAATAATTATAATAATTTCTATGTGCCAAGCACTATGCTTATTACTTTATATCATTATAATCATCCCCATCATAAGCATCATCAATATTATTGAAAAGTCATTGAATGATTAGTATGTGGCAACTTACACACATTATTTCATTTAATATTCACAACAATCCTATGAGGCCCTATTTTATAAATAATGAAAATGAGGCTTAGAGAGATCAGGTAACTTGCCCAAATTCTGCCTATTGGCAGAACTAGGCCTTGAATTCGTCAATATCTGACTACTGAGCCTGAGATGCATTCATTATGTTCCTACCAGTCCAGGTGAGTACCTTAGGTAATAACAGATAATAAATTGGCATTAATTTTCCAAAACACTTTCATATTCTTTCTTTCATGTGATTCATTCAGAGAGGATATGATTGGCCTATTTTTACCAATGAGAAAACTGACACACAGAGGTTACATAATTTCCTTATAGTCACACAATTTTGTTGGTGGAGCCTGAATTTGGTTGGTGCAGGTTCATAGATTTTATAAAATTCCTCACTGAAAGATTTCTGTAACACACCACCTCTCCTTCACTAGATCAAATGCCTGTCTTCTGTGTTCCCAAGGCACTCTGTGTTTTTCTTTATTACTTACCATACTGCATTGTAATTGGTTGCTCACCTGTCTCTGTCATTAGACTGTGAGCTTAGTGAAGGCAAGACTCTTCTATTATTCAGTCTTGTGTCTAAAGCCTTAAAACTGTACCTAGCATCTAGTAGGTACTCAATAAATATGGATTGAAGTGAATTTTAATTTACTGAAGCCCTTCTAGGTGATCTGAAGGAAATAGATGAGGCCAGCTGTCACTGTCCTCCAGATAAGCTTAAAAGTGATGACATTATTTACTCTATGCATTATAACAGTCTTCAAAAAGTTGAAAGAGAGCATAGGAGTATTGTGTACAGCTGTAGAATTTTCTAGCTTCTGCCTCGTGAAACCCAGAAACTGCCTCTCCATTTTTAAGCCCCAGGCTAGTGTGGCTGGGCAACACAAATGGGTAAAACAAAGGCTCAGTAATGAAGCCAAAGTAAGCATTAGTTTCCCAAGTGGGAAATGGACTCCATTCTCTATCAACTACTATAGATGAAGGAAAGGAAAAGGATCATGGTGTCAAATAGAGGTTACTATGAATTGAACCTAAAACAGAAATGGAGGGTTTTGCATTTTGAGTTTGCCTAACTCCCTGATGTAAACTAGTTTTTTTTTTTTTTTAAGATTTTCTTTATTTATTTGAGAGAGAGAACAAGAGATAGCATGAGAGGGGAGAAGGTGAAAGGGAGAAGCAGACTCCCTGTGGAACTGGGAACCCGATGTGGGACTCAGTCCCGGGACTCCAGGATCATGACTTAAGCTGAAGGCAGTCACTTAACCAACTGAGCCACCCAGGTGCCTGTAAACTAGTTTTCTAATAATATGATTCTTTCTCCTCAAAGCAGAGGGCACATTTATAAGAAAGTGAGATAGCAACTATCCTATTCAATTTGCCTCCAGGTTGTATTGTGTGTGGGGATGCAAAATGTGGACAACATATTCTGTTCCTTGGGAGAATTCCAGCTGAGATAGAGAAATTGGTTTGATGCGATACCATCTAAACCAGCCACTTAGGATGATCTGAGAATAATTGCATAAATGAGCCAAATGTATACATAAATGTAATAGTAGAGTTAGATATCAGAAACAGCAGAGAGGGAACTAAGGTAAAAATCATGTATGTGGGCAGAATCAGAAGAGAAGAAAGTAGATTGAGCTAGAGGCCTGACTTGGGGCTTACTGAAGTTATGGCATGCAGAATCATCCACCTGAATCATACATCTCCTTTTAAGGCTACTTTCAGGAAGAAGTAGGGAAGAGTTTTATTATGGCCTCAACTGGGGAAACAAGTTTTAGCTTCAAGGCAAAATTAGTAAAATTAATGAAATGGTAATCGAGGACATTGGTAATTGTGGTCTTGTGAAACAAGATTTCAGAAAGAGTTCAAGTTCTGTGACTTGCTCTGCTGGCTCAGAGAAATGTCTCTGAATGCTGAATCCTATACTTTATTGCCAGAACGCCCACTTGTCTGCAGTGGGTTTGGTTTATGCTAAGCAAAGGAAGAAAATGAATTCCCAGAAATTCTGCAGGAACCATTTTAATACTGAAATTTTATACGTTGTGATAAATTTTTTAAAATAACAGGAATTTGTGCCACTGTTTTTCAATTTTTGCAAAACAGGCCAATTTGGGGAATGAAAGAACAAGAAGTCAGTCATGAAGGAGCAGAAAGATTTGGAACACAGATTTCAAAGGACCCAAAGAAGGAAATCAGGCGGATGACTCATCATGTCAGGGTTTTCATAGGAAATTATAAATTGGAACTATCGTTTGTATAATCTAAAGTATGCTGCAGAAGTTATCTGGTCCAGGTGCATAGAAACAAAGACACTTGCTGCCACATACTTAAAGCAAATGTAAAATGACTGCCAGGCAAAATGTAAATTGCCAAGTATAACTTTCACTACCCATAAAAGGACAATTTGGGGGCTCCAATTTTCTCTTTGCTAGAGAACAAGAAACTTAATCTTCTCCATTTTATTTTAGCCACCCATTCCCAGTCACATTTTAGAACTATCTTGTCATAAGAATCTGCATCCTCTTTGAAATCACTAATTCAGACATCCCACTCTCCAGCACAACTTCCTATTCTTCCAGTTCATTTGCTTACACAGTATTGCTGAAAGAGGTCTTCTATTTCATTAAGATCTCCATTGATCTCTTCATTTTCTCTCTCTCAGTTCCCTCCTACTTCATTTTCTCCCTATTCATAATATATCTGACAGTTCATCATTACTGCTGGCCTTTTGAAAATGCTGTTAATGCTCCTTTCTTTCCTTTCTTTTTTAACACTAGTAAAATACAACACTGGATGAAGCCTACCACTCGCATGATGTGTGACTGCAACTGAAAGGTTGATACAGAAAATTCCTGAACCATAAAAGTTGGGCATTGCTTATAAATGTATGACAAATTATCAGCTTGGCATTGAACACTACAGAAGTCTTTCTGTAGTAAGTTTGCTTTCTGTAGTAAGTTTATTCTCTTTCTGCAAGAACTGGCTTTATTTTTTCCCATTCTTCTAACTCACAAAACTTACCTTCTACCACTGTCTAAATTCTTTCTCTTTAGAATGACCTTGTCTCATATCTCATATCAAATATAGCCCTCAGATAGACATTACCCCATCTTACAACTGTGGTTATCTTCTTCCTCTTCCCTTTAATTATAATGGAAAATAGCCCTCATGCTGACAAAGATCCTTTGCATGGGCTCTGTTTCCCATCTCTCCCCACCTTTCCAGAGGACATTGATAATCAGTGTTCAAAGATACTTTATTAACTTCCATCTAAAATAAATTTTTTCTTGCTCCCACCTTTTTTCTTATTATTGATCTCTGTCTGTTCTCAACAAAGTCAAGTTTCCCCAAAGAGCTATCTATACACTAACTCCACTTTCTCACTTCCCGTTCATTTTTCCACGGCTTTAATCCTCATTACTCCACTGAAATATCTCTTCCTTAAGTAGTCCCTATTGACTTCCCTGTTGCTAAATCTAGTAGATGCTTTACTGTTCTCATCTTACTTGACTTTTTTTTAAGATTTTATTTATTTATTTGATAGGTCACAAGTAGGCGGGGGTGGGGTGGGGTGGGAAGCAGGCTCCCTGCTGAGCAGAGAGCCCGATTAGGGGCTCGATCCCAGAATCCCAGGATCATGACCGGAGCTGAAGGCAGAGGCTTTAACCCAGAGTCACCCAGGCGCCCCCTTACTTGACTTTTTGACGTTGATATTTGACTGAGTTGATCACTCTATACATTTGAAAATCCCTAGTTTTGCTTCCAACTTTGTGGCTCTTCCTTCTCAGGCTCTTCCCCCACTCCCTCCATTGTTACAACCTCTCTTTTGAGCTCCAAATTTGTACAGAATATTTATATGCTTAGTTGGCATTTGATTTCTTATACCTGTGTTGAACTCAGCATGTATAGTTGGACTTAATCTTTTTATCCCACTAAAAGAGATCTGCCCCTTTGCCAATGTTTCTGGTCTCTGTAAATAGTACCACCTATTCCTCATTAACATAAAAGAAAATGCAAAATGTTTACCAAGGCCCTGAATTACCAATCATTTATAACCTCTCCATCTACATCTCTAGTCAGGACTCTTTCTTACTGACTAAGATGCAGCCCTACCAACTTTCTTTCAGTTCTTCAAACAATAGATCTCAAGGCTTCAGTGCATACTGTTCTTCTGTTTGGAATGTTTTTTCCTAACTAACTCCTGCATGTCATTTAGAACTCACGTTAAATGTTCGCCATCACTAGCCATCAGGGAGATTCAAATTAAAACCACATTGAGATATCACCTTACACCAGCTAGAATGGCCAAAATTAGCAAGACAGGAAACAACATGTGTTGGAGGGGATGTGGAGAAAGGGGAACCCTCTTACACTGTTGGTAGGAATGCAAGTTGGTGCAGCCTCTTTGGAGAACAGTGTGGAGATTCCTCAAGAAATTAAAAATAGAACTTCCCTATGACCCTGCAATTGCACTACTGGGTATTTACCCCAAAGATACAGATGTAGTGAAAAGAAGGGCCATCTGTATCCCAATGTTTATAGCAGCAATGGCCACGGTTGCCAAACTGTGGAAAGAACCAAGATGCCCTTCAATGGACGAATGGATAAGGAAGATGTGGTCCATATACACTATGGAGTATTATGCCTCCATCAGAAAGGATGAATACCCAACTTTTGTATCAACATGGACGGGACTGGAAGAGATTATGCTGAGTGAAATAAGTCAAGCAGAGAGTCAATTATCATATGGTTTCACTTATTTGTGGAGCATAACAAATAGCATGGAGGACATGGAGGAGTTAGGAGAAGGGAGTTGGGGGAAATTGGAAGGGGAGGTGAACAATGAGAGACTATGGACTCCGAAAAACAATCTGAAGGTTTTGAAGAGGTGGGGGGGGTGGGAGGTTGGGGGAACCAGGTGGTGGGTTTTAGAGAGGGCACGGACTGCATGGAGCACTGGGTGTGGTACAAAAACAATGAATACTGTTATGCTGAAAATAAAAAAAAAAGAACTCACGTTACATGGTTTTTATTTACAGTAGATTTTCCTAATATCTAGTTTAAATTAGATCACCTCAGAATTTACTGTAAATTTATTTTCATGATTGTTTAACATTCACATCACCTTGAGACTCTTCATTCCATGAGGGCAAGGACTACTTTTTTGTTCACTATACGCACAACACTTAGTACAGTGCTATTACATGGTAGGTAATTAAAAATAGTTAATGAAGGAATGAATACATGATTGAATAATAACATAACACTAGTGGAATTCTCAATGTTAATAAAAAGGTGTCCTCTGTTACACAAATTTTAGTATGCCCCTAAAACTTTTGTGCAACTCCAGAGGACACCGTAAAATATACAAGAGCTTTAATAATTGGAAAAGAGCTGACAAAAATTCTCAGTATTGGCTCACTGCTGACGCAGAAAAACAGTGAGTTTCCAGTGAAAAATTAATAGAACCCTTAAATGGTTTAATGAGGTAACTAGTTTCTTACTAAATATATAAGGTAAATATTTTTGTACCAGAAATAACCAGTTACAAAGTAGACTATGGAAAAGATTTATTTCAAATAGTAGGAAAAATATTTAGCAATCAGGTATAAATAACTTGAGGTTATAGATGCCAAAACAAAGATAACTTGCTCAGGTGCTCTTCTCTGAAACCAACTGAAAACAATGAGGAAAAGGAAAAACAGAGAATAAAATTATATTCTCAATAAAAGTAAAAAAACATGCAAATTTCAAATCATAATCTATGAATAAAGTTTCCAATGCACAGAAAATTTAAACTGGTTGAATGAGAAAACCAAGAGCAGAACACGAGTCTCAGCACATCTTTGGTAACATGGAAGATTCTATAAAAAGGGATGCAGGGGCACCTGGGTGGCTCAGTTGCTTAAGCAGCCGCCTCTGGCTCAGGTCATGATCCCAGGGTCTTGGGATTGAGCCCCGCATCAGGCTCCCTGCTCATCAAAGAGCCTGCTTCTCTCTCTCTTTCCCTCTGCCTACTGCTCTGCTTACTTGTGCTCTCTCTCTCTCTCTCTCTCTGTCAAATAAATAAATAAAATCTTTAAAAATAAATAAATAAATAGATAAATGAAAAGGGATGCACCTCCTAACAGTCTAAACTAATAGTTTCTTAAAAATAGTTAGTGTGTGGGGCACCTGGGTGGCTCAGTGGGTTAGGTCTCTGCCTTCAGCTAAGGTCATGATCCCAGAGTCCTGGGATCAAGCCCCACATTGGGCTCTCTGCTCAGGAGGGAGCCTGCTTCCCCCTCTCTCTCTGCCTGCCTCTCTGCCTGCTTGTAATCTCTCTCTCTGTCAAATAAATAAAAAATCTTTAAAAAAAATAGTGTGTCCCTGAGCTCTCTTAAATCTGTGGAATGGCAGAAGAATAAGGGTTGAATGAAAGAATGTAGAATGGGGGGAAAAGGTCACTGGCAGTCAGCTCTGCAATATAATTACACAGAAAACATGTAACACAAGCTTCCTTGCTATGCAGTCAGTATTCTAAGGATTTTCAACTGGGTATAGTATAACCTTCCACTCTCTAGAGCAGGATTTCTCAATTTCAACACTACTGATATTTTTGCAGCACATAATTCCTTGTTGTGGGGGCTATCTTGTGCAGTATAGTATGTTTAGCAGTGTCCTTGGTCTCCCAGGTGAGACAATAAAAAATGTCTCTAGATATTGCCAAATGTCACTTAGAGAGCAAAACCATTTGGGTTGAAAATACTCACTGCCAGAGGACATTTTTTTTTTTTTTTGACAGAGAGAGAGAGAGAGAGATCACAAGTAGGCAGAGAGGCAGGCAGAGAGAGGAGGAAGCAGGCTCACCGCTGAGCAGAGAGCCCGATGCGGGGCTCGATCCCAGGACCCTGAGATCATGACCTGAGCCGAAGGCAGAGGCCTAACCCACTGAGCCACCCAGGTGCCCCGCCAGAGGACATTTATAAATGTGTGGGGGTGTTTTAGAGTGTCACAATGATTGGGGTGGGAGTGTTGTTGGCATTCAGTGAGTGCTAATATATATATTTTAAGCTTTCATTCATTCTCTCTGCCCCATCCAGAAGCAGTAGAATGACCCCTTTCCTAATGCAAATTTCCAAGTTTGGTCAGGGACTGAAATGAAGAAAGAAAGCTTTAAGTTTGATGTAAGACAGAACTTTTATTTAGATTAGATTGAGTCTTTTCAAAATCATAGAGGGAAATAAACCATAAAAGACTTAGCTATCTTTTTATACATAAAAATTATATGTTTTTATTAATGCCTGAATATGACCAAAAAGCGATTATATCTGCCCATTATGTCACTCAGGGGCAGGAAAGAAGTGTCCAACAAAGCATGCTTGAAAACAATGGTGAAAGATAAATAAAATTGATTATTATATTCATTAAGTCCAGCCCATTTGATAATGTGGTTATAAAAAAAAAACCTGAGTATATAGATTGAATGACCCATGGTGTTACAAAGATTAATATAGAAATATTAACAAAGCAAATCTTTGTAAAATTACATAGCTTCAAAAACAAAGAATTCTATTCATGTTTCATGCAAAATAACCACTTATAAATGGAAATAAGAACTTATAAATGGAAATAAATTCCCAAGCTTCCTGCTAAAGTATAGTAGAATAATATTAAAAAAAATCTTCAGGGAAAAATAATGTGACTCAATAATGTTATGCCCATACAAGCTATCTTTCAAACATAAAGGTAACTGCGAACAATCCCTAACATATAAGAACATAAGAAATAGAATAGACATGAGCAATTCTGAGAAATACTTGAAGTCAAAATCAAAGCAAACTAGAAAAGCATGGAAAAAAATAATATAAAAGGAGATAATGAGCATTAAGTCTGCTAAATACAGAACTAGTGTTAAACAATGATTGCATTATAGAACACACAAAGATATATGCTTATATACATATAGAAAAATTAGTAAAAAAAAGAAGAAAAGAAAAGAAAAAAGAAAAAACAAAACCCAGAAACCTAACAGTGACAGATGATAGAAGGAAGCAAGCACTACTAGTTGCCTATTAATGTCTATTCTCCATTTCTTCCTTACTAGCAAAACTCCACTTTTAAAAAATTTATTTAAATTCAATTAGTTAACATATAGTGTATTATTAGTTTAAGAGGTAGAGGCCAGTGATTCATCAGTCTTAAATAATACCCATAAGTAAAAATTTCTAGATGATGCTTCCAGGAAAGCTTCAGGGGACAAACTTAGTTGGATAGCATTTCCTTTACTCCTTGATTCTACCTGTAACATGAACCTGAGGCTGGAGGTTTAATACCATAAGTTGACAAGCATGAAGGCAAATGCTACATGCTATATGAAATAGGGTGAAAAAATATGAAGGAAAGCTGGGTCCCTGATGGCTTCTCTGAGCAATACTAGCTCCACATTACCTCCTACTGGAGTTCTTATTGCATAGAATGAATAAAGCCCTGTGTATTTAAGCCACTATTAGTAGGATGTTAAATTATTTGTAGACAAATACATTCTAAAATCATACTGGAGGACTAGAGATATGGCATTATGAGAAAGATATACTTCCCACTATGCATATTTCTATATCGTTAATGTGCTTTGTCATGTGAATATCTTACTTTGAGTTATTTTTAATCTACAAAAAGTAGTAAAAAATGCTTAATAATAAACAAAAATTCAAAATATATATAACAAACATGTGTGACTTTACTGAAGTGCATACAAGAATATATTCACACATGACAAAATGACTTAAAAAGAAATAAATCACCCCACAACAAAACTTGAAACATACTTTTCTTTGAAATTTACAGAGTTCTCAAAATCCAGCTGGAAAAATAAACATAAAAATAGTCAATAAAATTTTACAAATGATAGATAATGAATAGACTGTTAAATTACCTGACACTAATGTATATTCTAAAATCTAATCATTAGAACAATATGACAAAAACACAAGAATAGACATACATATCTATATGCCATTATAAATGTCTCAGAAATAGATCTTGATCTAGAGAAGAATGGAGTATATGGTAAAACATCATCTTAAATCAATGAGGAAAGAAGGAATTCTTCAATGGTGATGCTGGAACAGTCGGTTGGCAATTTGGGAAAAAGTTTTTAAAAATAGGTCTTTTAGTTTGTAACATTCACCAAGAATGATTACAGATGGACTCAAAATATTAATTACAGACTTCTGCTTCTAGAAAAATGGTTCACTAATTTCAATTATCAAATAAAACAAGATTTTTTTTTAAAATTCATGACTCCACTCCCAAAGAAAGAGAAAGGAATGGGTGACAGGAGCAAGAAGTATGCAGTAGACTCAACAAGCTGGCTATCCAAAATCTTTGAGAATAAGAAAAATTTAAGCAATCCAATAGAGTGCATGAGGGGGGAAAGAGCAAATAAAAAAAGCATGGTAAATAGAAAAGATAAAATAAGATGGCAAGCATAAATTCATGTATATCAGTAATCACAATAAATATAAATTCACTAAATAATCAGGTTGAAAGATAGGTACTCATAAAAAGGAATTATTTAAAGCCAGCTATATGTTATTTACAAGACCTGGCTAAAACCTTTAGCAATATAATGACTAAATGTCAAGGATGGATAAAAATAGATGATTCACAAAACCAAAACTGGTTCACTTATGTGTGTATCAGAAGAGTTAAGCTTAAATTAAACAGCATTGGAGGACCTTGGGAAGATGATGGAGTAGGAGGACCCTGAGCTCACTCCATCCACATTTACAACAAGATATCATCCATGTCTAAATCAGTAAACTGGAGAGTGATCCCAAGATTATCAGAACAAACTCCACAACTAAATATAGAGAAGAAGCTGCATCCAAAACTTTAGGAAAGTCAGAAAGGTGGAGGGAGTTTGCCCATAGAAAAGAGAGAGCTGTGTGCACAGAAGCAAAGGAAATGGGCTCTCATATCAGGGAGTTCACACAGGGAACACTTATCCCCACAAAGTTTGGCTTTAAAAACCAGAGTGACCAAATTCCATGAGTTTGTAAAACCAGTGATACTTGGAGTCTTAAGCTTTAAAAATCAGTTAACTCAACACTGGTTGAGCCTGGAGGATGAGTGATAGCTGGTTCACTACCCTTAAAGACACAGCAGCCTACATACAGAGGCAACATATAAAAGGGCAGCTTACACAACACTGGGAGCGAATGGGAAACAGATCTGTTCATAGTGATTTGGGGGCATGTTGAGGCACTTCTTTGAAAATGAGGGAGCTGGGAGTTGCCATTTTCCTCCCCCATTCCCCAGCATAAACCCAGAGCCACGCCAGGAGGCAGCTCTGCACAGACACTTGCTACCTAACCTAACAGTGCACCAGACTGAAAGTTCTCCTAAAGACTCACCATTCCAAGCCTTCTCCTGAGGACTCACCACTCCAAGCCTGCTCAGGTCAGCCCTGAGCTCAGAACAAGCCTTGCACATATCTCACCCAGGGACCACCACATACTAAGACTTGTGCCCACAGCCACCCCTGAGCACAGCCCACAGCTACTGCAGCACTTTGGGGGATCTGGTATAGGACTAGTGGCCCAGGAAAAATTGTGCTAACACTGCTGCCCCACTCCCAAGTTCCCTGGTGGGCATGCCAACTCATAGCTGGCTTACCTGAGTCCCACTAACACCACAGAGGGCAAGCACAGCCCACAACAGGGAAACAGTCAGTGAAGATGATTGCACTTAAGGAAAGGTGACTCAGATACAACAGCAGGGCCTAAGCAACACACATGACACTCTCCTGAAGTGCCAGGTTCTGGTGAACAGGGGATATTACACATCAGGCACTCCAGGACCTCTTCTTCATAATGTCACTACTTTCAAGAGCAGAAGAAATAGCTGAATTTCTAAACACACAGCAACAGACACAGAGAGGCAGACAAAATGAGGAGAAAAAGAAATTTCATCCCAAATGACAGGATAGGGTCATAGCCAGAGAGCTAAGCAAAATGGATGTAAGTAACATACCTGATAGAGAATTTAAAGCAGTGATCATACGGGTACTCATTAGACTTGACAAAAGAGTGGAAAACATGAATGAGACCCTTGACACGGAGATAAAAAATAACATAGCAGAGAAGAAGGGCTCAATAAACAAAATGAAAAAAAGCTAGATGGGATGAATAGCAAGCTACAAGAAGCAGAGGAACAAATTAGTGGCCTAGAAGACAGAGTAATCAAGCTGACAAAAGAGAGAAAAAATAATTTCACAGAATAAGAATAGATTTAGGGAACTCAGGACACCATCAAATGTAATATTCATATTATAGGAGTCCCAGAAGAAGAAGAGAGAGAAAAAGTGGCAGGATAATTACTTGAAGAAATAATAGCTGAAAACTCTCCTAACCTGTGGAAGGAAACAAATATCCAGATCCAGGAGGCACAGAGAACTCCCATCAAAATCAACAAAAGTAAGCCTATACACCAAGATGTGTTGTAATTAAATTTGCAAATTATAGTGATAAAGAAAAAAAATCTTAAAAGCAGCAAGACAAAAGATGTCTGTTTACAAGAGAAAACCCACAAGGCTAGCTGGAGATTTTTCAACAGAAAATTGGGAAGCCAGACAGGAGTGGCATCATATAGTCAATGTGCTGGATAGGAAAAATATACAGCCAAGAATGCTCTATGCAGAATAGAAGAAGGGATAAAGGGTTTCCCTGACAAAAATTAAGGAGTTTGTGAATGCTAAATCAGCCCTGCAAGAAATGTTAGAGGGGACTCTTTGAGTTGAGAGACCAAAAGTGACAGTATAAATGTAGGAACCGCAAAAACAATTAAAATAAAAATTTTGTTTAAAAAATCAGTCAAGGAACTCACAACATAAAATGTTGTGAAATATGACAATGTATACCTAAAATGTGGGGAGAAAGGAAGTAAGGAATGAGTTCAAACAAAAATGACCATCAACAAAATATAGAATACTATATTCAGAAGATATTATACACAACCCTAATGGTAACCATGTATCAAAAAGCACTAATAAATATACAAAGAATAAAGAGAAAGAAATCCAAATATATAACTAAGGAAAAGCAACAAACCATGAAAGAGAGGAATACAAGAAATGATGAGAAAATCTTCAGAAACAACCACAAAACAATAAAATGAAAATAGTACAATCTATCTGTAATTACTTTGAATGTAAATGGACTAAATGTTTCAATCTAAAAATATGGGGTAACAGAATGGATTTAAAAAAAAACCCATCTATATGCTGCCTACAAGAGATTCATTTTAGACCTAAAGACACCTGCAGATTGAAAGTGAGGGAATGGAGAAACATATATCATCCAAATGGATGTCAAAAGAAAGCTGGAGTAGCAATATTTATATGGGGCAAAACAGACTTTATTTTTTTAAGATTTTATTTATTTGTCAGAGAGAGTGAGCATCAAGCAGAGGGAGAAGCAGACTCCTCGCTTTTCAAGGAGCCTGATTCTGGACTCAGTCCCAGGACTCTGGAATCATGACCTGAGCTGAAGGCAGACACCCAACCAGCTGAGCCACCCAGGTGCCCCAAAATAGACTTTAAAACAAAGATTGTAACAAGACACAAAGAAGGACATTATGTAATAATAAAGGGGACAATCCAACAAAAAGATATAACAATTATAAATATTTATGCACCTAATGGGAGCACCCAAATGTACAAAACAGTTAATAATAAACATAAAGGAACGAATTGATAATAATACAATAATAATAGGGGGCTTTAACACCTCACTTATATCAATGGACACATGATCCAAACAGAAAATCAACAAGGAAAAAATGGTTTTGAATGACACACTGGAAAAGATGGATTTAACAGATATATCCAGAACATTCAATCCTAAAACAGCAGAATACACATTCTTTTCGTGTACACGTGGAACACTCTCTGGAATAGATCACATATTACCCCACAAAACAATTCTCAACAAATTCAGGAATATCAAAGTCATACCATGTATCTTTTTTAACCACAACCCTATGAAACTAGAAGTCAATCACAAGAAAAAAATCTGGAAAGAGTACAAATATATGGAGGTTAAATAACATCCTATTAAACAATAAGTGGGTCAACCAGGAAATAAAATAAGACATTTTAAAAGTACATGGAAACAAATGAAAATGAAAACACAACTGTCCAAAACCTTTGGGAAGCAGCAAAAGTGGTTCTAAGCGGTAAAGTTATAGCAATACAGTCCTACCTTAAGAAGCAAGAAAAATATTGCATGGAGCACTGGGTGTGGTGCATTAACAATGAATCTTGGAACACTGAAAAAATAAAATTTTTAAAAAAAGAAGCAAGAAAAATTTCAAATAAACAACTTAAACTTACACCTAAAGACACTAGAAAAAGAACAACAAACAAAACCTAAGACCATCAGAAAGAAGGAAATATAAATATTAGAGCAGAAATAAATGATATAGAAAGTGAAAAAATAATAGAATAGATTGATGAAACCAGGAGCTGGTTATTTGGGAAAAAAAAACAATAAAATTGATAAACTTTTAGCCAGAGGTATCAAGAAAAAAGACAAAGGACTTGAATAAATAAAGTCACAAATGAGAGTAGAAACAACAACCAACACTACAGAAATTAAAAGGATTATAAGAGAATATTACGAAAAAACTATAGGGGTGCCTGGGTGGCTCAGTGGGTTAAAGCCTCTGCCTTCGGCTCAGGTCATGATCCCAGGGTCCTGGGATCAAGCCCCGCATCGGGCTCTCTGCTCAGTAGGGAGCCTGCTCTCCCGCACCCACGCCTGCCACTCTGCCTACTTGTGATCTGTCAATAAAATAAGTAAAATCTTTAAAAAAAAGAAAGAAAGAAAAAACTATATGCCAACAAATTAGACAACCTAGACTAAATGGACAAATCCCTGGAAACTTAAATACAACCAAAAGTGAAAGAGGAAGAAATAGAAAATTTGCACAGACCGATAGCCAGCAAAGAAATTGTATCAGTAACCAAGAAACTCCCAAGAAATAAAAGCTCAGGAACAGATGGCTTCACAGGTGAGTTCTACCAAACATTTAAAGAAGAGTTAATATCTATTCTTCTCAAACTATTCCAAAAAATAGAAAAGGGAGGAAAACTTCCAAATTCATTCTTTGGGCTAGCATTATTCTGATACCAAAATCAGATAAAGAAACCACTAAAAAAGACAGCTACAGGCCAATATCCATAATGAACATACATGCAAAAATCCTCAACAAAATACTGGCAAACCTAATTCAACAATGTATTAAAAAATCAGTCACCACGATCAAGAGGATTTGTTCCTGGGCTGCAAGTGGGTTCAATACTTGCAAATCAATCAATGTGATACATCACATCAATAAGAGAAAGGATAAGAACCATATGATCATTTCAGTAGATGTGGAAAAGCATTTGACAAAGTACAACATCCATTCATGATAAAAATCCTCAACAAAGTAGATTTAGAGGGAACATATCTCAACATAATAAAAGCCATATATGAAAAACCCACAGCCAATATCATAGTTAATGAGGAAAAACTGAGAGCTAAAGTCAGGAATAACACAAAGATGTCCACTTTCACCACTTCTATTCAACATAGTACTGGAAATCCTAGCCACAGCAATCAGACAACAAAAAGAATAAAAGGCATCCAAATTGGTAAGGAAGAAGTCAAACTTTCATTATTTGCAGATAATATGTTACTTTATATATAAAAAAAAACCCTAAAAACTCCACCAAAAAACTTCTGGAACTGAGTAACAATTTCAGTAAAGTCACAGTATACAAAAGCAATGTACAGAACGATGTGATGAGCACTGGGTGTTATGCAAAACTGATAAATTGTTGAACACTAAAACTGAAACTAAATATATACTATATGTTGGCTAATTGAATTTAAATAATAAAAAATTTGTTTCTTCTCTATCCACCAATAATGAAGCAGCAAAAGAGAAATTAAGAAAATAATCCCATTTACAACTGCACCAAAAATAATAAGATACCTAGGAATAAACCTAACCAAAGAGGTAAAAGACCTATACTCTGAAAATTATAAAACACCGATGAAAGAAATTAAATATGACCCCAGGAAATGGAATGACATTCCATGCTCATGGATTGGAAGAAAAATATAGTTAAAATGTTTATACTACCCAAAACAATCTATACATTTAATGTAATCCCTAACAAAATACCAACAACATTTTTCATAGAACAAGAACAAATATTCCTAAAATTTGTATGGAGCCAAAGCAATCTTGAAAAGGAAAAGTAAAGTTGTAGGCATCACAATTCCAGACTTTAAGTTATATTACAAAGCTATAGCAATCAAAAGAGCATGGTACTGGTACAAAAATAGACAAATAGAACAATGGAACAGAATAGAAAACCCATAAATAAACAAACAATTATATGGTCAATTAAACTTTGACAAAGCAGGAAAGAATATGCAATGGGAAAAGAGTCTTTTCAACAAATGGTATTGGGAAAACTGGGCAGCGACATGCAAAAGAAAGAAATGGGACCACTTTCTTATACCACACACAAAAACAAACTCAAAATGGATTTAAGACCTAAGTATAAGACGTAAAACTATAAAAATCCTAGAAGAGAAGACAGGCAATAATTTCTCTGACATTGGTCATAGCAACATCTTTCTAGATATGTCTCCTGAGGCAAAGGAAACAAAACCAAAAATAAACTATTGGGACTACATTACAATAAAAAGCTTATGCACAGAGAAGGAAACAATCAACGAAACTAATAAGCAACCCAAGGAATGGGAGAGATATTTGCAAATGAGAAATCTGATAAAGGGTTAGTATCCAAACTATATAAAGAACTTATAAAACTTGACACCCAAATAACAAATAATCCAGTTAAAAATGGGCAGAAGACATGAACAGACATTTCTCCAAAGAAGATATCCAGATGGCCAATAGACACATGAAAAGATGTTCATCATACTTACCACCCGGGAAATGCAAATCAAAACTACAATAAGATATCACCTCACACCTGTCAGAACGACTAAAATCAAAAACATAAGAAACAAGTGTCAGCATAGATATGGAGAAAAAAACAACACTTTTGCACTGTTGGGAGGCTTGCAAACTGGTGCAGCCACTCTGGAAAACAGTATGGAGGTTCCTCAAAAAGTTGAAAAAGAAAAAAAAACTACTCTAGATCCAATAATCACACTACTGATTTACCCAAAGAATACAGAAACATTAATTCAAAGGGATACATGCATCCCCATGTTTATAGCAGCATTATTTACTCTAGCCAAAATATGAAAGCAGCCCATATTTCTATCAACTGGTGAATGGACAAAGAAGTCACATATATATATATGTGTGTACATATATATATATGTGTGTGTGTGTGTGTGTATAATATTCCATTATGTATGTGTATAAATACATAACAGAATATTATTCAGCCATAAAAAATAATGATATCTTGCCATTTGTAATGACATGGAAGGAGCTAGGGAGCACAATGCTAGGTGAAATAAGTCAGACAAATACTGTATGATTTCACTCAAATGTGAAGTTTAAGAAACAAAAAATGAGCAAAGTGAAAAAGAGAGAGAGAGGCAAACAAAGAAACAGACTCTTAACTATAGAGAATAAACTGTTGGTTATCAGAGGGGGGGGAAGGGAGTGGGGAGTTGGGTTAAATAGGTGACAGGGTTTAAGGAGTGCACTTGTGATGAGCACTGGATGATGCATGGAATTGTTGGATCACTAGACTGTATACCTGAAACTAATATAACACTGTATGTTAACTGACTGGAATTAAATAAGAAGTTATAAATTAGTAAACAGCATTATAAGGTAAAAAAGGATTGTTATATAGTAATAAAATGAACAATCACTAGAAGATATAATAATCATTAAATTTCATGAACCTAAAAACATAGTCTCAAATAAATATGAAAAAAGTTGACAGAATTAGAAAGAAAAATTGACAAATCTATAATTATAATGGGAAATTTTAATAACCTTCTATCAATAAGTGGTAGGTCAAGGAGACAAAAATAGTAAGGCTACAAAAAAATTGAAGTATACAATTAACAAGAATTTGGTTTATATAAAAATACCTCACACAAAGCAATCAGAAAATATAGTCTTTTCAAGTTTGTTGGGTAATATATAAACTGTGAACATAACTAGATTGAACCTCATCTCTATAAATACCGAAAGACAAAACAAAACAAAACAAAACCCAAACAAAAAAGCAGATATCACATAGAACAGTTTGTATGACCACAATGCCATACCCATAGAAAGCATTAAAAAATTTTTTTAAATGAGAGGGCCTACTCACATCTATGCTTTGAATACATATATGATTTGAATACATATATACATATAGAGATTCATGAGCTCATATATATATATATATATATACATATATATGCAATATATAATATATAGTTCAAAAAAATTATAATGGAAATTTGAAAAAATTTAAAATTGAAAAACAATGAAAGCACTGTGAATTATAACTCGGGGGATGCAGGTACAGCAGTACATAACTAATAAATTTATAGCCTGATAACTAGGTCTTTGAAAATATTAAGTATTTTAAAATTTCAAGAGGTTAGAAAATGAAAAGTAAACCTAAGGAAATTAGTAAAACTAAAATCAGAATATAGAGGAAATTAATGAGATAGAAAATAATACAGAGCATCAACAAATCAAAGCCTGGTTTTTTGGAAAGACAGTAAAATATGGAAACCACATAGTGAATATGTTTATAAAAAAAGAAAGAAATAACATGTTAAAAATATAAGAAAAGAAAAGCAGGGATATAATTAGAGATACAGTGGAGACTAAAAATTCATATGGAAATATCATGACCAACTTTATGCCAACAAATTTGAAAACATACAAAATGAATTTTCTAAGAAATAAATACTAAAACTGACTTAAGAAATAACAGAAAAAACTTGAATATATCTATATAACCAATAAAGAAACTGAATAAACATTTTAGAATCCACATACAAAATCAGCAGGCCAATTTCACAAATTCTACCCAAATTTCACAGAACAAGTATTTTCTTTCTCATGCTCCTGAAGAATAGATGAGTTCTATCATATACAAAATTGTTCTAGAGCAGTGGTTCTCAAACCTGGCTTCACATTACAGTCATCTGTGGAGCATTTTAGTACAAATTTTTTTTTAAAGATTTTGTTTATTTATTTGACAGAGAGAGATCACAAGTAGGCAAAGAGACAGGCAGAGAGAGAGAGGAGGAAGCAGGCTCCCCGCTGAGCAGAGAGCCCGATGTGGGGCTCGATTCCAGGACCCCGGGATCATGACCTGAGCCGAAGGCAGAGGCTTTAACCCACTGAGCCACCCAGGTGCCCCTGTGGAGCATTTTAAAATATTGATGCCTGGATCCCCCTCCAGAGGTTCTGACTTATTTGTGTGGGCCAAAAAACACTGAACGTTTTTTCTTTTCTTTTCTTTTAAATAACATATAATGTATTATTTGTTTCAGGGGTACAGGTCTGTGAATCATCAGTCTTACACAATACGCAGCACTCACCATAGCACATACCCTCCCCAGTGTCCATCACCCAAGCCCCCCCCAGTCCCCCAACCCCTCCGCTCCAACAACCCTCAGTTTGTTTCCTGAGATTAAGAGTCTCTTATGGTTTGTCTCCCTCTCTGGTTTCATCTTGTTCCATTTTTCCCTCCCTTCTCCTATGATCCTCTGTTTTGTTTCTTAAATTCTTCATATCAGTGAGATCATATGATAATTGTGTTTCTCTGATTAGCTTATTTCACTTAGGATAATACCCTTTAGTTCCATCCATGCATTGCAAATGGCAAGAGTTCAGTGTTTTGATGGCTGCATAATATTATACACACACACACACACATACACACACACACACATATCATATCTTCTTTATCTATTCATCTGTTGATGGACATCTAGGTTCTTTCCATAGTTTGGCTATTGTGAACATTGCTGCTATAAGCATTCGGGTGCACGTGCCCATTTGGATCACTACATTTGTATCTTTAAGGTAAATACCCAGTAGCGCAATTGCTGGGTCATAGGGCAGCTCTATTTTCAACTTTCTGAGGAACCTCCATACCATTTTCCAGAGTGGCTGCACCAGCTTGCATTCCCACCAACAGTGTAGGAGGGTGACCCTTTCTCCGCATCTTCATCAACACCTGTCATTTCCTGACTTGTTAATTTTAGCCATTCTGACTGGTGTGAGGTGGTATCTCACTGTGGATTTGATTTGTTGTTCCCTGATGCCGAGTGATGTGGAGCACTTTTTCATGTGTCTGTTGGCCATCTGGGTGTCTTTTTTGCAGAAATATTTGTCCATGTTTTCTGCCCATTTTTTGATTGGATTATTTGTTCTTTGGGTGTTGAGTTTGAGAAGTTCTTTATAGATTTTAGAAAGTAGCACTTTATCTGATATGTCATTTGCAAATATCTTCTCCCATTCTGTCAACTGTCTTAAACATTATTTTATAAACAAACAAAAAACAAAAAGTCCCCAAGTAATCCAAATGTGCATTGAAATATTCACTGAACCAGTGAATAAAATAATAAATAGGTAAAGCCAGCCAAGTCATTTTTTGAGGCAAATACAAACTTAATACACAATCCCAACTTGAATAACAAGAAAGAAAAATCATAGGTCCATCTCATTTATATATTGATGTAAAAATTCTAAAGAAAATAGTATAAAACCAAGTCAAATATGCATTAAAAAAAACACACGGTGCCCTGGGTGGTTCAGTGGGTTAAGCATTTGACTCTTGATTTCGGCTCAGGTTATGATCTCAGGGTCATGAGGTTGAGGAGTCCCACAATGGGCTCTGAGCTCAGTGGGAAGTATGCTTGAGATTTTTTCTCTCCCTCTTCCCTTACTCTTCTCCACCCCATGTGCACTCGCTCTCTAATATTAATTAAGTATATTTTTAAAAGATTATATTTATTATTTGACAGAGAGAGACACAGTGAGAGAGGGAACACAAGCAGGGGGAGTGAGAGAGGGAGAAGCAGGCTTCCTCCCAAGCAGGGAGCTGGATGCGGGACTCGATCCCAGGACCCTGGGATCATGACCTGACACAAAGGCAGAGACTTAACAACTGAGCCACCCAGATGACCCTAAAATAAATTAAATCTTAAAAAAAAAACACATGAGGACTATGTGTGGCTTAACCTAAGAGTACAAAGATCTTTTAAACTGATAAGAACAGATGCTACAGAGGATCATAGGGGAAGAAAAGAAAAAAAAGAAACAAGATGAAACCAGAGAAGGAGACAAACCAGAAGAGACTCTTAATCTCAGGGAAAAAAATAGGGTTGCTGGACTGGAGGAGAGTGGGAGGAATGGGGTGACTGGGTGATGAACATTGGGGAGGGTATGTGTTGTGGGGAGTGCTGAGTATTGTGTAAGACTGATGATTCACAGACCTGTACCCCTGAAACAAATAATACATTATATGTTAATAAAAAAGTAAAAAAAAAAAAAAGACGCTACACTTGATCTTAGCCAAAAGGCCAAGAAATGATGCAAAGATCTTTTAACATTAAAATATTACTAAAAATCATAATTTTAACAGATTAAGGGGGGGATGTTATCATAATGTGGATACAGCATTTTTTTTTTGGAGAAAATCCAAAGTCCACTCAAGATTGAAATAACTTTTAGCAAACTACAAATATATGGGGTCTTCCTTAACCTAGTAAGAGCTATCAACTCCCAAATAAACAGCAGACATGTTACTTACTGGGAAATTTTTCAAAATGCAGTATTTCTTTTAAAGTTGAGAAAGTGACAAGAATGACACATTGTTGGGGTGCCTGGGTGGCTCAGTGGGTTCGGCCTCTGCCTTCAGCTCAGGTCATCATCTCAGGGTCCTGGGATCGAGTCCCGCATCGGGCTCTCTGCTCAGCAGGGAGCCTGCTTCCTCCTCCTCTCTCTCTCTGCTTGCCTCTCTGCCTACTTGTGATTTCTCTCTGTCAAATAAATAAATAAATAAATAAATAAATAAATAAAATCTTAAAAAAAAAAAAAAGAATGACACATTGTTGCTTTTATTAAGCATATACTAGAGATCCTAGCTGGTGCAAAGAGACAAGGAAAATAAAGTATGCAATTGAATATGAAGAACCACAACTGTGGTCACTCATGGCTGACAATGCTGTAAGAGATGACCAATATAGAGATATGTATCATGCTTGTTGATGGGAGCTGATGGGAGCTTGTTGATGGGAGCTTGTTGATAGGGAGAAAATATTTTAAAGGTCACAGTTGTTTC
This sequence comes from Lutra lutra, assembly GCF_902655055.1. Lineage (NCBI taxonomy): Eukaryota > Metazoa > Chordata > Mammalia > Carnivora > Mustelidae > Lutra > Lutra lutra. The sequence continues at coordinate 25,318,688 of NC_062296.1, read as the reverse complement.
CAAGTTAATTAACAGATTCAAGAGAATTCCAATTTAAGTTCTAAAAGGGAAATAAGTCAAGCAGAGAAACTCAATTATCATATGGTTTCACTTACTTGTGGAACATAAGGAATAACATGGAGGAAATTAGGAGAAGGAAAGGAAAAGTGAATTGGGGGAAATCGGAGGGGGAGATGAACCATGAGAGACGTGGACTCTGAGAAACAAACTGAGGGTTTTGGAGGGGAGGGGAGTGGGGGATGGGTAAATCTGGTGGTGGGTATTAAGGAGGGCATATATTTGCAAGGAGCACTGGGTGTGGTGCTTAAACAATGTATCTTGGAACACTGAAAAAATAAAATTTAAAAAAAAAGAAAAGAAAAAGGCAAAATAAATAATAAATAATAAATAATAGGGGATTTCACAGAAATGGATAGACTAACTCTGAAATTCATTGGAGACATCAAAGACCTAAAAAGAATCAAGAAACTGTCAAAGAATGATAAAAGAAAAAAGAAGAATTTTCCCTACCAGATATCAAGATTCATCATTATAATAATATAATCTGTAAAGGCAATAGTTGATAAATATGTTACATTAAAATTAAAAATTTGTGTATATCATAAAAGGTCATAAACTTAAAAGACAAGTCACAGATTTGGGACAGATATTTACTACATACATAACACTCAAAGGATTTGGGTCAAGAATAAATAATTCCAATAATCCATAAACTCAAAAAAATCCAATAATGTGATAAAAAGTGGACAAGTGATACAAATAGACAATTCACAAAGAGAACTCCAAATATATACAATCACAAGTAATAAATAGTAAAAACTATGTAAAAAATAGTAAAAATATGGGCATCTATCTGGGTAAATCCTGAAAGTATAATATTGAACAACAAAAGTAAGCTGGAAAAGGATCCTATTTTGTTAAAAATTGTAAAGTCCATGAAACAATAATTTATAATGCACATGGTTGTAAACATATGTAGAAAATATAGGTGGTGGGTATTAAGGAAGGCATGTATTGCATGGAGCACTGGGTGTGGTGCATAAACAATGAATCTTGGAACCCTGAAAATATAAAATTAAATTAAAAAAAGAAAAAAAAGAGAATGCAGATATATTACATACACAAATTTCAGCAGAGGCAGGGAAGGGAAAGGGATGGAGTTCAGTCTTTAGCTATAGATGTAACTGTATTTATGAAAAAAACTTAATATGGCAAAATGTTAGTGTTCATTAAATCTATGTGTTTAATGGATGCTTGTTATACTAAATTTATATACTTTTCTTATGTTTGAAATATATCATGATTAAATTACATTAAAGGGGCACCTGGTGGGCTCAGTCAGTTGAGTGTCTTACTCAGTTTTGTCTCAGTTCATGATCTAGGTAGGGTCCTGGGATTGAGCTCTTCATTGGGCTCCAAGCTCAGTGGGGAGTCTGCTTGAGATTTTCTCTTTCCGTCTCCTTCTGCCCCCACCTCCTGGTTCTCCCTCTGTCTCTCTCAAATAAATAAATAAATATATTGGATAAATAAGTTACATTTTAAAATGTCTAAACCTTAAATGATTGTAAGAAAATATATGTGAATATTTATCTGCTCATGGGAGTAGGGAAGGCCTTTCAAATATGAAAGAAAAATCATGAAGGAAAATAGTGATAAATGTGACTACATAAAAAGGTAAAAATTCTAAGTAAAAACACTTCAGGGGCACCTGGGTGCCTTTTTTTCAATTTTTAATATAAAAATGCGTTTTATTTTAAAACAGGTCTATAAAAGTAGAAATCACATATAAAAATACAGATTAGTCTGATATGTTAGCAAAATAGCTTATGGCTGGACTTGAGTTCGGAAGTACTGTATGTTTGAGGGCATCTGGAAATCACAGCCCAAATGGATCCTATCATCAACCCTTTTCACTAATCTGTAAACTATAATTTCAAGTAGTAAATTTAAAACTTTTTAACTAGCACAAAATCGAAACGATCATTTCCCATTTAATGCCACTTCAAAAATGTTCTTCCTTAGGTCTGACCAGATAAGGCCATTTCATAGCATTGTTTCTAACATTTGAAAAGTCTGATTTAAAAACAATTAATGTTAATAGAAATAACAGGGTTTAGCTCTTTTAGTTCCATTTTGAACATATGGGAAGACTGTCAATTTAAAGAAATTAGTGCTGTTTATTTAAGTAGAATTTAAACATTTTTCTTCTAGACATCATTAAAAAAAAAATCACTGTTGCCATCCAAAGATTCCATACCTGAGTCTTAACTTATATGTAGCTTCAAGTTGTCTTACTGCTTTGAAACCACATGGAGCCCACACCAACTTTGACGGTGTATTTCTTTCTTTCTTTTTTTTTTTTTTTTAAAGGTTTATTTACTTGACAGAGAGAGAGAGAACAGGCAAGGGGAATGGCAGGCAGAGAGAGAGGGGGGAAGCAGACTCCCGGCTGAGCAGGGAGCCTGATATGGGGCTGGATCCCAGGCCCCGGGATCATGACCAGAGCTGAAGGCAGAAGCTTAACCGACTGAGCCACCCAGGTGCCCCTGAGGGTGTATTTCTGAGTGAAAGAATACGTATTTCTAAGGGAACTCTCATGTCCAGGAACGTAAAACAACAAATAATTATTGTGGGAGGCAATTGTTTTTTTCAAAGGCAATTTAAAACACTTGATTTCAGAGTAATGCAAAAATAACTTGAAGAACCTTGGCAATAAAGAGAAATGGCAGACACCTTCAGTTTGGCATTCCAGCCAACATTTCAAGAATAAAGACTGACTACTACCACCTTTCTAAAACACAGCAAGTCATCTTAAAAGCTGAAGAACCCAGGATAACCCATGTTATCATTTGATCATAAAGTTAGAAAACAATTATACTTCCTCAGCTAGTTCAGAATTCTAGGAACACAGGACATGAAGGAAACTTCACAAATGTGCATTAGGCACAGCTTGAGATTCTCTACCTCTGCCTCTGCCCCGCCCCTCCACTCACGCTCTTTTAAATCTTAAAAAAAAATACTTCAAAAATTTTTTATTACAAATGTGAAGGAAATGTATGCATACATAAATTATATAAAAATATGTATATAACCAGTAATGTTAATGTAAAAAAGCACTGTCAATATCAATTTGTTCATCAAATATGAACAATATTAATAAACAAGAATACTTAAGGTTGATGAGTATGCAGTGAGATCAGCACTTTTATTAACTGCTAGTGGGAATTTAAAATGGCTGACATTTGGGGAGACCAATAGATAACACACAAAAAAAGCATTAAAATTGTCCATTCTAAAAATAGACATTAACCTGGTAAAAATTATGATCTCTGAGGGGTGAGATGACAGATATGATTTACATTTCTTATGTTCTACACTTCCTTATTTTTTTAGTACATAGTTTATTTTGGTTTTATAATTTAAACTCAAAATTCCTTTTTAATTCAAACATTTCTATAAAAATCAAGTTGTATCTTTTAGCCTCCAATTCCACTTCTAAAGACATCATCTTAGGGAAATAATTAGATGTGTGCACAAATCTTAATATGCCAGATGATCCTTATAAATTTTATAATATTAAAACATAGACACAGTCTAAATATTAAATATTAGAGAAATAATCAAATACATTACAGAACAGACATTAAGCAGTAGTATGCTGATATTTTAAAATACGTTTTAAAAAATTACCACAAGGAAATGCTTGCTACATGATTGGTAAAAAAAAAAAAAAGATAGCTCAGTGATGCCATTCAGTGTCAAGTTAATGAAAAAAGCTTTGAAATGTAATCCAAATTGAGCAAGGGACAAATGGTTTTTGTTAAATTAAGACCATGCTTATGCTGACAAGGGAGCAATTCATCTCCTGTGTAGGATTTTTCTCCAGTGAAGGATCTGGGCAGGAAAGAAATTCCCCTGTGAGATGTGCATTTTAAAATTATTTTTTATTTTGTTCTGCCCAAGAATATAAAAATATCAAATCTCAGACTGCAATCCAGAGCACAAGATCACCCTGACATTCTTCCTCCACCATCCCCTCCTCCATTTATAGGATTCAGAACTCACTATTCTCCCTCTACCTGGCAGAACAGAACTGACAACCCCTGTTGGAGACCAACGATTTACAAGGAGAGAGAGGAAGAGAGAGAGAGAGAGAGACTGGCATTGTCCTGGAACTTGCGAATGACAGACCCAGAAGAAACAGGGGAAGCAGGGACTTCAGGAGGAAGGAATGAAATTAAAAGAACAAAAATGAAAAAGAGGAGAAAGAGAAGGCATTTCCCTTCACACAGCTAGAGAAAAAAACCCTCCCAAAACAAACCCAAAAGTGGGGTCAACACACCTTCAGTAAAGTAGGCAGGACAAGAGAGAAAAATCAGGCTTTTAGCAACCAACTTTACAGGCACTGTCTGCTACTACCCCCTGTATAGTTTGAATTAATCACCAGAGGCCTTGAGGAAATAGTTTGAACTCTTTCTTGCAAATTTCTGTGATGTTCACTTGTGAGGGTCATAAGATAATAACTGCTATCGGGAGAGAAATATTCATTCCCACTCCCACAGGAGGGCAAAGAGTGGTCAACAAGTCTTTGGAGAGATATGCCAAAGAGGCAATGACTGAGCCAGAACATTTTTCCTTGATCTCCAACTCCTCCGAGAATATCTAAAGATATAGCATATGGGCCAAAAAATAAGAAGCCTACCATACATTTATACACATAAAATATGTCATATATGCATGCATAGAAAAAGAGCAAAAGGTGAGACACCAAAATACTAGTGTTTTCCCAGAGTTTGAAATTACAAGTGATTTTTATTTTCCTATGCAGCACAGCATTTTAAAATATTAATTCATGCTTATTTTCCTTCTTGATAATCCTTTCTGTCCTGCAGTACATCTCACAATTAAAATTAGACACTAGCTCTGAAGTTTATTGCCCCAGGGAAAGAAGGACAAAAAATAACCCAGGAAAACAATGAGTCAAAATTTTTATATTTGAGTTTCAAAATAAAACTGTAAAGTGCTTAGCTAAGAGGAGAGACTGAAAACCAAAGAAACTTTGATTTGCTAGAGTGAGGCACCCAAGAGAGAAAAATAACATTTTGGAATTCTAAAACTTGCTATTCACAAAGACTGGTGGATCCTGGGTTTATATCATAAATCATTTAGTAGGGAAAAATTTGTAATGCTATAGGAGGGGTTTTTCAGCCATAAAAAGAAAGAAGAATCCCTTCTGTGCTGGCAGATGTTTGGAGAAGTTTGAGAGACAAAAGATGCCCCCACCCCAGGTCAAAAGCCACTAAAATGAGGATCAAAAGTTGAAAAAAACTCAGATCTATTTGAGAATTCTAAATGTGCCCCATTTCTCAACTGCATCTTTTGGAGGAGGCAGCCTGTAAGAATGCCCCCGGTGATAGAAGAATGGTTATGTTGAAGTGGAAATAGCAGTGTGGCATGTCTAGGCACAAAGGGACTTGATATATTGCCACATTTTCCTGAACCTCCCTTGGCTTCCAAGGTGTGTGTAGGTAATCTGAAAAGTTCCCATGTGTCTGAAAGTAACAAGGAAAATTACCAAGAACTGATAAACAATATGTCTGCCAAGGGGTTGTCATAGCTTAAGGGAATGAGTAGCAGAAGATGCAACTGGACGGCCAAAGTCTGAAGCTAGTGAACTTGATTAAGTCTCAGCAACTGAGTTTATCCATATAAGCTGAAAAGGAAGTCCAGTTATGTTGAGATTACTGTCAGGCTTCCTGTTCCCCCACTTACCCTACCTCCAAACCATTACTGTGCATTGCCCATGCCAAGAGAAGTACACAAGTAACCACATCAGCATGGAATGCAGAGGTGCTGATACACAGGCCTGAGCTAAACAAGTTACATATACCTCAGTGGAGGTCAGTCAGGATAGAGGGTTGATGCTCACACTCAAAGGAAATTAGAACACCCAGAAGAAAGGAAGAAGCAGGTGAGCTCTTCATAAAGAACAGAGTTTACAATCAGAAATACTTAAGATACATTGTTGAACTAAGTTCACTGTAGAAAATTGAAAAGCAAGTTAAAAGCTAGGTAAATTTCAATTGTAGCAAAATAAAGAAACTTTCAGTCTTATAGAGTTGAGTTATGATTGTGAAATTTTCTACTTCTATATTTCTTTAAACTTTCTGGAATTTTCCAAAGGTACTGCATATTTACACTTATTCTTTCAAACCTGGACAAAACAAACATTAAAATAAAACGATTTGAAAATGTTTTTTGAAGATGTAGATTACCTTTACATTAGTTTTAAAAGTTCTTGGCTGGTAGAAGTCTGAATTTAAATCTAGAGATGCCATAAAAAAGGGGGTGCTGATGTCAGCATGCAAAGTGCCAAAGTTAGAAGCTGATAGAGACTTGCTAAACATATTTTAATCAACACACGTTAAAACCATTAGAAGTTGCTAAAATCTGTAGTTAAGTATTTGGAGATAGTATCTATTGTTCTAAGAAAAAATGAAAAATTCTTCATCTCAAATAGGGGAAAGAGTGACATTTGATAAACAAGTTAGTAAAGATATAAACAAAGTATTATGGAAGCAAATGCATGGGAGTCATTAGTTCCTTGGAGAGGTTCGGAAGTCTCTTAGAAGTTGAATCTGCAAACCTAAACATATAAAGTGGTGACAGGGAACACTGATACTTCCTTTTCTTTAACAAATCCCCATAATAGGCATGTGAGCTGATTGATGTCCAGGTAAAGAGGACATAATCGAGGGTGCTTCTTGCTGTCCTGGAATAAATGTGGTGTTACAAAGAATAAACTTTCCCCTGTCATTTTTGGACTCAATCCAGAGGTTGCAAATGCTTAGCACCCTGGCCAACCAGGCCCACAGACATGTTTATCCTGTCTCACAATATTCTTTAAATTTAAGAGTCCTTAAGTTTATCATACTTACTACAGGTCTCCATTGGATTCACCAGTCTCTTGGAAAATCAGCGCTTCTCAAAGGTTAAGAATAGAGACACTAATAGAGTACTTGAGTTGAAATTCAATATCTATCACTTACTGATCATGTGACCTTCGGGAAATGATTTAACATCTCTGTGCCTTGGTTGTGTCGTGTATAAAATAGGAATAATAATAGTAGGGTTGTAGCGAGAATTAGGTGAATTAATACTTGTAAAGCATTTAGAATAATGCCCAGCACACAGTAAGCGCTTCTATTTGTTAAATTTGTTAATTCTATTTGTTAAAATATTGGCTTACCTCTAGCTTAATTATGCTCCCTTCTTGGCCCCTATAAACATTTGGGCTTGTATCACTGGCTTAATTTTATCCCCAAGAAAGTTCTAATCTTGGCCTTTCATGTAAGCAATTTGGGTGTCCCTTCCTACAAGGTATGATATAAGGGATCCTAAGAGTTCTTTTCCACATATCTCCTCTATATGTACCACATGACTAACTCATTACCAGTATCATAAAAATGTCCTGAGCTCCTTAAACACTGGAGACATGATGAGACATAGGATATAATCTCTGTCTTAAGAGGATGACTGCACGGTGAGAGAGACTGGGATTGTGTAGTGCAATAGAAGATCGCATATGCTAAATGCTAGATGATTGGAGTCTACTGGAGAAAGCAGTGACCACAGAGGGTTGGGTTGGGCCAGGTAGGCTCTATAGAGGGTATGGGCTTGAACTAGTTCTTGAAGGAAGAGTAGAACTTATATCTGGCTGGGGATTAGGTAGAGGAAGACATTCTGAACAGGAGCATATCTGAAAGCTTGAGAAATTACACACACACTTACTTTGAGTAGGGAGCAGGTTGTGTCAGAAATTTTGGGGGGGGTTATAGATTTATTTATTTTTCAAGCTTTAGAAACTAGCCTTTAATATATCCTCATCCTCTTCCCTCAGAGAGTAAAATGCACTCTGACAACTGATACCATTTTAACTGAAGAAGTTCTCATTATGTGTCAGAAATTATAGGAGATCTAGGCCCATAGATGAGGGTTGGATTGTAGAGAGCACTGAATGCCAGATGAAGGGTTCAAAGTTTTATCTTGGAATCAGTAGGAAGTCAAAGAAGATTTCAGAGCTGGGAGAGATGGTAAGGAAAGAGTGATGATTTCTACAAAGAAATATTTTATGAAGATTAATTCATTAGCAAGATGGAGGATGGAGAGGGGCCAGTGGATAGCAGGGAAGTTAAGACACCAGAGAGGAAACTTGAAGACTGGTTGGGAAACTATTTCAGTAAACAGTCTGAGATTGATCTGACCTAGGTCTGGATCAAAGTGGAGTTATGAACCTGGAAAGGAAAGGGTGTAAGACAAAGACATTATTAAAAAAATGAAGAATATTGGGCTCCTGGGTGGCTCAGTGGGTTAAGCCTCTGCCTTCTGCTCAGGTCATGCATGATCTTAGGATCCTGGGATCGAGCCCCACATTGGGCTCTCTGCTCAGTGGGGAGCCTGCTTCCTCCTCTCTCTCTGCCTGCCTCTCTGCCTACTTGTGATCTCTCTCTCTGTGTCAAATAAATAAATAAAATCTTTTAAAAAAATGAAGAATATCAATTATTTTGCATAATTAATTTCTATTCACCCACCAAAATGAAGAGTTAGCTCTTCAAAAACTCTGTTTTCCCACAGCTTTAGGTGCATTTGTCTATATTACAGTATGATAAAATGATCTGTTATAGTGTATGTTTCTTCTTAAACTTAAAAACTCCTACAGGTTATGTTTTTTTTTAATTTAACGATTTTATTTACCCATTTATTTTAGAGAGAGAGAGAAGGGGAGGAGCAGAGGGGGAGATTGTAGGGGAGGGAAAGAATCTTAAGCAGACTCTGCATTGAGTGTGGAGCCTGACACAGGGCTCGATCTTACAACCCTGAGATCATGACCTGAGCTGAAACCAAGAGCTGGACATTTAACTGACTGAGCTACCCAGGCACCACAGGTTATGGATTTTGTGTTATTTTTGTTGTTTCTCTGGAACCTGTCACGGTGCCTGGTGCATACTAAACTTTTAATAAGGGTAAAACTGAACCAAAGAATCAATAGGACTAGGTAGCTTTTGGTAAATGGGGAAAGAAGTAGCTCTTGAGGCTGCTTGACACTTGGAAGTCTAAGAGGATATGATAAAAAGAATTTGGAAGAAGATCACATGGTGGGGGGAGAGAAATTTCCAGGTGTGAGAACTTTGAAAATCTTTGTCTCTCTCTCTCCTCCCGCCATCCTCTTCTCCATCCTTTTCCTCTCCATTTGCTTCCCTTTCTCAATAGTTAAAGTTACTTCTTAGGAGGAATTACAAAGATATATATTTTAGTAACTTTGTACACAGTTATTATAAAAACTATAAAGATAGAGCTCCATTAGGGAATGGGACGCAGGAGCAGCCAGTCTTGAGATTAGAATATAGACAGAAGCAGAGCATCTGGTGATCTGTAGAAATGGGTGTTCAGGGAAACTGAGATGGGATACAAAAAATGCAGGGGACTCTAAAAGAATAGAGAATAAATGGGTGCATGGGTGGCTCAGTGGGTTAAAGCCTCTGCCTTCGGCTCGGGTCATGCATGATCTCAGGGTCCTGGGATTGAGCCCTGCATTGGGCTCTCTGCTCAGCAGGGAGCCTGCTTCCCCCTCTCTCTCTGCCTGCCTCTCTGCCTACTTGTGATCTCTATCTGTCAAATAAATAAATAAAATCTTTTTAAAAAATAGAGAATAAAGTATTTATTGGCCAATAAAACATTCAGATTAATGTCACCATGACTGTCAGCTTTGGGTTTGACCTACCACTGTCCCTGAAAAGATGAAGTTACATACTATTAAATGAAATGTAGGAAAGGACATTTCAAATATAGCCATGCTACTTCTAGATTAAACCTTTCAGGGTCCACAATTGTTCTTCCACCTCCACAGACCCAGGGACATTCCTTATCTCAGAGACTATCTCTGAATAATGCAGGAAACTATCTCTTATCTTCTGGAGGTGGATAGGTTTCCAAGCTAAAGGAGCTTAAGAAACTAGGCAATTTCTTAGTGGCAAGGCATGGCCTTTTCACTGAACTGCTCAAGAGGTATCTGCTCCCTTTTATCCTGAGAGAGAAGTATGAAACAATATGGCTGCAGTCTAATTCTCTGACAATATCAGTATGGCCCCAATGAGTCATCAACATCAGTGAGATATGGGCTTCGCACAGAGAAGGGGGGCCCGATACACTGATGCTTAATAAATGTTTCTGGAGTTAACCCGAATTGCACTTGGAGTGGTGGTGATGAATTTTCCCTTCCTAGCTACATGGGGTGAAGATGCCCAGCTGTGATATTTCTGGTCAAGGTTTAGGTACATACAGTGACCAGAAAATGAAGTAAATAAACTTGGCAAAACTAATGAGGCAGAGCGGAGAGCTAGAAATTTCATGGGCTTTATAGTAAGATATATCAGGATTTCAGTTCTGGCTTTACCACTTCCTAGCTATGTGAACTTGGGCAAGTTTATTAACTTCTATGAACTCCACTATTGCATCTCCAAAATGAGGTTATAATAACACTTACCTCATAACAGTTGTTATTGGGATGATATTATGTAATCCATAATCATCAGTATGCTACTTACAGAGCATCAAACAAGCAATATTAGCTTCATGAATTCAGGTACCTTAACCAAGTAAGCAAAGCATTGTTATTATTACAGCTGGACTGATGTAGTAGACAGAATAATGCTCCTGCAAAGACGCCCATGTCCTAATCTCTAGAACTGTTGAAAATGTTACCTTACCTGGCAAAGGGGATTTTTCAGGTGTAATTAAAGAATTTGAGATGGGGAGATTATACAACCTTTTTTTTTTTTGGTGGATTCAATATAAATACAGGGGCCCCTATAAGAGGGATGCAAGAGAGTCAAAGGCAGAAAAGGGAGAAACGATGATGGAAGCCAAGCTCAAAGTGGTGTCCTCTGAAGAAAGAGAAGGGGGCATAAGACAAAGAATGCAGTTGGCCTCTAGAATCTGGAAAAAGCAAGGAAATGGATTCTCCCTTAGGGTCTGTCAAAGGAGCTTAGCCCTATAGATGCCCTGATTTTAAGACTTCTTACCTCTACAGATGCCTCAGTAGGTCAGTTGGTTGAGTGACCCACTCTTGTTTTTAGCTCAGGTCATGATCTCATGGGCCTTGAGATCAAGTCCCTGATCTGGCTTCATGCTCACCAGGGAGTCTGCTTGAGGATTCTCTCTGTCTGACCCTCCCCCTCTCTCTAATAAATAAATCCTTTTAAAAAAAAAAAAGGCTTCTTACCTCTAGAACGTAACAGAATACATTTGTGTTGTTTTAAATCATTAGGTTTGTGTCAATTTGTTACAGCAGCCATAGGAAACTAATAAATCTGGATTTGGTGAAAACAATTAAGTGTAATATCATCAGCCTCCAGAAAATCAGCTTTGGGGATGGTATCACCAAATATCTCCACAGTTTGACACCATAACACTTGTTGCCCATATAAGAGCAAAAACAAAAATTAAAAACCTGAATTTTTCTTCCAAATCACACAGTATCACTCTGGAATATAAGCCCCTGATTGTTGTCACTGGTAATATTTCTTAGAATATGGCCCCATAAAGGCTATATGGGCCCAAAAGAGAAGTTTGTATTGATTTTTTTTTTTTACCTTCCTCGTGGATGATTCTCTCCCTAGGGCTGCAAAAATAGCAAGAAATATGGTCTATATTTTTATTTTTTTACCCTTTAAGGAAAAGTGGTCTGCTTTACTGACCTGTGCCTAAGAGATGGCACCAACCGAGCAAGTGGCTGGCACTGTTCTTATGGATAATGCAAGACAAGACTTCTGGTTCCTGCTCATCAGAATCCAATTGCATTTGATGCCGAGCTGACAGGGGTACCACTCCAACTCTGCAAATGTGCTATTTTGCCCTGCTTTGATGTGAGGCAGAGACGCAAGATATCTGAGCTTCCATGGAAATATGCCTTGCGTAAGTTGCTTGCCATTGTTTCAGATCCTGTGCATAACTTCAGAAAAAAAATGAGACCTTTTGGAATGTTCACTTTCACTAGATTAGGAATATGCTACTCTCAATTTTACAAAACCACTGAAGCATTTTGCTCTATACTGAACCAACACGGACTTATTTTTGAAAAAGACTACCTTACCATGTAATGCATTTTAACTGTGAAAAGGATGGTGAAGAACTCTCTCCCTTCTTTCATTATTTTGCATTTTTTCAAATGAAGCGTCCAATGTAAAAATCACTATAGACGCAATGTTTACATTTTCTTGCTAGCATCAATAAATTCAGCTTTATTTTTTTTAAAGACAAGCTTCTGTCTACTGGAAATAATTTTTTTTCAAGTTAACTTTTTATTATTTGAGTATAGTTGACACCCAATGTTACATTAGTTTCAGGCATACAACATAATGATTCAATATCCTTATACATTATGCTCTGCTCACTGCAAGCACAGCTACCATCTGTCACCAAACAGTATCATCAACTATATTCCCTATATGCTGTGACGTGTATTTTTGTGACTTAGTCATTCCATATGGAGGCCTGTACCTCCCTCTCCTCTGCACCCATTTTGCCCATTCCCCTCTTTCCTCTGGTAACCATGAGTTTTTTCTCTGTATTTATAAGTCTGATTCTGTTGTTCATTTGTTTTGTCTTTTAGTTTCCACATATGAATGGAATCATATGGTATTTGTCTTTCTCACTCTGACTTATTTCATTTATATTACATCCTCTAAGTCCATCCATGTTTTTACAAATGGCAAGATCTCCTCCTTTTTTATGGAAAAAAATCTTGACCATTAAGTTATTGGGGAAAAATTACAGATACAACCTGAGAAGACCAAATTTGTATTTCCTATACACATTGTATATGGATAAATTCCAGAAGTCTAATAGTCAGAAGCACATAATTTTTTGCCATTAATAAGATCCCTGCACTTTTGAGGTAAATGGCCAAAATTAGAAGTCAAGTTCATACTCCAGAGCTCAGTACAGTGACTGGCACTCATGCACACACTTATTTATTCACAATTCTGTTCGTTCAACAGATATTTACCAGGCGCATGGTAATAGGAATGTAAGAGTGAATAAGACAGGTCTTTGTACTCATGGAACTTAAAGTCTAGGGAATGGTACATAGTAGACATGTGTTACATGTTTGATAAATGAATAAGTTTGTTTATCTGTGGTTCCAAGGTTAATTCCTAAGAAATGCCCTAATTTCTGTGTGTGTGTGTGTGTGTGTGTGTGTGTGTGTGTGTGTGTAGTCATAATGGTATTTAGAACTAAAGAGAAGAAACAGACACCATGAGGGTGATTCTCATATACTTCACCTCATCTACACCTGTGCCACTGACAGCTCTAATTATGAATGTAAACACTGAAGGTAAGGATGATAACCCTGAGATTTTCAATGATGATCACTATATTTTTATTAGGGCAAGAAAGTGGACTCAGACACTTTTAACAAGAGTTGGGAAAAAAAGGAGTTCTAAGTCATCTTTAATAAATCTAATTATCTCAGAATCAGTATGGCATAGTGGTTTCCAAAGAGCATGGAACATGGAGTGAGATAGTCTGGATTTGAATCTCAGCTCTGTCACATGCATTTGGGTACTTCTCTAGGCCTATATGTTTAAAATGGAGGTAATAATACTAGCCTAACAGGATTCTGGGAATCAGATGAGACAATGCATGTGAATCACCTACCACAAGGCCCAGCACCTAGTTCTAGTGAAACTGCTGGTTGTTGTTATTTTTGTTTTTGGTGTTGTTATGCTGATTTCCCACAAATTCAGTTAACAAAGAATTTACTATATCCTGACCACCCATACTTAATGGGCTTTCCAGCATAAACACACACAAAAATAGGTCACAGAAAACAAAATATGACTTTGACTCTCTTCCTGAGCCATACATCCCCTCCAAGGTGTCTTCTTCCCCTCTTCAGTTCTAAACACTATTACAATCTCTCTCTCTCTCTCTCTCTCTCTCTCTCTCTCTCACACACACACACACACACACGAATTAGGCCAGAGTTGGCATGACCTAAGAGAATTTGTTGAGAAAGATCCTGAGATTGCACTGGGAAGGAACATTTAAAAGTGGCATGATTGATTAGTAATGCCTATTAAGGGCTTGGATTAGTAAGTGATAGTATACATGCTATGTACTTGGCAACTGTGTCCTTTACTGGCAAGAAAGGAGAGATCATTAACACATCAGTATGACATTCACTCTATTTTCTTTCCTTTTTTAATTTTTGGAGTACACACATGCCTTTTAGGTTTTAGTATTTATTGTGGAATAAAACTCTTAGCTTCCTATGAAATAAATTTCCAGCATTGGCAAGCAAGTATGAAGAGACTTAGGAGGATAACACTGCCTTTCTGGAAATTGTGTCATATGATACAACAACCTGTTTCACTCTTGCTTAAGTTGCTCCTTAATTTTTGTGGTTCCACACATTTATTTGCCTTAGACAAATGTAAGATTTCCCTTAATAAACGTTCCTTAATAAAAGCTCTACTAACAACCCATCAAAATGATATTATATATTTACACAATGGAATACTAATCAGAAATTTAAAATGAAGGAATTACTGATACATGCAACAATATGAATAAATTTCACAGATCTTTTGTTGAGAAAAAAAAAGGCTAGACACAAAACAATATATACTATATGATTCTCTCTTTCTCCCATTATATATATATGTATATAGATATACATATATCTATATACATAGGTATATCTACATAGATATACATATATCTATATCTATATCTATATCTATATCTATATCTATATCTATATGAATTTCTAAAGCACATAAAACAGTGGGGAGCCTGGGTGGCTCAGTGGGTTAAAGCCTCTGCCTTCGGCTCAGGTCATGATCCCAGGGTCCTGGGATCGAGCCCCACGTCAGGCTTTGGGGGATGTCCTTATTCATCCACCTTGGTTGCAAAGAGAAAAGGCTGGTGGTTAAAATATTGGTGAATTTATGGTCAGCAGTGAATGGCCTGGCTAACTAGTTGGTGGTTTAGAAGGAAAAAGACTGGGGGTGCCTGGGTGGCTCAGTGGGTTGGAGCCTCTGCCTTCGGCTCAGGTCATGATCTCAGGGTCCTGGGATCCAGCCCCACATAGGGCTCCCTGCTCAGCAGGGAATCTGCTTCTTCCTCTCTCTCTCTGCCTGACTCTCTGCCTACTTGTGATCGCTGTCTGTCAAATAAATAAACAAAATCTTAAAAAAAAAAACTGCTATGTGCAGCAGTTCTCAAACTTGGTTGTGCAACAGAATCACCTAAAGAGTTTGTTTAAACATAGTGTTCTAAGCCCCACTCTCAGAGTTTCTAATTCAGTTGGGCTGGAGTGGGACGTGAGAATGTGTATCTCTGACAAGTTCCCAGGTATTGCTGATACTATTGGTTCCAGGTCCACACTTCGAGAACCACTGAAACATGATGATAGAAGCTAGAAGAGTGGCTATCTTGGAGTGAGGGGTTGGTGTTGACTGGAAAAGGACACAAAAGAACTTTCTGGGATGATGGAAATATTCTATATCTTGACCTGAGTTGTGATCATATAGGTATACACATATGTAAAATATTATTTGGCTGTATCTTTCAGGTTTGTGTTATTTTTGCAGGTAAACTACAGCTTTACTTAGAGGGAAGAATGTGAGCTTCAGAATGAAACAATGAATTTTAAATTCCCAGCTCTGTCATTTATCAATTCTGTGACATTTGGCAACTTATTTCACTTGCCCAGGCTTACTTTTCCATATATAAAATAGGGTTCATAACAGTACTACCTCAAAAGATTGTAAGAATTCAGTAATATGCTCATTGTAAGGTGCTGAAGCCAATGCTTGGCATAGAGTAAACTGTGAATGTTTGCTCTCATTTTTAGACAAAATTACAGGAATCAAGTAGTTCCTCTCTTCTCTGTGTGTCTGTCTCTTTCACACACATTCCTATCCCACTTCTCCATTTTCACTGGCATTCTTTATCTTAGAAATGCCCTCATTTTTAAACATCACTTTGACCAGTGGAGTTTCTACTGAAACAAAACTATTTATTTTGCTGTAATAATGCCAGTACGTGCTGGCCTGGAACCACCTGCCTCCCTGCTCAGCAAATGAGCAGCTGTATCAATTCAGACAGGTGCACCTTAGTGCTCACCATGGGCATGGAGCATTCCCTAAATGTTACTGCGAGTCCCTGGACTAGGTAAACCACCCATGGAATCCAATTCAACTTGGAGAAATAGATTACAAGTATGACTCAATGAAGACACCTCTCCGAGGAACTAATCCTGGTAGTTGGTAGCTCCAAGGACACAAACTGAAAGCAAAATGTCCAGATCACAGATTCAAGCTCTGTGTCCCTGTTTGTAGTGCTGCTACGGCTCACAGCCTCCGTATTTTCTGCTTTTAGGCTCTTTAAAGATTGCTAGTCTTCAAAACCCACTCCAACAGGGACATATACTTGATAAAACAATTAGTGCCCCCTCTCATCTCATGATATCAAGTTAGCCCCAGCATTTTGTTCAATTCCAGAAATACAGACTGAACCCCTTCTCTGTGTTAAGCACAGTGCTGCCTGATACAGATACAGACCTAAAGCATATCTGATTCCTCCCCTCAGGCATTCTATGAGAGAGTCAAGAATGCCACGTAGACAATCATAGATAAAACAAAGTGTATTAAGTTCACACTGAAGAGAAGTATCTAAATCTACACTTGAAGGCAAAGAGTATGGTAGAGAGCTAAGAAATGCTTCCTCGGAGAAGTCACCTTTTAAAATCTTTTGAATCAGACAAACTAGGCTAAAGGCAAGAATCCCATTTCACATAAAAGAATGAGAAAAAGTATTGTTTGGGTGTTTGGATAGGCATAAGAAAGGGAGTTTAAGCACCAGAGTTTATGTGCAGAGTTTATTATGAAATAACCCAGAAGAGGATTAAGGAACAATGGGTCTAGTTGGGCCTAGAAACAGGCGTGAATATAGCCATTTTGTCTAGTGCCAGAGTTTATCTAGAGCAGAGTTGAATCAATGCTCTTCACTGCCATACCTTTTTGAGTGCTTCAGCTCTACATGACCATCCTTCAAATTAACCCTCACCTCAAGTTAACTGATGGCTGTTATTGTACTACGGAGGACTTGGAACAGCCCCATGGCACATAGCTCAGAAAACTAGACACCTATGAGTCCTGTTCTGCTCTTCCCCATCCATCTCTTCCCAACTTAGGAAAAAAAATGACTTTTTATAAATTGAGGAGTTGAAGAGCCGAGAATAGGTGCAATAAAATACGTTGCTTTTGAAGATGGATTTTGTGCTTATTTGTGGGGGAAAAAGCAGCTTCGCTTCTTTTATGAAGCCCTGCAATTGATTAGACAGAGTGAGGACTCATCATTTTTTCCTGTGTTTTTATTGAAATAGATAAGGCATTTTGTTTTTCACAAGATTATTAGCAATGGCATAGCACATTTTTTTCCACCCCTCTGTTCTAGAAGATTTTTCCTGCAGGCAGGCCTGTTACGTAACCCTAACCCTGGACCTGTATAATTGATCATGTCACAGAGGTACTAACTCATCGTCTTCCAACCAAGCACGTGAAATGCCATCCCTGAAAACTGGGGCCCATTCTCAAGATTCTCTTTGGAGGCCCATCATTCATCCTCTGGTCATGATAATGATGCCCTTTGAAAAGTTGTGTCTGGACAGTTCAAACATTTTTCCCTCTCCACTCATGCTCAGGGAGGAAAAAGGCTGACCAAATTCCACCAATACTTTATATGGAGGGTGGAGATAATCAATGGAGAAAGACAAGAACAAAAGCATCAGGAAGTGAAATTGTCAAACATGTACATGTGTATTGGTGGGGGCGGTTTAGAGAGGGAGAGAGAGAGGGAGAATAGAAGGGATAAAACCCCTAAATGCTTCACTTAAATCACAAGACAGAAGGACTCTTTTAGCGAGGTGAAGTATTTTATTTCTAAGGGACATCCTGCCATATTTTGGCCACCAAAATAGCAGTGTGACCTTGATCAAGTTAAACGTTTTCTGGGCTTCAGTTTCCCCATCTATAAAAAGAGTGAAGATTGAGCATCAAAAGGCCCTTCCAGCTGTGGTTCCATATGACCTTAGATTGGAGTTACTCCATATTACGGAGACATGAGGCCAGGGCACAGAACTGTGGGTTTTTTTGTTGTTGTTGTTTGTTTGTTTTTGTTGTTGTTGTCTGTTTTTTATCATAGCTGGCTTCAGCACTGCTGCGGTGCCCAATTCCAACTCAGAAGATGTGCAGAGATCTGGGTGGGCTTCTAGGCTTTGTTTTATTCTTTAGCTACAAGCTGTTAAGGTACCCCTTCCAGATGCCCCACTAAGCGTATTCTTGGCCACAGAAGAATCAGGAGGGCTGTGTGTCCAACTTTAAGCATTGGTGCCTACTAAGTCCTTGAGCCTACAATGAGCACTGTTTCTCCCAGATGCTTTCTGTAGCATTCATTCTCCATAGCACTCTTTTATATTGTGTTTTGTCATGTGCATTGCTGAATGTGTGTGGTGGGGGGAAGACAGAGACAGAGAATATACATCTCCCCAGTCAGTCTCTTGACTCTTTGAGAGCAAGGATCTCTGACTTCAAATCCCAGCCTCATCACTTACAAGATGTGTGAAATTTAACAAGTATTCTAAACTCTCTGAGCCTCGTTTTCTGATCTGTAAAATGGGGATGATAATAGTGACTACCTCTGCTGTAGACTGAATGTTTGTGCCCTCGCTCTGAAATTCAAATGTTAAAACCTTAATCTCCAATGTGATGATATTTGGAGATAGGGGCCTTTGGGAGGTGATTAGGTCATGAGAGTGAAACCCTCACGAATGGGATTAGTGTCCTATAAAAGAGACCACAGAGAACTTCCTCACCCCTTTCACCATGCAAGGACATAGCAAGAAAACTGCAGTCGGAGCCAGGAAGTGGCCCCTCACTAGACACCAAATCTGCAGTTGCCTCTTGGACTTCTTAGTCTCCAGAACTGTGAGAAATAAATTTGTGTTATTTATAAGTCACCCAGTATATGGTATTTTTCTTACAGCAGCTTGAACGGACTAAGACAACCTTGTAAGGATCTTGCAAAGATTATATGAGCTAATATATGTAAAGCACTTGGAACATCACCCAGCACATAGTAAATGTTAGCTATTGTAATGAGCATGATTATTATTATTATTATTATTATTATCTGAAAACAGAAAATGCAAACCAAGCATGGGCTAGAAGTGACCGAGCCAATCTATCACACAAATTTGTTTCATTATGATTTATTTCAAGATTGATTCAGTAGAGCATGTTCATCTAAAGAATTTCAAATAATGCAGACATCTAAAAAATAAACAGGGAAAGTGACTCTTCGGGACTGCCCTACCCCCATCGCACCAACAGCATTCCCATCCCTGTTCCCCAGAGGTAACTCCTATCCTTTCAGACTTGTTTTCTATGCAAATATAAGTATATACCATTTCTTGAAAACTTTACAAAATAAATTGGGTAGCATGCTACAAATGGTGTGCTGAAACTCACTTTTAAATCCCAACAATGAATCACAGGAATTCTTCCATGTCCCTGCATCTAATACATCTCATTTTTAAATGGCTGTGTGATATTTCATCACATGAATGTGCTATAATGTTTAACCACTCTAACTAATGAGCAGTCAGGCTATTACAACTAAAGCTACAATAACCATCCTTTGTATATGTCTCCAAATGCACACAGGGGTAATACTCTGGGATATATACATAGAAGTGGAATTGCTGGGCTGATGTAAAGGCCCGTTTTAATATTTTATATAAACTACCAAATCATCTTCCAAAGGGTTGTGCCTATTTTCGTTCCTACCAGCAGTGTATGTGAGTGCATTTTCCCCATGTCCTCTAAAGACTGTTTATTTTTGTCTGTTTGAATAGCTACGATGAGATGGTGGTATTTGAATGGGAATTTTTCCCTGATTGCTAGTGACAACCCGCAGTGAATATCTTGCCCAAGTAAGCAATTCCTTTCTTGGTACATAGGGATGGCTCTGGTACAGTAGGCATGTGCTAAAGGACCTCTTGCCATATTTGCTAGTGACAAGGGTGTCAGTGCCTACTGGATTAGGTGTCCTATGCTGCTATCATCTTTTGGCAACTATCTCTTTCTTCCAGGCACTGCAGTAAGCTTGCTCCCTGAGACACTGTGCACAAACCATTTGTAGAGATTGTATTATCTTTGTCTACAGACTTGCATCATGCCTCTGATGCCACTTTATCTTGATTAAAATTGATTTTCTTGAGCTGTGGCTCCTGTCCTTCTACATTTTAACCTTTCTTTTCTACCTCAACATAGCTCTTCTACTGAGGGGAAAGAGTGGAGTTACCCTCCAGCATTGACTGTATACCAGGAACTGTATTAGGCTCTTACATATGGTATCATACTGAAGCCTCACAATAACTCTGTGAGACAGGGTGCATACTGTACTCCTCCCCATTTTACAGATGAAAAAACTGAAAAGGAGGCACAGAGAGGTTGAGGAACTTGCCAAAAGCTGTTTGCTTCTAAAGCCCATGCTCTTTTCATAGCACCACAGTGTCTTTCAGTTTTCTGAAAGCATTCGTCTTTTTGCATTGCCAGAGTTCTTAAGTAAGAACACCTGCGTGGAATCTTTTGTAAACTGAACGCATCAACCAATTAATTCCCAGTGTGAGCAAACTGTTATTCTGAGTTTCTGATGTGAGAATGATACACCAAAGTATTTTTGTCTTTTCATCACAAGGTTTTCAGTTTGTTCAGTGAACTTTCTTCGGACTTTGTTCAGGGTTCTGAACATTACTCAGTTATGGCCCCTGGTCTCACTGTTTTTAGGGTGCAAGCATTTGGGGAGCTTGGGACACAAATAATTAATGCTAAAGAAACAATACCAGTTACCTGCTCAGAAATTCTGACCCTGTCAAGATGGAGGTACTCAGATTTAGGCCAGGGATCAAAGGGAGGTAAAAGGGAAGTGATGGCAGTCTTCGATCCTCTAGCCTGCCTCTGCCTCTCTCCCAGGAGTTGGAGATGCCATCTGCCTCAGTTGCCCAGAGCCCAACTGTTCACTTCCCCTACCACCTCTGCCATCTCACCACTGTCCAAAACACACATTTCAAATGGTCTCTCACTCTCCCAGCTCATGTTTCAGATCTAACCCTTGGATAAAATTAAGTTACCCAGGTCTTCCTCAGACTTCACATTAGTGGATAAACTACAACTAAGGAACTGATGATGGCATCTGATCCTTCTCCCAAATTGTACTGATATTTTAACAATAAACTTCCAAAGATACCATGTCTTAGCCCAAAAATGGAGAATTTCCTAAGCTGCCTTCCACTCTTATGATTGAGAACAGACACCAACAAAGAGACACAGATTGGAGGAAGTACAAGTTCATCTGGTCTTCTCCTGTACCATGGTGCACACATACCCACAGACAGCTGCTCTGCCTCAATAACACTCAGTGGCCAGGAATACAGATTCCTGATCCTGACAATCACATTCATTTGTTTGACAAATCACCATCAACTCCTCTAGTATTGTACTAGAGTACTATATTATTAAGATTGTTCAATGGTCAGATTTCAACTTTGTCCCTGAATCTTACATTCTGGATTTATCAAGATTGTCTCATTGAGCCTGGAACATCTAGTAACATAGCTACTTTCCTGGGAAAAAGGTGCATTAAAGCAAAAGGTATAGAAAGTAAAAGGGCATATTGGTCTTAATTAATTTCTCTGGAAAATTACATATGTTTGTCAGACTATATATGAATCCACCTATAAAGTCTAATATAGAAAGGAATGCTAATGGCTGACATGAATGAATGTTTAGCAATCCTCAAATCATACCACCTAGGTAACTATCTGTATTACTCAAGGATGTGGCTATCCCTGGTTGAATTGACCTGAACAAAAAAAAAAAAAAAAAAAAAAAAAAGAAAGAAAGAAAGAAAGGAAAAAAAAAGAAAGAAAAAGAGGTAGCATAAGATAGTGGCTAGGAATATAGTTTCCGAAGTCAGGCATACTTAGTTTCAAGTCCTGGCTCAGCCAGTTCCTAGATATATAACCCTGAGGAGGCTATGTAGTCTCTCTGAGGTCAATCTTCTCACTTGTAACATGGGGATTATAATACTAGTGTTCAGGCACGTGCACCCCAATGTTTATAGCAGCCATGTACACAATAGCCAAACTATGGAAAAAGCCTAGATGTCCATCAACAGATGAATAGATAAAGAAGATGTAAGATATCTATATCTATCTATCTATCATCTATCTATCTACGTCGTCTTTATCCATATATTGGAATATTATTCAACCATCAAAAACCTGAAATCTTGCCATTTGCAATGACATGAACGGGACTAGAGGGTATTATGTTAAGTGAAATAAGTCAATCAGAGAAAGAGAATTATCATATGATCTCATTGATATGAAGAATTTGAGAAATAAGACAGAGGATCATAGGGGAAGAAAAGAAAAGAAAAACAATCTGAGGGTTTTGAAGGGGTGGGGGGGGTGGGAGGTTGGGGGAACCAGGTGGTGGGTATTGGAGAGGGCATGGATTGCATGGAGCACTGGGTGTGGTGCAAAAACAATGAATACTGTTACACTGGAAAAAAAAAAAAAGAAAAAAATGAAACAAGATGAAATCAGAGAGGGAGACAAACCATGAGAGACTCTTAATCTCAGGAAACAAACTGAGGGTTGTTGGAGGGGAGGGATAGGAGGGATAGGGTGGCTGGTTGATGGACATTGGGGAGGGTATGTGCTATGGTGAGTGCTGTGAATTGTGTAAGACTGATGAATCACAGACCTGTACCCCTGAAACAAATAATGCATCATATGTTAATAAAAAAATTATACTAGCGTTCACCTCATAGGGTGGCTTGTGAGGATTCAGTTAAACAAAAGCATATATTCAAAGTGCCTGAAATGGAATAAGCACTGGCTAATCACTAACTATCCATAATGATGATACCAATTATAACAAAATATTGCCCCATACACTATCTTCTCTTGACTGGGGTTCCAAGGTAGTATAAGCCACAGACCTGCTCTGGAGCAGTTAATCACCTATATGCTCACACCTCAGATTGCTAAAACCATCTGAAACTTGCTGCTGAGACCTATTAAATATAAGCCCTCGTCTACAGATACTGTGGTTGTATTCTACTGGCCCCTCCACCTTGAAAAATTGGCGTTGTGCCTTCATATCATAAATGGCAGAACCCAGTAAGCCGAGGGAGAGAGAAGCCTCTTGCCAAGAGTCACCTTTAATAGAGCTGCTACTGCCTTTGACCTTTACCTAGTACTTGCCAAAGAGAATCCTCAGAAGGGAAAAAGCTACTGAAAAGCCTCTCCAGTTTCCTAAGTTGATGAAGATGCTACTGTACTCAGGCTGAGCACTAAGGAGCTACCTAGTGGTCATCAACTATTTTCCCCGGGTGACATGAGAGCTGCTCTTGTGACAGGAGGTACAGTCCAGGCATTGTCCCCTGTGGATGCAATCCTCCTTCTTTCAGAAGTGAAACTACGAAACATGAGAGATGAAAGAAATCTTTTAGGTTAGGCATGAAGATGTTAAACTAGGGCTTCCTCATTTGTGATAAATGAGGAAACAGAGGCCCAAAGAGAAAAGTTGATTTCACCTGGTGAGTCACTCACAAAATCCGGCCTAGAATTCTGATCTCCTGGTTTCCAGCCAAGTTCTTGAGGAGTCTAGCTCCAGAATAAAATCCTATGTTGATCTTTCAGGCCTAGCCACAGGCAATTACAAGGCTTTGTTTGACAAGCCCCATGAGTGGAAGCTGCCCTCCCCACACTAGACTTGGTGCAGAGCCATTGCACTGAAACTTTCTGGAGGGAGTTACTGTCACGGACTCATGCTGTCCACTCCAGGCTAGCCATGCTCAGACATATATCTGCATTCCTGGCCCAAGCACCCCCACTTGGAGGCCTTATTATCAGAAGCTTCAGCTGAGGCATTTCGCCTACATCTCCACTGTTCTCCTTATAAGCAGTCTCAGTGGAAGTGCTTTTCTCTACTTTGTCTCAGTTCCTTTCCACTACTAGCCCTTCCCTCTCTCCTTATCTCCAGCCCATGGGTCCATAAAGAGGAAAGAGCCTCTTGTTTGGCACTCCTCAGTAGCA
This sequence comes from Lutra lutra, assembly GCF_902655055.1. NCBI lineage: Eukaryota > Metazoa > Chordata > Mammalia > Carnivora > Mustelidae > Lutra > Lutra lutra. The sequence continues at coordinate 25,294,450 of NC_062296.1, read as the reverse complement.
AGATGATTACCCCCGCCCCACGCACTGCATCCATCTGTCTGTTGCCCAGTGCCATTCCATGGGGGAAAATGGAACACTAGGGAGCTGGCACCAATTTTGCCTCTTGTTTGCAGTATCACAATAAGTAAATAAAGGCTTGATTATTACTTTCAGTTTGTTTCATTGTCCTAATTGACCACCCTGAATCTGGCAGCTGGAGTCCCCTTCCTAATCCACTGCTCTGTTCTCCTGCCTAAGAATGCCAGGGGTTATTTTGAAGGAAGCCTCTTTTGTTATATTTAAAAAACAACATCATGAAGAGTGGAGTCTGGGATACCTATAAATTAGATACATCCTTACAATCTTACTAATCTATAGAATCCGTATTTTGGTGCTTTTCAAACTTTAAATGGCATCAGAATTAGCTAAAGACCTTTTAAAAATTCATATCATCAGGCTCTAAACCTACACATTTTGACTCAGTAGATTTGGGACAGGGATCATGAATCCATATTTTGAACAAGGATCATAGCTGAAGATATAATGAATTAAGGGAAATAGTCTTCAAAACACGACTCTATATAGAAAAAAATAGCCTGTTACTCTGTACATGCCAACACACACACACACACACACACACACACACACACACACACACACACACACCCCACAAATATAATTTTTCTACCTTGAAATAGCCAGATAGGTTGGATAGATTCCCAATTGCCTTTTTAACCAGATATTTGATATCTACCAGGCACTCACTGGAGTTTATTAGAACCATTTCTTTCAATAAAATACAAAGCACTATCAGACACAATCTGGGACACTTAGTGATAATTTTTCAAAGGGAAATCTCAATGTGTGGCATGTCGAGCTAAGCAGAATAAATTCAAGCCTGCTTGATACCATGTTTCAGTGGCAGAAGTTGTTTCTGTATAAAAGAGAAAGGACTGGCAACCTCAAATAATAGCAGGAAAATCCCAAATGGAGCCAAAGCTCTTGGGATGCAGGATTAATGGGAGCCCTTAAAAAAGAAGTCATTAAGGTTCATGGCTAAACCTGATACTATGAAGGGAATTGTAGACTTCCCTTCTGATCTCCTTTGGACTCAATGCCTCATCATCAATTATATATACAGATCTGTGGATTCTACTCCACTGCTTTAAACTTCCATTGGTTCCTACAGAGTAAAGTATAAAGTCCTTGATTTTGGTACTGGTGAAAACTTAATTTTAGATCTCTTCTGCCACCAATTTCACCACACATGCTTTAGCTATTTTGAGCTTCTTACAATTCCCAGACATTCTATGATCTTTCACAGCTCCCTGCTTTTGTTCATGCTCTTTCCCCTGCATAGAATGGCTTTCTTATGAATCTTTCTTATGAATCTTATGAATTCTTACTAATTCTTCCAGATCCACCTTAAACATCACCTCATTTATTAAGCCTTCCCTGGCATAAAAAAAAATGCTGGAAAATCTTGCTGGAACTATGTCCTTGGGCTCAGTGCAGACTTCATGACTACAGAAGAAGCCACTTGAAGGATATGTGTAATTCTGTCATGCTAAACAAATAACAGGCTCTAGAAAGGCAGCAATATTATCTTTTTTCCATTAGTCCAATTGACTGTTGAAAAGAACACTGCCACTAAAGTCATTATCTTTTTTCTAAGCAGATTCCTCCTCCCAAATTCCATAACAAAAAGAGGATATCACCATCTACTCAATATCTCAAATTCAAAAGCACAGCCTTTACTCTTTGATTCTTCCTTCTCCTTCCACCCCACCCAAGTCTGCTAATCTCTCATTTCTGTAGCTTCTACCTTAGAATTAGCATCTCTCAAAATCTACTATTATCTTCCCATCCCCACTATCATCATCTTTTGACCAGATTATTGCAATAGTCTTCTAAACAGTCTTTCTAATTTTTGATCTGTGCTCCAGGGTGCTACCAGAGTGGTTTTGTTTTGTTTTGTTTTGTTTTAATAGAAAACTGATCATATTACTCATCAACTCAAAACATTTGAATGGCTAAAATCACTTCCACCATACAGGCCAAGACTGCTACATGGCATGCCATAATCCTTCATAGTCACCAGGCTCATTTGTAGGCTCATCTTTCACTATGACTCCATGAAATGTTCATACCAATAAACTCAGCATTTTGCAGAGATCATGGGGCATACATGCAATTTCTTTTAAGTTCCTACACATGTGATGTTTTTACGGCTTCACTGCTTTCCCATACTTTCTGCTCAGTTCTTACTGTTCCTTCAATGCCCAGCCCATATTCCTTCAACATGTGAAGCTTCAAGTCTCGCTCAAACCCCACAAAGCTAAGTTTGTTCATAGTAACCATTTATTTTGCCCTTCAACAATGCTTTGTAAATACTTATATCATGGCACTTAACTGGTTACCAGCCTGTATTCCTCATTAGTCTATGAGTTGCTCCAGGGTAGTGATCTGCCTTCATTCATCTATATTACAGTCAGTACCTATCAAGAACCAAACCAAGAGTCATTCTGAAAACATCCACTTAGTGCCTACTAACTGTATTTTTCACAGTTCTTAATGCAGAAGTAGGCACATAAGTTCAGTAAGTGCTTATTGAAGAATTAATTCCTCTCATAGGTTCCAAGAAGCACCCAATTCATTCCAAATTCCTTTCAACAGCAAATAAAGTTATCACACATTTTCAAATTATTTCTTTTGCCAGAAATTGTTACTGAATATTAAAAATGGTTTTATTTTTGTTTCTGTAGTTGAAGCCATGACTATGTACATAAAGCAAAACTATCAACTCAAGTCAAGCACCAAATAAAAATGGAAATTAATCAGGTCTGGTATCTGGATTTGGTGTGTTCCTGTCCACCTGAGGAAATGGTATTAAAAGGCAGTCTGGTATCTTACCTCTCCCATTTAAACTGGACAAACAAGACATAATAAAAATAATCCTTATTATGAATTTTCCATGCTGCTTTCTTATCCATTGACTAATTCAATTTTCACAATAACCCTGAGAAGTTGGCAGGGAATCCTACCATATTTCTTTGTCTCTAGCATGCCATAAATTACAAGATGAAGTATCAGTTTAATTATAACTTTTCTCAGAAAAAAATAAATGTATTATTAAATGGACCATAAGACTTATTCTGATTTCAAAAACTTTAAAGTGTGAAAACAAAACTTTTTCTTTTAAAATAGGCTCCACACTCAACATGGAGCTCAAACTCCTGACCCAGAGAACCAGTCACATGCTATGCTGACTGAGCCAGCAAGTCACCCGTGAAAGGAAAACTATTAAGTAGGAGATCCAGAGAGGAAGTTGATTCTTTTAATAGGGAGGTCAGTCTTCTTTTTATTCCACTAAACTTTTCTAATATCTGTTCAGTGGAATAATAATCTTGTAGGAATGTTAATAGGGGGAAAATCTTCTGTAATTAACTCAATTTGAGAAATTCAGAGTTAGAAAGAAATAGGTTTCTTTAACTGTATAACTTCTCAGAGCTTCTACTATGTTAATGTACATCATGAATTTCCAAAATGGGACTATACCATACAGCGTTACGTGAAGTTATTTGAGCATAGAACACTCTTCTTTCTCTTATAAAGTATTTTGTGGAACTAGTGCTCTATGTGAGCATAGAACACTCTTCTTTCTCTTATAAAGTATTTTGTGGAACTAGTGCTCTATGTGACACACTTTGGAAAACTACAGTATACCAAAATAGAATTTCATCAGCCTCCAAAAGGCATGAACCACAACTCCCAACTTGTTAATTGTCAATTTCAAAGCGCATATGTGGTAAACAAATTGACAGTAAAGTACTAAATGGTGTATCCTATTGCCTAACTCTTGATCCAATTTGGCTATTAGGAATGATGAAGTGAGGGGGTGCCTGGGTGGCTCAGTGGGTAAAGGCTTCTGCCTTCGGCTCAGGTCGTAGTCCTGGGATCGAGCCCAGCATTGTGCTCTCTGCTCAGCAGGGAGCCATCTTCCCCCTCTCTCTCTGCCTGCCTCTCTGCCTACTTGTGATCTCTGTCTGTCAAATAAATAAATAAAATAAAATCTTTAAAAAAAAAGAATGATGAAGTGAGAAGTTTCATTCAGGAAAACTTGAGGAAATAGCCATTGACATAGTGACATTGGCCAAAGCAGTAGACTGACATTTGCATTACAACGAATATGACCTAAAACAATCAGGGTTTTCTAAAGTAAGCCTCCCACTAGGAATATAATACTTGCCAACTTCTTGAGACAAACAATATCCTTGAAAATGGCTGGCAGATTTTTCATGTTGTTTTTCAGTACCGCATACAGAAATGTCTGCTAGTCAGTAGACACTTTCATTCATTCATCCAACAAATAATCCTGGAGGGCCTAGCATTTACTAGGCACTATCTGAACACTAGGGATATAACAGTTAAGAGGACAGACCAATCCCTGCTCTCATGATGCCCACTGTCTAGTCTGGGAAAAATCAATATACAAGATACAATCTAGGGACGCCTGGGTGGCTCAGTTGGTTGGACGACTGCCTTCGGCTCAGGTCATGATCCTGGGAGTCCCGGGATCGAGTCCCGCATCGGGCTCCCAGCTCCATGGGGAGTCTGCTTCTCTCTCTGACCTTCTCCTCGCTCATGCTCTCTCTCACTGTCTCTCTCTCAAATAAATAAATAAAATCTTTAAGAAAAAAAAAATCTTAAAAAAAAAAAAGATACAATCTAATAAGCACTTCAGTCAAGTCTGAACGTGCAAAGTTGACATAGAGCACAGGATATTTACCTGCATAATTCATTCCCCCAGAAGTCTCAATCTGAAATATCTGAATCAGTAATGCCCAAGTAGAGCCAATGGCTTAATTGATAGAATGATTGGCCCAGCACTCTGGCTTATATTGTCAGCAAAGTGCTGCTCTAAACAATGCCACCCAATTGCAAAGACAAACAAAAATATCCAACATCTTTACCAACGCTACAATTTTAACTTCACTCATGGTAAAGAGCAAACATTTAAAAATATATTTACAGAAATCTACCTGCCAGATCCTGATGAACAATTGTTTATGTCAAAGATACTGGAATTTTCTCCAAGTTTAGTAATCTAATGGGCGCACCATAAGGAAATTAGAGATATAAAATACCTGCTAGACTGCTACCAATCTGTCTCTCAGCCAGTGCCAAAAAGCAACAGAAGCACTGAGTCCCTCACAGCATTAACGTATTAAACACTACTCTGCCGCCCGGAGCTTTTTTTCTTCCTTCTTGTCATTCATATGCCACCTGATACATTTCTCCATTTTTATACAGAAGGACACATTAATCTAATAACTGCCTTCATTGATTGATTGAACATTTTATGTCCTTTTTACCCTTAAATGATCTGTTATATTTTTTTACATATCTATAAACCAAGTGAACTCTCTCTTTCTCTCTTTTCTGTGAATTACTGGTTTTGTTCCTATCTCCATCTTATTTGCTTTCTCCCCTTTACCGCCAGCTTTTGCTTCTGATTCCAGAACTTTCATGACGGCAGTTGTAAAGGAGGATTAAAGACTAATGTATATATTTGTCCCAAAGGCCAGAAGGCACTCGTTTGTGGGATTCAAAATAATGTTTTCTTGTGTTTCTTCTTTCCAGTCTGATGGAGTCTTTCTAACTCCACACAGTGGGTTATTGTTGAGTGCTTTTTGCTGAGAGTGCTGGCAGGGGCTAGGCTTATCAAGTGATTCATGAGCTTCCCTAAATTCCGGCCCTAACACTGCTTAGGTTTATGAGAATGGCTTTTACAGAGGGACGGCATGGATCAAAATAGTCAAACTAATTCATTTACAGTTACTTTTTGCCAAGACACTTGAACTATGAGCTCCCTTTGCTATGAGGCCTTTATTAAACACAATAAGCTGGTAATATTGTATATGAGAAAAATAATAATAGTAGGTCTTATTAGTACCTTATTGTATCTTATTATAGTAAGTTCTGGTAGGTTTACTATTTGCCAAACACTTTCCCAAACATTTCACATGTAGCTACTTATTTAATTCTCACAAATGCCCTCTGCGGAGGTGCTATTTTGAAATCACAACTTTATATATGGAAAAACTGAGGCATGGGGATACTTACCCATAATGGCAGTTAATAAATGTTGGAGCTTGGGTTTTGTAGCTGTTAACAGCTTCATATTCATTCCTCTCCCTCCCCTGCTCTGCTCTTCATCACAGTAACTATGTTCCTAGGTTTCCCTGTCTTCTGGCTTTGAGTAGGTTTGATCAATGGGAGGCACTGGTAAAAAGAAAATTTTAGAACAAGAGTTGGGGAAAGGCCAGTCTTTCTTTCTCTCTCTTTCTCTACATCTCTACTTCTATTCTCCACCTGCCACCTTCCTATAGCATCTCTGGAAACAGCTGTGTCTCCTCCAACTAAAGGTGGACACCTCTCCCACCATAGCCCAAAGTCTGTCTGGACAGCCCCTCTCTGGGTTTTAGCTTCAACCACATAGTCTTGCTTCAAGGTTCTGGTAACACCACTTCCTCCCATTGCCCATCTAGCCCTAGAAGTGAAAGCAGCTTGCTGCTGTTACTAATCTCTTGGTGGTCTCACCATTCCTTGCTTGATTTTTCAATAAGTCTTACTCATGTAACCCCTCCTCTATATTAAATCCCCTTTAGCTGAAAGATCTAGTAGTTTCCATTTTCTTGGCAAGACCCTAACAGATAAAGTTTTGAACTCAGTCTAGCCGTAGAGTGCATGCACTTAAACACTATGCTATTTTGCCCTTCCATAGAAGAATTTCATTCTGTGGAGTTTTCCAAAGGACCTAAGAGTTGAACTATCTATCTGTCTTCTTTGAATTCTGGTTGGTCAAGTGCAGCCTGTAACTACCCCCAGGGTTTTGCACTAGAAAGTAAGCTCTGTGAGGACAGCAGCTGTGCATACTTTGTTCATGGCTGTGTTGCCAGCACACAACACAATGCCAGCACATAGCAAGTATACATAAAATACACATTTGCTGAATCACCACCTGAAATCCACTTCCTTTTGTTCTCAAGTAAGTAAAATTAATGATAAAGTCTGTCTGATAATATTAATTCAGCATTACATATATATGATAAGACATTATATGTATTAATGGGTTTAGGAATCAGACTGTCTGGGCTCAATCCCAGCTCTGCCATTCCCTAACGATGTGAATTTGGGCTTGTAGGTTAATCTCTCTGACCTATTAAATGAGGACAATGTTAGCATCTATTTCATAGGGTTACTGTAAGAATTAAATGAGATAATATAAAGTGCCTAATACAGGCCTGGAGCATGGTAATTACTCATTAAATGGAAGCAGACGCTGCTATCACTATTGTTGCTATGTTGTTACTATTATTGTTACAATTACTGATGTTACTACTATTTATCTTTTCCCTCTTATGAAATGAATGCTTCTGTTGGAACATTTCCTTAGGAGTCAGAAACTTTTTTTTTTTTTTTTTTTAGAGAGGGGGATGTGGGGGTAGAGGGAGAGGAAGAGGGAGAATCTCAAGCAGGCTTCACACCCAGCTCAATGCCAGGTTTGATGTGGGCTCAACCTCATGACCCTGAGATCATGACCTGAGCTGAAATCAAGAGCTGGATGCTTATTCAACTGAGCCACCCAGGCACCCCAAGTAAGAGACTGATTTTAACAGCTTTGTCCCCATAAGACCTTTCAGCCTCTGCTTTCTCCATGCCTCCCCGCTGTACAGGCTGAAAACCTTTGTAATTGCAGACTTAAGTCCATCAAGTCCTTGAGCCTCACTGCCTGTGGAGAGGATTTTGAATGATTTTATCTGTCCCAAGTCTGATACCAGCCCAGTGTTACCATTATTCTCAACTTCCTTACGGCTTCCTGCTAGGTTTAGCTGGTATAGATAACTGGAATTCTGCCTCTGTTTCCAGATTGCACTGCAGCTTCTCTGGTGGCTCTTGAGCCTGAGTCTCTGACTGTGTGATTACCCTTTGCTGATAGGAACATTATCCTCATTACTTGGCTTTCAAATAAATGGGACTTATAGAACCACAGTGCTACCACATTTCCCATATAGAGCTAAATATTGCTTGGAAACTTCTGCTTATGAGCATCCACAAACCATCCTATTATCTCTCTCTTTGAAATTTATGCTAGCTTGGCCTGAACTTGTTATACTGTTTATGGACACTGTGACATTAACTGTTAGCTTGCTCCTTTCAAAGGTATTGCTAAACTGATTTAGTTGCACAGCCCTAACAATGTTCTCTCCTGGATTATTTTCCTCTCTCACTGGCCTTCTAAAATCCTAGGGGGTTTTGTAGCCCAACTTATAAGGATTATAACAGCATTCATCCCAGCACCCTGTGCAGTTATATACATCCCACATGTTTTATAAATGAGAATGCTGGGTTTACTGGACCCAAAAACCATTCAGCTAAATCTGCTCATTTGGTCATTTCGCTCCCTTCTTTCCTTTCTTCCTTCTTTCTTTCCTTCATTCCTTCCTTCCTTCTGCAAATACCCTTGTGTGTACTCTACTCAAAACAGGAGATACAGTGGTGAATAAAACAAATCTATAACCTCAAGGAGCTTGCCTTCTGCAGGGTTGGGGCTCAACAAGAAAACTTTCTGGAAGATTTCCAAGCCTTCTCCTGTTCTTTCTATCCTTCTAGAAAATGATTTCAAGGATCATGTATCACTAATGTACTGACTTCTACAATGATCCCTTGCAAAGAAAGTAAATTTTGTGCTACTGATAACATCAGAAATAAAAGTGAACACACTTATCCATCACACACCCACAAACCCGCACCCACACACTAAGTTGTTAGTCCTAAGGGAAAATAATTATTCTCATCTCACCAAAGACTATGCTCCAAAGTCCCAAAGCATCTACAAATTTGATTCTTTTTAAGAATGGAAGAACTAATGACTAAGTTAATTGGGCTCATCAAGTCAGACATTCAACAACATTCCATAAGTTAGGATAATAAAATGAGTATATCAGACCAGCCTTCAGGTCAGCAGCTGCTCTCTGTAATCGAGCTCACAATCCATTCAGAATGTCCAATTCAATCCAAAGTAACTAGGATTACCAGACAAATTTTCCAAGAGCAAAAGACCCCATCACTTCCTCTTTACATCTTTCACTGTCAATAGGTAATTAATCACTACGTTCCACCACAGTGCTATAGGAATTTTTCTAATGATTCACTGTACAAATAACTACAAAGAAAAATCTCCAATGACATAACATGCATAATATGCATTTTAGTTGGAAGGCAATTTGGGTATTTATTTAGGTCATGTTCACATACAAGTTATTTCTAATGATGGAAAGCTGCTTTTGTGAAAGTAATTATAATAAATTACTAACAGTGGTTGCAACCATTAGGTGTTCAGCCAAAGTGATCAATAGACCAAAAACCAAGCTTAGACAAAGTTACAAATGTTATATATGAATTTCTTATGGAATTAAAAAAGGGCCCCTTTCATCTTGTTCTAACAGAGAATGAGCCCTCCCAGCCAAATGCATCAAGATCTTCTTAGCATTGGCAAAGCTGCCTTAAGATGGAGATGTATGAGTTCCTACACCCCCAGGAATGGGACTTCTGGTCTTTACCATAACTCACTCAATTCTCAAAAGAACTGAGGTACTAATACAGTGTTGAAATACCCCAACCAAGCTTCAGTTTTCCGAGAAATCAGTGTTATCTTGGAAGTACCAGGCTTGATGGAAACCTATTAGATGAAAATTTAATTTTGCAAATCATTTATTCTCACATTTGCTGCCAGTGACAAAAGAAAATAGGGCAATTTCCATATGACCACAAATCAAATGCAATAGAAATGTACTTAGAGCCATGCAAAGTCCATTTAAAAATGGGTTGGACAATTGGGAGTCCTTGCTGTCCAAAACAATCTTGTTCAAGAATGGAGCTACTTTTCTGCTTCAGACTTCATCACAAAAGCACCTAGTTCTGCGCACTGTAAAATATTCTAAGATCAGTAGGACCTCCCACTTTTGTTTGGTATTTTGAAGCCATGGACCAAAGTGAACATGGGCCATGCACAGAAATGCTAGTTCCTAGATTGCCAGAGAATGCCCTGGGTATACAGTTTTTAAATTTGTGTCTTCTTATTTAAGAACTGCAAGCCACAAAGCAAATAATTCAAACACTCTCCTATTTACCATTCAGTTTATGAAATAAAACATCACAGACATAAATGAAGCCACCTGTGCAATGCATCTCATCCTGTCCCTATTCCCTCCCTCCCTCTCCAGAAGTAAACACTATTTTTAATTTGGTGTTTGCTATTTCCATGCATGATTTATACTATGCTTTATACATATATACCCATAAACAACATATAATATTGTTTTTTTTTATTTTATGGTATCATGCTGTATGTATTTTTCCATAAATTACATGTTTTTATTCACTCAACATTGTGATTGTTGAAACTCATCCGTGTTGATGCACATAGCCCTAATTGAATCATTTGTATTTCTCTATATATTACCTTGTATTCCTATACCACAAATTTATAAACTTTTCCCCATACACACACATTCAGGTTGTTTCCACCTTTCTGCTATTACAAATAATGCCACTGTGAACATATTTCTTGAAACTCACATTCAGGGTTTCTCTAGGGTGTGTACCTGAGCACAGAATTCCTGGACTGCAGGGTATATGCACATCTCTGGCTTACCAAATAAAGCCAAATTATTTTCCAGAGTGATCATACCAATTTGCATGCCCACTGGCAGTGTCAGAGGGTTTCCACTGCATATTTTTCAAAAGTCCTTTTTTTCCCTCAAAAATTTACACCCTTGTTACCGCAACATTATTTGTTGGTTCAGTTCCTATAATACTGAAAAAAGATTGAAACTGTTATCCCAAGCTAGTCAGCTTGTTTAGCCGGGGTCCACTTGAAGAACCAAATGGATCATTTCAAGCTGCTCCTTATTAGTTCAGTCAACTGATTTGATGTCTTACCTCGAGTGCAACCATGCCATTATCAATAACCACTTCATGTTCCATACAGCTTCCATTCTCACCATAGCTTGCCTGCCAGTTGCTGGCCCATTCATTTATTCATTTGGTCATTCATTCAATTGTTCAACAACTATGTACTGAGTGCTTAAAATTTGCCAGACACTATATAATGGAGTTAAAAATGGAAGGGAGGTGTCAGAGTGAATAAGACTGGTACCTCTTCTGCCTTATGTTCGAACCCTCTTTTCTTTGTCAGAAAATCTGATCAATTAAATCAAGGTGAATAAGAAAAGGACAAGTCTTAACTGAGCACCTACTATGAGCTAATGTGTCTGCAGATGAAAATGACAACATGTTCACTCTTACATATAACATATACGTACAGTAACATGACCATCAATGATCCATAGGAATGAGAGTAGAAAGAAAGTTGTCATTTACTGAGTATCACTGTGTTTCAGGCACAAAATGATCTCCTTTTAATTCTACAACAGTACTGTGACATAAGGAGTATTATTATTCACAGTTAGCAATGAGGAAACTGATCCATAGAGGAAATCAGTGACTTGCCCAAGGTCTAATAGTAAAAGCTTGATCTAAGACTAAAATCCTGGTTACCACTAGTCCAGGGTCTCTGATGGCAGATGGTAGGAATTTTAAATATCATGAAACAGACAACAAAAACAGTTTCCCATTCCAAGCCACTATATGGAGCCCAGACAGACAGGATGTAATTTGATGATGCGATTTTTTTTGCCAAGGAAACATCAAAGGAGTCTTTAATCACTGTGAGTGAGCTGAAGTTCCATTGCTCATTATAGATGGTGCCTCATTTGGGACAAGACTTGTGTCACAGTACAAAAGTCTTGATTCACTGCCCAGTCTGATTTTGTGTCATGAGAGCTAAGGACCGTATCTCTGGCTTCAGGATACTTTCACACACACACACACACACACACACACACACAATTTCCCTGACATCTCCTATTGAAGGGTAGGGCCAAGGCAGAACTGCTGTGAGGCCATTGGCAGTCTCAGAACCCTCTTTTCAACACATAGGATCTCCCTGGACTCAGCAACTACAAGGACAACTGGGTGAAGGAAGAAAGTGACATTATGGAGTCAATCCCAGAGGATCAAAGAATGGCAGCTGACAGCAAACTCATTGCCACCTGGAAGAACCCAGAGGTCAGATCTCAGTTTAGATGTCAGCTTCTTTTTTTTTTTTATTTTTTTTAAAGATTTTATTTATTTATTAGACAGATAGAGATCACAAGTAGGCAGAGAGGCAGGCAGAGAGAGAGGAGGAAGCAGGCTCCCTGCCGAGCAGAGAGCCCCATGCGGGGCTCGATCCCAGGACCCTGGGACCATGACCTGAGCTGATGACAGAGGCTTTAACCCACTGAGCCACCCAGGCACCCCTAGATGTCAGCTTCTTGGGGAAGTTTTTCCACACCACTCAAGCCCTGACTTGGTGTCCATCTTGCATGCTTCCACAGAGCCCTGTGCTGTCCCTACTACTAACACTGACCTTACTGAATTGTGGTTGTTTGGCTCCAGGCCTGTCTCTGCCATCACAACTGTAAGCTCCATAAGAGAAAAAAACATACCTGTCTTCACTTTTCTATTTGTAGTGCCTAACACAGTGCCTGGTTCAAAACAGGTACTCATTAGGTATTTGTTGAATAAGTTAGTGAATGTACAAGTGAAATTAGGGCTAAAAAATCCATCTCCCTTTTTCCTTAGAGGAAGACACCCAGAAGTAATCTGACTGAAGCATTATAAGAAGCTAAAAAGCAGGACCCCATTGACCCACAAAACATCCATAACATCTAATTAGCACTTGGTATGTGCAAGGCACTGTTCTAAGTGATTTTATATTTTATATTTATTGATTCATGTCATTCAGCTAGGAAGTGCTGGAGCTGGGATTTGTATCCAAATAGTGTGGATTCAATTTCTGTGCTCTTAATCACCTGGGTACACCATAAAGTACAAAGTACTCTTGATTTTTGTCCCAAGATAAAGTACTAATAACTTCAGAGTCACCATATTTTCCTATGTCTAGGCCCTAAAATCCTAGACTGTGTACTCCTTGAGAAATACCACCCTATCCTGGGCCTAGACCATTTTGGTTGTTTTAAAAAACTGTCATGCTACACCATATACAAGAAGACCTGTATTTGAGTCAGACTATCATTGTACCTTGGGTAAATGATCTTAAGTTAGGCTCTGACACTAGGCAAAACTGGATTTAAATACTGGCTATAACCTTTACTAACAAAAGGTCCTTAAACAAAATACCTACACTCTTTAAATCTTAGTTTCTCATCTGTAAGAGATACCAATAGTACCTATCTCAAAGAATGCTCTACACACCAAATGTGGTAAAGTAGGTAAGATGCTTTGTGCTGTGCCTGGCACAGAGAGAATGTTCAACAAACATTAGGAAGTGTTGTCTGTGGGATTTCTTTCTCTCTTTGCAATACAAGGATCCTACTACATATTTCCTGGGGTTGTTGCAAAGACTAGAGGAGAGAATGCCTAGCAATAAGCCATTTTACCTGTTGCTTCCCTCTGCATCGCACTTTCCTCTTTCTTACTTCCTTCCAGCTGTGGACTTACCACTCTACTAAAACTACTCTTTAAAAGGTCACCTATAACTCCCAAAATGTTAATTCTTCTTTTCTCAAGTTTTGTCCTACTTGCCCTGTTTGCTGTGTGTGTGTGTGTGTGTGTGTGTGTGTGTTACTGACCACTCCTCTGCCCTAAGTTTCTCCCTTTTTGGTCACTGTAAAATTGCATTCTGTTGCTGCTGCTGCTGCCTAGAGAGACAACTCTTATACTAAAAGCTCCTCTCTGTCAACCCCTTCAGCGGCTATTTGCCAAGGTTCTAGCCCTGATACATTCCCCTTCCCACTTAGCCCACTCTTATGAGGCAATCACATCTACTACTGCAGCCACAAGAGCTCACTCTGTGTGGATGAGCCCCAAATTTATGACTTTCACCTTAACCTCAACTGAACCCGAGTCCTGAATTTCTATTTGTTGCTGGATGTCAGGCTTGGTGATCTCACCTTTCTTTCTCCTCCTATGTTTCTTATTTTCAGCTAATGGTTTCACCACCCTCCCAAGCCACCGGAGCTTGAAACGGTACTAATCCCCTTCAGTTGTTATTATTTCTTGTCCAAACTAGAATAGTAATTACCAAACAAAGCTCACCAGTTCCAGCCTCCACCTTTTCTACCTGTCCTTTAGCTTGTTCCAGTTTAATAGTCATAGAAGTATGCATAGACTTAACAGTGACAAATTGAATATTTCAAACCCCTTCACCCAGTAATCTTGCCTTCAAAGTCCTTTACCAAGTCAACCCCCTTCTAAACCTAACACTATCATTCTCCTTGGTATTTTCCAAAGCTGACCCAACTTTTACCACAGAATTTCATACATTACGTTGTTCTCTCTGCTCAGACTGTCCCATGTCAGTTTCTCTTCCCTCAAAGACATGTTTCAAATGCACACTCATCCTTTAAGCTTCCCTAAGATACCCGCCTCAACCACATGGTCACCTTAGAAAGTCTCAGTTCGAATTTCTCTCTTTTCCCCTTATAATCTCATAGCATCTAATTTTTAACCTCTGTTATGGAGCTTTCTGCAGTTCATCTTATGTTCCAATTATTTAAATCTAGATCTTCCTCATGGACTGGATTGTAAGCTATCTGAGGACAAGGAAGATCCTATATGTTTTTATTTTTAAATTGGATGCTTTATTTATAAATTTCCCACATAGGGTTTTACATATGGTAAGAATTCAGGAGGAGTTGTATGTATGTTTGTGTGTTTGTGTGCAGGTTTCAGTGGAATTGAGCTTTTAGGTATACTGAACATCCATGATCTCTCCAGTCCTTCTCATCAAAGAAGTTCATGGAGCCCTCTGTGCTCCCTGGGTGGGTGGACTTTAGATACCTTACCTGAGCCCTTGAACCCAGTTCAGCAAATGGCTTGGGTAGGGGACTGAACTCATAAACTTCTACTTCACTACCCGCAGCCTGTAACCAGTAACTGAGACAGCCACATAATTTGACAATTTGGAGAGGCCATTCATATGAGAAAGTCTTAGGAATCCACATGTCTAGCTCACTGCAGCCTTAGACAAATATATTAACAATATCTGTATGTAAAGCATACAGTGGGCAGCCTCTCATCATGGGCTTACCATCATTAATTCACCCTTCAAATTTAAAGTGAGACCATTATGATAAGTATTAACAATTCCCAGCACAATAATAGTGACAACAGCAAGTAGTTCTTGAAAACTGTTACCCATATTTCAGGAACACATCCTGAATGTTGATCTTAAAGCAGTTTCTTGAGTAGAATTGGAAATGGAAATAGTCCAATAATAACAGTTTATAGTAATAATAGTTTAGAGCTCTAGTTTGAAGATGGTTGTGGGTGTCTTTTCTTTTTGGAGTCTCTGTTAACATCACTTATGGAATCTCATTTTTCAAAAGTACAGGCATGAGATGATCTCACTTGATAATGCTGCAGTTCATAGAATGGCTACAGTCCAAAGAGTTTCTAAAAATCATGGAGTTTCAGAAATATTAGCAGCCCCCCAAAACCAAACTAAAATGTATGGAATATCTTTATTGTTGTTATTAAAACAATCTGCTCTGTACCAATGGATTATTTAAGAATGGGGAATTTGGAAAAAATACTGAGGCTCAGAGGACAAAAGCAATAGATTTAGGATCCATCAAAGCTGGGTTTGAAACCTTGGTTTGGCCACTTCCCTTCGGCAAGTCACTTAACTTCCCTTTCTGTTAAGCTTCTTGTAAGATGGAGCTAATGACAGTCACCTCATCTTGTTGGGAGGATTATGTGAGGTAATATGTAGAAAATATCTGTTACAAGATAAATAAGCCCAAAGATGTGAACTCTGATCTCCACGTGGGTCAGTTCATATATTCAAGATTTTATTCAACAAACTTTTTCTCCCTGAGCCAGCCACTGGGGAGTCAGTCCTAGGAGTCCCTGCCCCTTTGTGGATCACAGCGTAGGGGGCCTCAGTGAAAGATGTCTACTACATGATGTGATAAATGCTGTGATATAACATACATAGTACAGTAGATCTTAGAGGTTTCTTGGAGGAGGTTTCTTGGAGGAGGCTGGGCCTAAGTTTAGAATAGCTATTTCCAGGATGGAGAAAAGAAGAGAGGCTTTTGCCAGAGGAGACAGCATGAGCAAAGAATAGCTGATTTTTCTGTATTAATAGACTGGATTCCCAGTCCCACCCAGTGTCTCATGAGTTCCTCAGACAGAGAACAGCTGGATCAGGGCAAACCCATCCTATCCATTGGAGAATTACTCAGAGCACCTATCCTTCTGATAGAGTGGGAAGCTTGCAGCATCATCTCTGTGAAATTAGGATAGCAAATTATTTACATAGGATTCTCAAAGACCTTCAACATACCAATAAACACAACACTTAATGGAAACAAAAGACAAAGCCACTTCAGCTAAAGTTAGTAAATCAAAGACATTTTCAACTTATTAAAAATTAGATCTAAGGGATTTCAAGATACATGGTGATTTGAAATGTCTAGGAAAACTACTATGTGGGTCTGAATCAGGAAGATGATCTTTATTAACTGTCATCTATATGAGAGAGATTTCCAACCCATGTGCCAGGGTTACAGGTTCGCTAAGACCACTCCCAACATTCAGAAAACCAGGAGGGACCTGGGGCAGCCAGAGCCCTGGACTGTTCAGTTCTGTCAGTGAGAAGTACTTTCCTTTTACTCTATGTGATAATAATATTATTCTATCTGGAATGACAAGACAATAATTGAGAAACATTGCTATGGATTTCCTTCTCTAAATGAACTTCTCTAAGGAAATGTCAGCCTGAGTTATAGTGGAGCTAGAGAGTTAAGGGCATCATCATCACCACCGTCATCAGTAGTATTTTTAGTTTTTAAATTAAATTAATTTTTTATTTAAATTCCAGTATAGTAAACACACAGCATTATATTAGTTTCAGGGATACAATATAGTAATTCAACAGTTCCACAGATGACTCAGTGCTCATCAAGATAAATGTACTCTTAATGCCCTTCACCTGTTTCACCCTCCCCACCTCCCCACCTCCACCCACCTCCCCACTGATAACCATCTGTAGATAAGAGTCTGTTATTTGGTTTGTCTCTTTTTTCTCCTTTGTTTGCTGTTTTGTTTCTTGAATTCCACACATGAAGGGAAATCATATGGTATTTGTCTTTCTTTGCTGGACTCATTTTGCTTAACATTATACTCTCTAAATCCATCCATGCCACTGCAAATGGTGAGATATCTTTTTTTTTTTTATGGTTGCATAATAGTGCATCGTATGTATGTACCACCTCTTCTTTATCCATTCATCTACTGATGGATACTTGGGCAGCTTCCATAGTTTGGCTATTGTAAATAATGTTGCTATAAACCTAGGGGTGCATGTATCCCCTTGAATTAGTGTTTTTATATTCTTTGGGTACTCAGTAGTGCAATTGCTGGATCTAGGTTACTTCTATTTTTTAACTTTTTAAGGAACCTCCATACTGTTTTCCAGAGTGGCCGCAGCAGTTTGCATTCCCACCAACAATACATGAGGGTTCCTTTTTCTCCACATCCTCAATAAAACCTATTGTTACTTGTGTTGTTGATTTTAGCCATTCTGTCAGGTGTGAAGTAATATCTCATTATAGTTTTGGTTTGCATTTCCGTGATGGCAAATGATGTTGAGCATCTTTTCATGTGTCTGTTGACAATCTGGATATATTCTTTAGAAAAATGTCTATTCATGTCTTCTGACCATTTTTAATTGGATTATTTGTTTTTTGAGTACTGATTTTTATAAGTTCTTTATACAGTTTTGATACTGACCCTTTATTAGATGTGTCATTTGCAGAGATCTTCTCCCATTCCATAGGTTGCTTATTAGTTTTGTTGATTGTTTCCTTCTCTGTGCAGAAGCTTTTTAATTTGATGTAGTCCTAATAGTTTATTTTTGCTTTTGTTTCCCTTGCCTCAGGTGAACCTATGTAGATAAAAGTTGCTACAGCCTATGTCAGAGAAATTACTGCCTGTCCTCTCTTATAGGGTTTTTATGGTATCAGGTCATATATTTAGGTCTTATATCCATGTTGAGTTTATTTTTGTGTATGGTGTAAGAAAGTGGTCCCGTTTCTTTCTTTTGCATGTCACTATCCATTGTCCCAACACCATTTATTGAAAAGAATGTCTTTTTCCCATTGCATATCTTTGCCTCCTTTATCAAAGATTAATTGACCATATGACTGTGGATTTGTTTCTGGGCTTTCTATTCTGTTCTATTGATCTATGTGTCTATTTTTACACCAGTACCATGCTGTTTTGATTACTACAGCTTTGTAATATAACTTGAAATCCAGAATTGTGATACCTCCAGTTTTGTTTATCCTTTTCAAGATTGCTTTGCTATTTGGAGTATTTTGTGGTTCCATACAGATTTTGAGATTGGAAACAGTCAACAAAACAAAGAGACAACCCACGGAATGGGAGAAGATATTCACAAATGACAATACAAAGGGCTGATATCCAGGATCTATAAAGAACTCCTCAAACTCAACACACACAAAACAGATAACCACATCAAAAAATAGGCAGAAGACATGAACAGATACTTCTCCAATGAAGACATACAAATGGCTAACGGACACATGAAAAAATGTTCATAATCACTAGCCATCAGGGAGATTCAAATCAGAACCACATTGAAATACCACCTTACACCAGTTAGAATGGCCAAAATAAACAAGACAGTAAACAGTGTGTGTTGCAGAGGATGTGGAGAAAGGGGAACCCTCTTACACTGTTGGTGGGAATGCAAGTTAGTGCAACCACTTTGGAAAACAGTGTGGAGATTCCTTAAGAAATTAAAAATAGAACTTCCCTATGACCGTGCAATTGCACAACTGGGTATTTACCCCAAAGATACAGATGTAGTGAAAAGAAGGGTCATCTGTAACCCAATGTTCATAGCAGCAACGGCCACAGTCACCAAACTGTGGAAAGAACCAAGATGCCCTTCAATGGATGAATGGATAAAGAAGATGTGGTCCATATATACTATGGAGTATTATGCCTCCATCAGAAAGGATGAATATCCAACTTTTATATCAACATGGATGGGACTGGAAGAGATCATGCTGATTGAAATACGTCAAGCAGACAGAGTCAATTATCATATGGTTTTGCTTATTTGTGGAGCATAAGGAATAACACGGAGGACATGGGGAGATGGAGAGGTGAAGAGAGTTGGGGGAAATTGAAGGGGGAGACGAACCATGAGAGACTGTGGGCTCTGAAAAACAATCTGAGGGTTTTGGAGGAGTGGGGGGTGGGAGGTTGGGTAAGCCTGGTGGTGGGCATTATGGAGGGCACATATTGCATGGAGCACTGGGTGTGGTGCATAAGCAATGAACTCTGGAACACTGAAAAGAAATTTAAAAAATAAATAAGGAAGTTTTAAAAAAGATTGTTCTAGTTCTGTGAAAAATGCTGTTAGTATTTTGATAAGGATTGCATTTAATGTTTAGATTGCTTTGGGTGGTATAGGCATATTAACAGTATTTGTTCTTCCAATCCATGAGCATGGAATATCTTTCCATTTCTTTGTGTCATCTTCAATTTCTTTCATCAGTTTTTTTTTTAAGATTTTATTTATTTATTTGACAGACAGAGATCACAAGTAGGCAGAGAGGCAGGCAGAGAGAGAGAGGAAGGGAAGCAGGCTCCCCGCTGAGCAGGGAGCCTGATATGGGGCTTGATCCCAGGACCCTGAGATCATGACCCGAGCTGAAGGCAGAGGCTTAACCCACTGAGCCACCCAGGCGCCCCTCTTTCGTCAGTTTTTAAAAAGATTTTATTTATTTATTTGATGGAAAGAGAAAGAGAAAGAACACAAGCAGGCTGAGGGAGAGGTAGAAGCAGGCTCCCCGCTGAGCAGAGACCACCCCCCCCAACAAAGTGGGCTGATTCCAGGGTCCTAGCATCATGACCTGAGCTGAAGACAGCCGCTTAACCAACAGAGCCACCCAGGCACCCCAGTTTCATCAACATTTTACAGTTTTCAGACTATAAGTCTTTCATCTCTTTGGTTAAGTTTATCTAGATATTTTATTATTTTTGGTGGAACTGTAATTGGGATTGTTTTCTTAATTTCTCTTTCTGCTGCTTCATTATTAATATATAGAAATGCTACAGATTTCTGCACATTGATTTTGTATCCTGGACTTTATTGAGTTCATGAATGGATGTTGTACTTTGTCAAATGCTTTTTCTGTGTCTTATCCTTTCTTTTATGGATGTTATGTATCACATTGATTGATTTGCAAATATTGAACCACTTTGCATCCTGGGAATAAATCCCACTTGATCATGGTGAATGATTTTTTTAATGTATTGTTGGATTTGGTTTGCCAATATTTTGTTGAGGGTTTTTGCATCTATATTCATCAGAGATATTGGCCTGTAGTTCTTTTTTTTGTGGTATCTTTATCTGGTTTTGGTATCAGGGTAATGCTGGCCTCCTGGAATGAATTTGGAAGTTTTCCTTCTTCTTGTGTTTTCTGGAATAGTTTGACAAGAATATGTATTAACTCTTATGTAAATGTTCGGTAAAATTCACCTGTGAATCCATCTGGTCCTGAACCTTTGTTTGTTGGAAGTTTTTTGAGTACTGATTCAATTTCTTTGCTGGTAATCAGTTTGTTCAAGTTTTATATTTCTTACTGATTCAGTCTGTGGAAGTTATATGTTTCTAGGAATTTATCCATTTCTTGTAAGTTGTCCAATTTGTCGTCATGTAATTTTTCATAATATTCTCTTACAATTCTTTGTATTTCTGTGGTATCAGTTGTTATTTCTCCTCTTTCATTTGTGATTTTGTTTATTTGAGTCCTTCTTTCTCCCCTCCTCCTCCTCCTTTTTTTTCTTCTTCCTTGATGAGTCTGACTCAAAATTTTATTATCTTTTCAAAGAGCCAACTTCTGGTTTCACTGATCTGGTCTATTGTGTTTTTTTTTTAGTTTCTATATCACTTATTTATGTTCTAATCTCTATTATTTCCTTCCTTTTGCTGGATTTAGATTTTGTTTATTTTTTTTCTAGCTCTTTTAAGTGTAAGGTTAGGTTTTTTACTTGAGATTTTTCTTGCTTCTTGAGATAGGTCCACATTGCTATAAACTTCCCTCCTAGAACCAGTTTTGCTGCATCCCAGAGATTGTGTACCATTGTATTTTCAATTTCATTTTTCTCCATGTAATTTTTAAAAATTTCTTCTTTGATTTCTTGGTTGATCCATGCATTGTTTAGTACCATGTTATTTAAATTTCATGTCTTTATGCTCTTTCCAGATTTATTCTTGTGGTTGACTTCTAGTTTCATAGTATCATCATCAGAAAAGACTTCAATCTTTTTGAATTTGTTGAGACTTGTTTTGTGGGCTAATATATGATCGATTCTGGAGAATGTTCCATGTACATTTGAAAAGAATGCGTACCTGCTGTTTTAGGATGGAATGTTCTGAATATATCTGTTAAATTCTTCTGGTCTAGTGTGTTATTCAAAGTCACTGTTTCCTTGTTGATTTTGTGTTTGTCCATTGATGAAAGTGGGGTGTAAGTCTCCTACTATTATCCTAATATTATTAATTAGTTCCTTTATGTGTCATTAACTGTTTTATGTATTTGGATGCTCCCATCTTTGGTGTGTAAACATTTACAATTGTTATGTCTTCTTGTTGGATTGTTCCCTTTATTATTATATTGCATCTATCTTTGTATCTTGTTGCAGTCTTTGTTTTAAATTCTATTTTGTCCAATTTAAGTATCTACCCTGGCTTTCTTTTCACTTCCACTTACATGATAAGTGTTTCTTCATCCCCTTGCTTTCAATCTGCAGGTGTCTTTAGGTCTAAAAAGGGTCCCTTAAAAGTAATATATAAACAGTCTTGTGTTGTTTTGTTGGTTTTTTTACGCATTTTGTTACCTTATGTCTTTTGATTGGAACATTTAGTCCATTTACATTTGAAGTAATTATTGATAGCTATGTACTTGTTGCCATTTTGTTACTTGTTTTATGGTTGTTTTTGTAGTTTTTCTCCTCTGTTCTTTTCTTCTCTTGCTCTCTTCTCTCTCACTTTGCTGTCTTTCTTTAGTGGTATGCTTGGATTCCTTTCTCTTTCATTGCATCAAGCATACTCCTAATATTGTTTATTACCCTCTTCATCTCTTATTGGTTCTTTTTATTTCTGTATTAAAAATATCGCTGATGTCCTCCACTCTTTTCTCAAGTCCAGTGAGTGTCTTTATAGTCTTACTTTCTCTGACAGGCTGTCTCTTTCTCTCTCTTGCTTTCTTGAATAAATAAATTTTTAAAAAAATCTTTAAAAAGGTGGGGACAGGGGCGCCTGGATGGCTCAGTGGGTTAAGGCCTCTGCCTTCGGTTCAGGTCATGGTCCCGGGGTCCTGGGATCGAGCCCCGCATCGGGCTCTCTGCTCAGCGGGGAGCCTGCTTCCTCCTCTCTCTCTGCCTGCCTTTCTGCCTACTTGTGATCTCTGTCTGTCAAATAAATAAATAAAATCTTAAAAAAAAAAAAAAGGTGGGGACACCTGGGTGGCTTAGTTGGTTAAGCATCCAATTCTTGGTTTCAGCTCAGGTCATGATATCAGGGTCCTCTCTATCTCTGCTCCTCCCCCCACCAAATAAATAAGTAGGTAAGTAAGTAAATAAATGAATAAAAATTTTAAAAAGTCTTTAAACTCTCTGACAAGTATATTGCTTATCTCCATTTCACTTAGTTATCTTGCTGTGATTTTGTCCTGTTCTTTCATTTGGGACCTATTCCTCTGTCTCCTCATGTTATATACCTGTTTCACTTAGATCTCTGGTCATGGCCTTGTTCCCTTCTTTCATCTGGGATAAATTTCTCTGTCTCCTCATTTTGCCTAACTCTGTGTGTCTATTTCTCTGTGTTAGGGAGGTTCAGTTATGTCTTCTGCTCTTGAAAATAATGACCTTATGAAGAAGAGGTCCTGTAGTGCCCTGCAGTGTCCTATTCACCAGAACCTGGCACTTCAGGGGTGTCTCCTATCTGTGTTTTGTGCACCCAGCTGTTGTGTCTTGGACACTTTCTCCTTTAGTTCAGTCATCTGCAGAGGTTCTCTCTGCCTAATGTGGTCAGTGTTTGGCTCCCAGCTGGGGTGGGGCACACAGTTTTAATAAGGTGTGGGCTGACTTGCCAAATGGGCCCTGCCATCACCTGGCCAGGACTGGGGTTGCATGGCTGGGGCATGCAATTTTAACAGGGTGTGCTTTGGGCTTCTGCAGGGCCGCCACCACAGCCAGACTGAGGCCCCATGAAACTTGCAGGTCAGGAGAAGCAGTGTTGGCATGGTTTTCACCCATCTTCTGGAGGAGGGGAACACAGTGCCCAGACTGAGGCAATTGTGACTGGGAAGGACAGATCCACCAAAGCACAGGTGCCAGGGCTTGGTGTAAGCAAGTTCAGTAGTGAATGTCACCTGCAGATTTAAAGTGAGGGGATGAAGAAACATTTATCATGCAAGTAGAAGTGAAAAGAAATCCAGGGTAACAATACTTACATTGGACTGCCCTAGTTCCTGCAGGTGGCATGTGTTTATGCTGAAGGACAGGTGAGGGACATGATACCTGTTAGTTCCTTTATTCCTGGAGAAGTCCTTCTGTGAGCTCTGCCCCTCTAGGATTTGCTCTGAGATGTGTAACTAACTCTCCTTCCCATAAGCCCCAGGTGTCTTTCAAACTGCTGCTTCTATGCTGTATCTTCAAGGGCTGTGTCTTTAAGGCCAGGGACTCAGCTTCCTAACACCCTCTGGGCTTTGCCTGGGCTAAACCCACTGATTTTTAAATTCCAGGCTGTAAGTCTCACTGGTTGTAAGAGAAACTCAAGAAATTTGGCCCCTCTCACTTTCAAAGCCAAGTGTTATGGGGATTTGTCTTTCTTGTGCAGGCTCCCCAACATGACAGTCTGTTTTTCACCCTTCTCTGCACCCTTGGCTCCCTCTTCACGGCAGGCAACCGGGGTTTCACTCACCACCACGTGTCCACCTTTTCTACCCTCTTCAGTGTGGCCTCCTCTCTATTTTAGTTATGGAGTTTGTTCTGCCAGGCTTTGGGTTGTTTTCTGGGTTATTTACAGATATAAGTGTTATCTAGTTGTCTACATGGGATGAGGTGAGCTTAGGTCCCCCAACTCTGCCATCTTGGCCCTCCTCCAGTCGTGTTTCTATTATTAAAGCAAAAGGATTCCCTGTTCTGAGTCACATGGAGTCTCCCAAATATCTTGCTCCACTCCTGGCATAGAGTGATGACCAGGATGAATGTCATGGGATTATGATTTATGATATAGAGAAGATAATCAATCTTAATCAGAGGCCATTGTAACTGTGGCTAATTCTTGACACTGTCACCCATAAAATAAGCATGTGTTTGGAGTGGGTATTCATCTATCACTATCTGAATAAGTCATGTGACCACCCTAAATAAGGCTGTGCATGTATGTGGTAGCATCTTGCAGGTGTGGTCTTTCTTTATACAAGAGCAAATAAATATTCTATCTGGAAAGAGAATGATGGGAACAGAGGCAAGAAATCATGAAATCACCTATTCATTGCCCCTTCTTTTCTACTTAAAATAAAGCAAAAACTAACCAACTGACCTTTAGACATATCAAAGTTTGGGCTTTTCTCACCCAAAAGCTTGTTTCAAGGGCCATTAGAGGAATGTTTCAGCCTGGCCAGGTTGCTCTGGATTTGTAGCTCTGCTGTCAGTCCAGGGCAGACTCCCAGCAGAAACCTCCTAATTGGCTGTCAGTACACAGACTTTTCTTTAAAACCTTTTCCACTGCAGTAACATGGCCTCTCTACACCAGCCCCTGAACATGTTGGGAGTGTAGGAGTTGGGAGGGGAAGAAAGGGGCGATGGAAACCACACTGATCTGATGCTTCAAAACTCATGAATATTTTCCAAATGTTTTCACTGTGAACATGTTTCAGTCATGTTAAGACAGTCCAAAACAGTTTGACAAGTTTCGCTTTGGCTCTGGTCTCGGCTACTGTGTTCCTGACCTGATTAGCTAGTGCCTAGAAGGGATTGACAAGAGCAGCAAATCCACCGAGACAGCTCTTTGTAAAGGGAATTTATGGCTGTGTAATACAGTGATTAACCCTAAGCACCCACAAGCTGTTACCCAGGGCACAACTTCTTCAGAGCCAAGGAAAGCAGAAGAATGAAATCAAACATTTTCTGCATGTAAATGAGTCTACCCTCCAAACATACTTGCTTGCCTTTGAATCTGACTTCATTGTTGTCAATTAGAATTTGGAGCTGAATTTGAATCTTGGCTCTGCTACCTAACAGTTATGTGAACTTAAGATACTTAACCTCTCTGAGTCTCATGCTCTTGTCTGTTGATTTCCACCACCCCAAGAATGGTTCTGAGTTTACATGCAAAACCAGCACAGTGCCCAGTTCACAGTAGGCAATCAATATGTGTTGATTTCCTTCCTTTTCTTGACCAAAATGTTTCAGTTAGGACTCATTCCCATTACTAGCCACAAGACTTATAATCCAGAGAAGACACTTGAGGCCTGAATTGACTGCCCTTTGCACTACACCAAAATGATATCTCAAATCTTAAAAGCTCTCTCTTCAGACTAGCTAGTGCTAGTTTTCTTGGCTGGATACAATCTGCCACCCCATTTGTCATCCATAGGAAGTTACGTCTAGGACTTAAAATTTTTTTGGCTGCTCTTGGGCATTGATCTCCGAAGATGAGATATCTGAGAAGAGTTCTTTTAAGACTATATTTGTACATGGAGCACTTAGCTTTCTTAAAGTCCTTCCCTCTGCTGCTACTGACTGACCCTCTGGCACATAAGTGCCAGCAAATGCCCTTGCTCTTGAAATATCTTGGACTTTCAGGTCATATTGCCTAGAGAGAGATACAGTGCTGAGAAAGGAAATAGGGTATGACAGAAAATTAAATTGAGCTCACATTTTCTCATTATTAGGATTATTGTTTGTAAGGTTGAGATGCCACTATACTCTGGAACTGGGTTGAGCCCCTCTTCTGTCTCTATTCCTTCTTTTGCTCATTGAAGTACTTACCTTACTACATTGTTATTAATCTCAGAGAGCTTTGAGTCAGGGACTGTGTCTTGACCTTTGTTATAAACCCAGCAATTTACATAATGCCTGGCACATGATAGGTGCTCAGCTACTTGTCAGGGCAATAGAATGAAAGAATGTATGTTGGCAAACCTATTAATAAATGTTTTCATCACAACCTTTAAGAGCTTCCTAATTTCATCTTCTACTCCCCAATTTTGCCCAAATGCACAGCATCCAATATGGGGAAATAAATCTTTCTCCTCCTCCCTGAGAAAAATAAACAAATTACGACGAGAGTCCTAATATGACCCCCAGTTAAATATACAGTCCATTATTTAGCACCAGAGAAAAGAGAACAGAAATGACTGAAACCCATATACCTGGTACTCTCTCCTCTGTGCCGTTTTACATTTTTGGCCTCCCCTCTCACTGTTCCTCAGCCTGAGCATATATTGCAAATGTGCCATTATTCCCTAGGTCTAATATGCAATGCCAACCCCCTGAGAATGATTCTCACCAGATACTGGGCCTGCAGATATGCAGCTGAATGGCAGTACCTTGGATCTGACAGCAGAGGTCAAATGAGAAAGCTGTCTCTATGGGACCATTGAGAACTTTAAATGAGATAGTGTATACAAGGCACCCAGCACAGCACTTGGTACATGATAAGTATTTGATATGTGAGCTAACTAGCTAATTTCCTGCTCCTCCAATAGAGAGGACTTCAAGTGGTTTTCTTAATCCTTCAACTCACTCTTCAATGCACCTTCAATAAGAAAGATCCAGAACAGAGTCACAGACTACATTTCTTCCTACATAATTATTTGTTTTCCAATACAGAAAAGGTTACTAGACAGGTCATAAATACAAAATGCCAATTCCTTCACTTTTGGCCAGCCCCCCATGCCTCTCCATTTTTTTAACCAGTGTTTTATTTTTGTTTGAAGAGGTCATTACCCTTCCTACCAGAGACTTTGCAGTTTTTTATATTCCATTAAAGCTTTACCTGTCTTAAAGAAACTAGAATTCCATTTTTTAAAGAATGCTTAGGATCATATGGAAATAAAACCATTTATTTTAACAAAGCTATATACTATAATTAATTTCTTGTATGCTATGTGCTTTTTCCTGCTACCGATACTCACTCCACCTGTGTTCACAATGAAGCTGTCCCTACCAATGCCAATTCATACGTATTTTTCCTTCTCTGGGCCCCTTGCAGTGCTTGCAATACAATGCCCACAGCTTACCCCTTGATTTCAGTTTCATAGTTTCTTGGCAATGTCTGGAGTTTCTTCAGATTAGGTATTCATTTTTCTTCTACTTCTTTTGAATTTCCACTAACATATTGCCTCAGGATAGTTCTTGGCACCAAATGGGGGCTTATTATACCTTGTTAAATGAACATATGGTCTTTAGGTGGGGGAATTAGCCTGGGAACGGGTGAAGCTCAAGTAAGGATGTCTCCATTCTCCTTGTAGTGAGTCCCCCACTGAAGCTGTTTCTGTCCCATCTTGTGGCTTTGAGCCTAGGGAAACATTCTCAGTGTGGTTCTACCAGGCCTAGACAGAGCTAAGAAGAGATGGCTCTCTTAGGTGATTTTCTTTCCAATATGGAAGTTCAGTGAGAAAGCCAAGGAAACAGACGCTCCATCCCTTCAGGTTTTCTTGTTCTCTTGCCTGCAAAAGACAGACTTTCATCAGCTAACTACTCTCTAGTATAGCCAGCACCTGGCAACAGGGAAATTTGCTGCCTTAATGGAAAAAGAGGTATTTTTATTTAGCCTAGAAAAACAACTTAGTAACCAATGAATACATTTGTACCATAAGAGTAAACAAGTGCATCTATACTAAATGGAAGAAGAAAAAAACAAAATTTAGAGATTAGACAGCACCATTCAGAATTAGGCTAGGGGACTAATAGGAGAGGGGAATACTAATAATGTTATTTGTTTCTCCTTGTGTGATGTTCCTCCATCCATCAGAGTTTACTAATGAATGGGCAAGGTATTCCACAATTAGATACTAACTGACATACACTGTTCTAGAAGTTTCTAGATGTTTCTAGAAGTTTCTGATGATGTGTTGGTTCTATACAAAGATAAAACTGCTAAAGAGGCTCAAAAAAGATTTGAAAACTGCTTAGTTGCTTCATGAAAAAGGGGCAGAAAGAAAAACTGCAACAGATCTCTCCATATTCACAAGTCTATGAGATACATACTACTATTATCTCCACTTTAGGGATGATGAAAAAGAAGTTAAGAAAATCAAGGATGACTAGAATTATAAGAAAATATTATATTATTTTATTTTCCCCCATTCATTTTATAAATGCAGAAAGTAAGGATCACAGAGAGAAGGCGTTTTTATTAAAGTCACACAACTGCTAAGAAGCAGGATAGACACAAACCCTTCTGACTTTAAATCTATTACTCTACCCACTATTTTAAACTCCTTTTTTCACCAGCCCGAGTCCAATCCCTCCACCCCAAATATATCCCTTTAGTAGTATTTATCTTCAGTTTGTAGAATGTGAGCTAATATTTGTATCTTGTACTCACCCGTGTATTTAAATAGTATTTATTGAGTGCCATTTGAAATGTTTCCTATAAACGCAGACATTAATAAAATGATTAACAAATAAATAACCACCAACCATTAATATAATTAAGGAGTACTACAGAGCATATAAGTGTATAATGGGGGGAATAATTTGGTTTGAATGGGGTGCATTCAGGAAGGGCATCCTGAGGAAATGACTCTAAAGCAGGGATCAGAAATATAAGTAGAAGTTGGTCCATCAGAGTCCACTATTATCACTTTGGGGCCTAATGTGTTTAATAATGTGTTTTATTCATTCAATAAAATTTAGTGTTTATCAACTTAAATATTTTGTATGGCAGAGTCATTTCATTTTCAGGATATAGTCGGATGCTTCAGAAAACTGTTCTGATGGTAATTATGGAAAAGAATCAAAGTCTGTCTCATAGAGTACAGATGATTATCTCAAACATTGATTAGATAGCTTCACTTGAAGATTTGTTGCCAAAAAGTTTATAAACTGCCTTTAAACTAAGGGCATTACTTGAATAAAGGCATTAAAACGTGCCTTCACAAATCTCAACTGAAATGATCAAACAAATCTGCCTAATGGGATTATCAACAATCCCAGTTCTCTCCCCATGTATTTCTGCCAATTATATCATTGCACTAATTTAAACTTATATTGGTTAGCCATTCAGGTTAAAGTAGGATAAGATCATTGCAACAGCACACAGCTAAATAAAGTATGCAAAAATAACCTACCCACTCATTTGAGTGTCATATTCCAAGCTGAGATAAATTCTCCTCATTCAAAAATGATTTGAACTTGAAACTAACACAAGGTCAATGAAATCCTACTGCAGCTTATAAACAAAGAAGGAAGAAAGTGAAGTGAGTGGTGGAAGAGGAGCATTCAGATTTTTGAAAAAGATTTACTATAGGAAACAGAAGTTAATTTAAAATCGTATCTGTTTTGTGCAGGGTAAAATTAAAGGAAATTTAACCTTGACTCTTATTGCAGATTGATTAAAACAAAACAATTAGGTTTAAAAAGGAAATTGGCTGAGCCAGGGAATATACAGAAGCAAATAATGCTAAACAGGTTTTTAATGGTATTATAAGATTTCCCTTTGGTGCTTAATAACAAATCAGCTCTTAAACATCATTTTATATTATAAATCTATGCAAAGGAAAAAAAGACCCTCAAACTAAATAAAGATCCTTTCTTGACTAGCAAGAAAATATACAAATGTATATGCCAGTTGAACAAATGGTAACAATATCTGTATGATCATGTTCAGTGAGTTAAAAATTACAAAGTTGACAAGCAATTTCAATTTCTTCTGACAAACATAATGAAATACTCAATTGTCATTAAAATTGTCCCAAGGTTAGAGGTTACATTTCACAGGTGATAAGACCAATCTTTTAAAGGTAAAATATTTCAGGAGAGTTTTGCACAAACAAATCAGTTAAGAATTCAATGTGATGATGACAAGATACAGATTAAGTATTGATTAAACTTTAGCTGGCCCTTTATTCTACCCAGCTAATACTCTTTTTGTATTTCATACCTGATTTGTAGATATTATCTAGCTAGTCCTTATCTTTACAACAAAAAATGTTATATGGTACAGATCTTTGAATTCTTAACTTTTTTGTCACAACCTTACAGAAAAATTGGAGAGCTATAACAGTTCACATGAGAAAATGCAAATACTCATTTCTTAAAACATTTGAAACATAAAAATGTAAGTTAAACCTGGACTGTGATACCATTTTTCACTTATTACACTGGCAAAAATCTAAAAGTTTAGTAATATCTATCTCTCTGTTGGTGGGACGATGGGAAAACAGGTGCTCTCATACATGGCTAATGGGAAAGCAAGATGATACACTAACTACAGAGCAGAATTTGGCAAGATTTAGCAAATTACACATGCATTTACCCTTTGATTCAGCAACCCCACCTCTAGGGGTGTATCCCCATCTTACAATGTCAAAAATATAAAATGACGTATACTAGCAAGACTGGAAACACTCCAAGTGCAGATAGCAAGAAACTATTTTAATAAACTGGGACATCCATACAATGGAATAGCTTGCAGCCATATGAAAGAAATGAGGCAGAGCTCCCTATACTACCATGAAGTGATTATATATTATTTTCTACCAAAGTGGAGTACAGAACTGTGCGTTATATTATACTATTTTTATATAAGAAAGTGTAAAAAGTTATTAATTATAGATAATTATATTTATATTTTCTTATATTTTAAAAAGGAAACAAAGGAAGGATAAGCCAAAACTATTTTTTTAAAGATTTTATTTATTTATTTTACAGAGAGAGATCACAAGTAGACGGAGAGGCAGGCAGAGAGAGAGAGAGAGAGGGAAGCAGGCACCCTGCTGAGCAGAGAGCCAGATTCGGGACTTATCCCAGGACCCTGAGATCATGCCCTGAGCCGAAGGCAGCGGCTTAACCCACCTACCCACCCAGGTGCCCCAAGCCAAAACTATTTTTAATGGTTATCTATAATAGGGACAGAGGGAACAGAATGGAAGGGATAAGGAGAGAAACTAGACTTCTTTTAATGTACCTTGTTTTAGTTTTCTTTGGAACAATGTGAACATTTTACATAACTATAAAACAAAGTTAAATTTAAAAAGGGATTGTTGAAAAACAAAAATAAAATAAATGAACTTAATTATATATCAAGTTGTTAGCATAACTACAAAAATAATTATTTTAAGGGATTTTAAAACACTGAAGTTTGATTATACATTCTAGTAGGATATACCCCAAGGACAAAAAAATTTTAAAGCTCTGCAAAGAATTCTCAAATCACTTTTAGTAATCACTCTATTAGTAATAATATATTTATGTTATTGTTTTGAAAGCATACATACCAAAAAGAAATTAAGTAAAACTCATATAAGTTTGAGTGGAAAATATTAGCATAAAATCATGATATATTTTTCTAGCTCTGGACACTGAAAATGTTTAAAAGATGATGATTCTGTTCTGAGTACTGGAGATACAAGGACAGACAAGCTAGGATGAGTCCAGAGTAGAATCTAGTGAGGAAAGCAGATAAGTAAAAATGTACATACAGTTCAGCAGCTCAGTAGGTGGCATTCAGTATGGTGAACAAGGGCCATGGTAAGTGCAGTAAAGTTTCTTTAGAATATGAAGTAAGGGACACCTGGGTGGCTCAATTGTTTAAGCATCTGCCTTTGGCTCAGGTCATTATCCCAGGGTTCTGGGATTGAGTCCCTCGTTGGGCTCCCTGCTCGGTGGGAAGCCTGTTTCTCATTCTGCCTGCTGTTCCCTTGCTTCTGTTCTCACTATCTCTCTGACAAATAAATAAATGAAATCTTTTTTAAAAAGAACACAAAGTAAATAGAAATAGTTTTAAAGTCCCTTGATTATTTTTGTAGTTATGCCAAAAAGAATAAACTAAAGATACACTATATAGAGGATGGAATTGCTGTACTTAAAGAAGCAGTAGAACAAATGGAAAAGAAGCAAGATGCAAAGTTATAAGGAAGAAAGCTTTCCTGAGGTGGACAAAGACCTAAGTCAGCAGATGGAAAATGCTCACTAGATCCTGGACTAAAATGACCTTCAAGGACTAACTCCTAAACATATCCAAATATCCAAATAATGTGGGTTTGTTTGTTTGTTTGTTTTTACCTCCACCGATAAAGAAAGGATTTTACAGGTATCCAGACACATTTTTAAAGTTTTTTTTAATCTATAAAGAAACAAAATCAGCTTTTTCCTCTGCAAAACTGAACAACTATGAATAGACTACACATTTGTCATGAGACAGATGTGTAAAAACTAAGCAATTCAGAAGTATTGAAAATAAAAGAATAAACAAAGGTGAATCAGACAAATAACAAAGAAAATGAAATCCGACTTGTCGATATCAACATTCAAGACAAAAAATAGAATCCAAGGCAAGAACCACTGAAGAAGACAACGAAAGTCAATGTTTATTGATAATAGTTCCATGACAGATCCTCAGTGTAAGCTTTATGCTTATTGTGTCAAATAATAGAAGACTGGAATAAGTAAATAATGATTACAATATAAAATAGATCTTTATTCTAACTGGTAACCAAATATATAAATATAAATATAAATATAAATATAAATATAAATAATCTCTGGCCAAAAAAAGATGTTGGAACATCTAAGAAGAAAAGTATTATTTTTAAATGGAAAATACAAAAACAATCCATGAAAAGGGGAATAAATTAGGGGCGCCTTGGATGGCTCAGTTGATTGATTTCTGCTCAGGTCCTGATCTCAGGGTCGTGGGATCGGCCCCACATAGGGCTCCATACTCAGCACAGACTCTGCTCCTGATTCTCTCTCCCCCTCTCCCTCTTCCTTGTATTAAAAACATGTTAATTCTTCCTAGATATATCAATTTAATGCAATCTGAATCCAAAATATATTGATTTATTTTGAACCTGCTCTAAATGTTTTGAAGTCTATTTAAAGAAAAGTACAGGATGAATTTGCATTACTAGAAACTGAAGCATATTATTCTGACAACAGAAGCAGTAAAGTACTTGAGCAGAAATAGACATATCAATGAAACAAATTGGAAAGCCCAGGGAAATAAACCAGTATGTTTAAGTTTTTAGTAACTTTGGTGTATAATAACAATGGCATTACAACACAACTGAGAGAGACTATGATAATGCCACAGTTGGTAAACATTTTCTAAAAATATAAAAGTTAAGTGTTACAGCTCTTTTAGAACTTGTCTAGCAGGTTTTCCGGTTTTCACCGGAAGACCCTCCCTGTACTGAGTTTATAACAATAGATTTTTTTTTTTTTTTTTTTTTTTTTAGTTTTTTTGGCTTATGCTCGTTCTATCTTTTCGAATGGTCGGTGGTCTATATAAGTGGTGCTCTGTTTCCTAAAGCAGTTAGGCGTTTGTGGCGCGCTCCGCTACGCCCACAGGCTTCCTTGGCTTCCGGCTGCAGCTGATGCTGCTTCCCTTCCCTCCGTTTTGGGAGCCACTCTGAGAGGCATCCCGTTTCTCCAGAGCATTTCGTTGGTTTCGCTGCACGTGCAGCTTTTGTTACCCTATGGCGTCCGCTTCGGCCCCACCCGTGGCCCTGAGCGCCGAGCAAGCCAAGGTGGTCCTGGCGGAGGTAATCCAGGCGTTCTCGGCCCCAGAGAACGCCGTGCGCATGGACGAGGCTCGGGACAACGCATGCAACGACATGGGCAAAATGCTGCAATTCGTGCTGCCCGTGGCCACGCAGATTCAGCAGGAGGTTATCAAGGCTTATGGCTTCAGCTGCGACGGGGAAGGTGTCCTAAAGTTTGCCCGCTTGGTCAAGTCTTACGAAGCCCAGGATCCCGAGATTGCTAGCTTGTCCGGCAAGCTGAAGGCACTGTTTCTGCCCCCCATGACATTGCCTCCCCACGGGCCTGCTTCTGGCGGCAGTGTGGCTGCCTCCTGAGGGTCGGCCCTCCCGCGCAGGGAAGACCTTAATGTTCCAGAGGATAATAAACGTGCCTGTGACTTAAAAAAAAAATTATATATATATATATATATATATATATATATATATATATATATATATATATATATATATATGTATATATAAAAGTTAGGACTATATATTGCATAATGAAATGAAAGTGATTTCAAGAAAATTCTATGAATATTGCTGTTCAGGTAGGAAGACCTTTCTAAGTCTAAATCTGAAAAAAACTAGAGAGAAACAGAGAAAAAAGAAACAGAGAAAACATGACAGATTTGACGAATTACAATTTAAAACTTTGGATGTCAAATGGTACAATAAACAAAATTTAAAGGCAAACAATAAATAAGAAAATGTTTATAACATGTACCAAAAGAATATTATATTAGTATTTTATATTATAATATATATTTTATAGTATTTTTATATATGTCATCGAATCTAGAATATCTTACAAATCAGTAAGAAATGAAAACAAAACAGGATCATAGGGGAAGGGAAGGAAAAATAAAATAAGATTAAAACAGAGGGAGGTATACCATAAGAGACTCTTAACTATAGGAAACAAACTGAGGGTTGCTGGAGGGGAGGGGTTAGAAGGGGTAACTGGCGGATGGGCTTTAAGGAGGGCACTTATAATTAGCACCGGAGTTACATAAGACCGATGAATCACTAAACTCTAACTCTGAAACTAAAAGTACACTATATGTCAACTAATCGAATTTAAATAAAACATTTTTAAAAAGAAATGGAAATTAACAAACAATTCATAATGTAGAAGGACGGAAAACTTAAATTAAAACAAGACCAATTTGGCAGTTGAAAAGCTATACCATAATGATTGAGATTATAATATCCTGAAATTGTGAGGGTATAGCAAAATAGGTAATTATACAACTATTTGTAGGAATATAAATTGCCCAATTTATCTAGAAAAAATGTGTTATATGTATCCACTCATACTCTCTATAAAAAAAAATCACAAAAAAGCACATAGATTTGATCCATAAGTGTAATCACTAGGAATTTATAAATAGGAAATAATGTTATAGTCTTAAGAGTTATGATATAATAATAATAACAATCCTCACTATTTAATGAGAGCTTTTAATATGCCAGACACTGGGGAAGCACTTTTTATACACAATCTCTTTCAACAGTCTTGACAACCCAAAAGGTTGTTAATACTTTCAATTCCATTTTACAAATGAAGAATATGAAGGTTAAAGAAGTTAAGTCACTTGTCAAGGTCACAAAACCAGTGAACATCAAATCCAGAATTCCAACACAGGCAATATCCCCCATTGCTGTAAATAATACAGTGGTTCATAAATTACAATTTAACCCTATGAAAGATGCCAAACAGCCATTAAAATCCTAGTGCATCATATTTAGTGACAGGAATATGCTTATAATTTACTAAGTGAAAAAATGTTTTACATTTTGGAGCACATGTCCACATATTTTAACATGTATGTAATTCTTTTTTTTAATTAATATATAATGTATTACTTATTTCAGGGGAACAGGTCTGTGATTCATCCGTTTTACACAATTCACAGCACTCACCATAACACATACCCTCCATGTCATTCTAAGGGTACAAAAAAATGCCAAATCTAAGGCAACAGAGGATAATGGAAAAAGCAGAGACCGGAGAAAGGCTGCTCTGTCCACCTTTCCCATTAGAGCCAGTTTGTGCCTCTGATATAATGCAGGCAGTTGAGGTCATGCCACTTGTGAGCAGGCAGCAAATATCACTAGTGGTGGCTTTGCTGACATCCTCACACATCCTTGTTTCCCCAAAGCAATCTCTTGATGTTCTTTACCGCAGTCCTTCCAATGGAACAAAAGCGTTTAATTCCCCCAAATTACTCTCTGTGTACCTCTCCGTATATGTAAAATACCCAAATGACTTCTGCTTTTCTGAATGGACAGTGATTGATACAGGATTTAATATCAGAAGATGGTGATACGTGCCAGCCAGGAGATGCCAAAGGCAACACAATCTCCTAAAAGGGATTGAGCATTGTTGTGTGGGCTAACGTTCAGCTTTTCTTTAATCTCTCCAATAACAGTACCTCTATTCTTCAGTAATAAGAACATCTGTAAAGAAACTTCCAGCACTAATCAACCCTATGAATGTCAAAAAAAAAAAAAAATTCCACCCAGCAGACATGTCCCTAAATAGAGATGTTGCACTTGAGTATCTTCAGGACCCCATTCAGGGAAAATTGGTCTTAGTCCACTGAGGTTTGCAATAAACAGATCTGACTTGTTTCTTATAATTATCATTGTTATTATTTATATATTGCGTTATTAAAATAGAATTAAATTGAAGATCAGATTAAGCAGAATTCAAACTAAGTCAAGTTGAAAGCCTAGAATAAAGGGCCAAAAGGGAACAGCAGTGAGAGATCGTAATAATAATAACACCTTGGATTTATATAGCTCTCATCCTCCCACAAGCACACAGTGAATGTGAACAGCATATCTAAGTGGATAAAGAAGTAAATGCAGTTTTGGTTTTTCAAGTCTGGATTTAAAAAGATGTGGCAGAAGAAGCTAGCAAATGGAGAATCAAGATCTTAAGACCAATTTGGAAAAGCTCCTCTTGGAAACACATGCTTTAAAAATTTGTTTGCTATTCCTGTTAAAGGGGCAGCATTCTCAAGAAAAAGCCAAGACTTGTATGTCAAAAACAAGGGAATCAAAATAAATAAATAAGAGGATGTATCAGTAACTGTCCCTCAGATATGACAATTAAAATACTATCTTGTCCATGAAATTCCCTAAATTGCCCCATCTACCAGTGATCTCTGGACCCCTGAGTTTCATGAGGCACACACCTAGCACATTCTACCTGGTGTGGGGATTATTTTTTTAAAATTCTTTATTTAAATTCAATTTAGTTAATATATAGTGTATTATTGATAGAATTTAGTGATTCATCAGGTGCATATCACAGCCAGTGATCATTCCATCAAGTACCCTCCTTTAATGTCCATCACCCAGTTACCACATCTCCCCACCCATCACCCCTCCAGCAACCCTCTGTTTGTTCCCTAGTGTTGAGTCTTTTATGGTTTACTTCCTTCATTCTTTTTATCTTATTTTTCCTTGCTTTCCCCTATGTTCATCATATGTTGGGATATGAATATATCCCATATTTATGTGTATTCTTATCTCTTTCACTAGACCACTAGTTCCCAAGCTTAATGTTCTTTAGAATCGCTGTAAGAATGTATTAAGATCTACATTTGCGTGCCTTATTCTCAGATTCTTATTTGGTGAGTCTTGGGTAGGTCCTGGAGATTGCATGTTTTATACTCCCTTTTGGTAATCTGCTGTGGTGGTTCAGGCCTAGACTGGGACTTCTTGAGGGCAGCGACAGTGTTCCATATCATGTATAGCTGGATATTACTGAAGCATTTTAAACAATGCTCTGCACATAAGATAATAAGTATTCATAAAATGTTTGAATGAAGATGAAATAACTAAATGTACCAGATTATCTATTTAGAGGATAAAAGAAGCAGTATGATACTCAAATGTTGTGAAGTTCAGAGAAAGTTAATCTTATGCATTAAAATACTGGACATTTTTGTGGAGGCCACCATTCCTTAAGGTGGACTCTGAAGAAAAAGGGGTATGAGAACAGGGGGAAAAGGGCAGGAAAAGGCGTAGAAAGAGTAAGCAATGGTACGAAAGTAGGAATACATGAGGCATTTTTAGAGAATAGTTATTGGAAATTCCTGTCTATATTTCTTCCTTTTTCAAAGTCAGAAGATATAGATTCCATTTAATTTAATGCACAATTGACATATTTTCACTTAGCTCTGCTCCCATAAGAACCAAGTGACTTCCCTTATTATAACCTGACTCCCAAATGTTTTCAGGTAAACATTCCAACTTCTTATGTCATATCTAGACCTTCAGGATCTAGTCCTTTCACATATTTATCCCCCTGAACACACACACACACAAACATACACACACATGCACACACCCTCATTTACAATTATATTAAACTGCCTGAAGTTTTTTAAGATACAGTGCCTCTATGTCCTTTCTCCCTTCTGCACCCCATCTTATTTTTTAAATTTATTTTTTTAAATTTCTTTTCTGTTTTCCAGAGTTCATCATGCACCCCATCTTTTTAGCCAGAGTTACTCTACACTTCAAAACAAGGGTCAGACATCACATCTTCCAAGATCAATTCTTTGACCACACATCCAGGTCCTTCCAGCATTAGATTAAAGTGCCTCCTAGGGGCTCCTGGGTGGCTTAGTTGGTTGGGCCTGGGCCTTTGCTCAGGTCATGATCTCAGGGTCCTGGGATGGAGCATTGGGCTCCCTGATCAGCAGGAAAGCTACTTCTTCCTCTCCCTCTTCTCTTCCCCTCTGCTTGTCCTCTTTCTCCCCTTCAAATAAATAAAATCTTTAAAAAAATAAAGTGCCTCTTCCCTCCCTGTGCACATCACATATTATACTGTATTTTAACTTCTCTAGCTTTGTTCTATAAATTTATCATCCTCCACAGACATAGTCAGAAAACAAAAGATAGAATATCTTAGCCTGGGAAAATCTCTCTGTGACAGGCATAATAATCCTTGCCTCCTGGTATTCATACCATTGTGTGATCCTCTGCCCTTGAGTGTGGGTACAATTATTGGCTCTTTTTAATGAAAAGAATACAGCAGAAGTCATGGGATTCCACTTTTAAGATTAGGTTATAAAAAGACTATGGCTTCCATCTTGAGAACACTGAGGTCCTTGTAATGAGGAAACAAAGCCTGTCAGCAACCACATAAATGAATTGGAAGCTGATCTTCCCAGTCAATAGATTTCTGAGTGAGATTAGAAGCAAATTTTCCAGTCCAAGCCAAGAGTTGATGTGACTACCACTGTTCGGACCAATGGCTTAGCTGTAACTTCATAAGAGACCTGGACTGGGAAGCATCCAGCTAAACTCTGCCCAGGATTCCTGACCAACAGGAACTGAGAGTTAAATCTTTGCTATTTTAAGCAGCTAAGTTTTGGGAAATCTGTTAGACAGCAATAGATAAGTTTTACATTCTCCTTTATTTCACTAATACTATTCTGGGTGCACTCTGGAAGACAGAATCTGAAACAGTGAACAAAACCAAAAGACAACTGACAGAATGGGAGAAGTTATTTGCAAATGACCTATCAGATAAAGGGCTAGTGTCCAAAATCTATAAAGAACTTAGCAAACTCAACACCCAAAGAACAAATAATCCAATCAAGAAATGGGCAGTGGACATGAACAGACATTTCTGCAAAGAAGACATCCAGATGGCCAACAGACACATGAAAAATTGCTCCACATCACTCGGCATCAGGGAAATACAAATCAAAACCACAATGAGATATCACCTCACACCAGTCAGAATGGCTAAAATTAACAAGTCAGGAAATGACAGATGCTGGCAAGGATGTGGAGAAAGGGGAACCCTCCTACACTGTTGGTGGGAATGCAAGCTGGTGCAACCACTCTGGAAAACAGCATGGAGGTTCCTCAAAATGTTGAAAATAGAACTACCCTATGACCCAGCAATTGCACTGCTGGGTATTTACCCTAAAGATACATACGTAGTGATCCGAAGGGGCACGTGCACCCGAATGTTTATAGCAGCAATGTCTACAGTAGCCAAACTATGGAACGAACCTAGATGTCCATCAACAGACGAATGGATAAAGAAGATGTGGTATATATACACAATGGAATACTATGCAGCCATCAAAAGAAATGAAATCTTGCCATTTGCGACGACGTGGATGGAACTAGAGGGTATCATGCTTAGCGAAATAAGTCAATCGGAGAAAGACAACTATCATGTGATCTCCCTGATATGAGGGAGAGGAGATGCAACATGGGGGGTTAAGGGGGTTGGAGAAGAGTAAATGAAACAAGATGGGATTGGGAGAGAGACAAACCATAAGTGACTCTTAATCTCACAAAACAAACTGAAGGTTGATGGGGGAAGGGAGGTTGGGAGGCAGGGTGGGGTTATGGACATTGGGGAGGGTATGTGTTATGGTGAGTGCTGTGAAGTGTGTAAACCCGGCGATTCACAGACCTGTACCCCTAGGGATAAAAATATATTATATGTTTATAAAAAAAAAAAAGTACAGCATTCAGATGGTGAGTGCCGTGAATTGTGTAAGACTGATACGGACCTACACTGCTGAAACAAATAATACATTATATGTTAATTTAAAAAAGTATAGCATTCTGGGATGCCTGGGTGGCTTGGTAGTTTAAGCATCCAACTGTTGATTGCAGTTCAGATCAAGATCTCAAGGTCATGAGATGGAGCCCTCAGTTGAGCCCTGTGTCAGGCTCCACACTGGATGTGGAGTCTGCTTAAGATTCTCTCTCTCCCTCCCCCTCGTGTTGTTTATGCTTGTGCACTCTCTCTCTAAAAAAAGTATGCCATTCAGTGGTTTTCAATATATTCAAAGTTACGCATCCATCTCTAAAGATTTTAGAACATGTTTCTTCATGCGCTGTATGCCCTTAGGACAATTTCCATAAATTTTAAATTGTTTTTAAAAAATAATGTGCTATGGTGAGTGCTGTGAAATGTGTAAGCCTGATGAACCACAGACCTGTACCATTGGGGCAAATAATACATTATATGTTAATAAAAAATAATAAAAAATAAAAAAAATAATTTTCACCAGTACTCTGAGGAGCTCCTTACTGTCATGCCAGAAGTGGAACCACTCTCTTCTTTCTACAGATAATGAGGACTTAACTCAACCTGAAGCAGTCTCAGGATAAATGATGCCAGATAAACTAAGTATTACTTTTTGACATTTCTCTCCTAAGAGAGATCCCATTTTGTGTAAGTCAAAAAATGCTACAAAGAAGAATCAAGGCCCTTCCACAACAAGGATGTGAAGGATATCCTGGTGAATGGAGGGCAGGGAGGCTTGAGTTCTTTTAGGCCAGAGAGGCTGTGTTTAGAGTACTTGTCCAATCACCTGAAAAAATAAAGAATTATTATTTCTTTTCCAGTAACAAAAACATTCCCAGATTTCTCAGACAGCACTGGATTTATGCTCAAAATTTCTAGATACCACGGCCTTTAATAGTGTAGATATTAAATGAGTTTAGCAACTTAGAAAGGCAATCTGCAATTTCAGGAATATTTATTGGGCACCTATTATTTAGAGGACTATCATTAAATATTCTGTGGCTGTAAAAAAGAAGTCAATGACTTCTTCAATGAGCTTGCCAGATAGAAAGAAAATGGATATTCCTGAAATAGCCAGAAAGGTCATTTAAAATAATATTAATAAGTCTAAGTAACATGGCACTCTTTAAAAAACATGCCCAGTATGAAAAGTATGTTGCGAGCATGACAGCTTAATGAAGGAAGTCTTTGAAGAGGAGGCATGCTCTGGTATGAGTCTCAAAAGAGGTGATGTGGATTAAGGTTTATGTGGTTAAAAGAAGTTACAATACTGCTTGGCAATTAAATAATGTAATCCTAATTTATCTGTCCATATTTGTAATTATTTGCATAATGGCAAATACAATGCTTTAACATGGCATAAATAGCAATTTTGATTTATTTTAGACTTTGAGGAAAGTAGATGAAATGATGGTTTCATTAAGTTACAGGCAGTTATTCAAGTAAACACAGTTGTGTATACACTCATCCACTCTTCCTTATCCTGATTATTTACAAACCAACACCTTTGGTATGTAAATTTTATTTAATGACACTTGCCAGACATTTAATTATTGGATGTCACACAGAATGTGTCGACATTTCTAATTGTAAAAGCTTAAAATCCTGTCATTCTGTCAACAGCCACATTTACAATATGTCTCCTTTTTTTTAAGTCAGAAGCTATAGATCTGCCTCAATTTAATGCATGATCAACAGGTTTTCACAGTTAACAAATAAACAAACTGGAACACATACTGTAAATGCCTAACACCATTCTAACAATATTATGAGATTTCAACAGGCCCAATTTACTGCACAGTGAAATTGTGAAAATGATAATGGATAAAAGATTTTATTTTTGTAAGAGTGATGGAGAGAGAAATAGGTTATAAGTCTTTGTCTTCATGAAGCCTAAACAACTTTCTGAAATGGAAGAAATTCAATCAATTGGTCTGGAATAATACCCAGAATTCATGCTAGCCTTCTTTTTCTACGATCTCCATATGCCTCACCCTTCAGCCCAATTAACTTCCATTACAGAATAGTGTGAAAGAACATGGGGTATGAAATCATAGATCTCCTTTAATAACCCAGATCTGCCACTAAGTGGCTATGTGGCTTTAAGCAAGTTATTTAACATCTTTCCATTGTAGTCTCCCAACTGTAAAATGGGAATATTAATATCTATTTAATGGGATTAAGTGGACTACGTGAGTTTCTTATTCATATTATAATGAATAAAAATTAAAGAATATAGTGTTTTATAAAGAATATAATGTTTATATACAGTGGTCAAGCACACAATAAATGCTCAATAAATAGCATTAGGTGCTTGATAAATATTTGGTGACTGAAATGAATAAGCCTAACTTCCCATAGCAGTGTCTTAACTGGAACAAATTCAGGTGAATATACATACACCTCCCCTTTAGAGGGGAGTTACTCATGAGTGGGCATTACGGACTGAATGTTTATGTCCCTCCACAATTTACATGTTGAAACCCTTCTCCTCAATGTGATAGTATTAGAAGGTGGGGCCTTTGAAGGTAATTAGGATTAGATGAACTCAAGAAGGTAGAGCCTCAGGAATGGCATTAGTGTCTTTTTAAAAGTCATCTACTTGGGTTGCCTGGGTGGCTCAGTTGGTTAAGCAGCTGCCTTCGGTTCAGGTCATGATCCCAGCGTCCTGGGATCGAGTCCCGCATCGGGCTCCTTGCTCGGCAGGGAGCCTGCTTCTCCCTCTGCCTCTGCCTGCCATTCTGTCTGCCTGCGCTCGCTCTCTCTCCCTCTCTCTCTGACAAATAAAAAAAAAATCTTAAAAAAAAAAAAGAGTCATCTACTCTCTGCCACATGAGGATACAATAAGAAGCTGGCAGTCTGCAGCTCAGAAGAGTGTTCTCACTAGAATTCAACCATGCAGGCACCCTGATCTCTGACTTTTCACCTCCAGAACTCTGAAGTTTCTGTTGCTTATATGCCACCAGGTCTGTGGCACTTAGTTATAGAAGCCCAAATAAAGTAAGTGAGAAGTGTAATAGCTATTCAATCAGGTAAGAATTATACCAGACTGAGATTACAGGTAACATGTAGGGCTTCACAAACAATTAATCAGAGATCTCCACATTATGGTCCTTTCAAGAGCTACTGCATCTCACTTTCCTTATGGCCCATGAACTTTGTAATGTAAACTATAAACCACTTTGTGTGGCCCCCATCCTAGCAGGACCATCATCATCTGATCTTCATCCATTGCTCAGAGAATTTCTCCCTGTTCCAGGGTGAACCTGTTTTGGGGGTTATGGGTTAGAGTTTCCATAATTGAAGCGTTTTTAAAAGACTTTTTAAAATTGAGATAAAATTCACACAATATAAAATTCATATTAATCATCTTAATGTTCACAATTCAGTGGTTTTTTTGTATATTCAAAATACTGTGCAACCATCACCAATATCTAAATCCAGACCATTTTTATCACCTTATAAAAAAACCTTGGGCCCATTCAACACTTATTTTTTAATTCCCTACTCTCTCAACCCCTGGTAACCGCTAATCTCCTTTCTGTCTCTATGGATTTACCCATTCTGAATATTTCATATATATGGAATCATATT
Organism: Lutra lutra; assembly: GCF_902655055.1. Taxonomy (NCBI): domain Eukaryota; kingdom Metazoa; phylum Chordata; class Mammalia; order Carnivora; family Mustelidae; genus Lutra; species Lutra lutra. The sequence goes on along the minus strand of NC_062296.1, from coordinate 25,250,350 downwards.
GTCTTAATCTATTTGGGCTGCTATAACAAAATACCATGGAGTGGGTAGCTTATAAACTATAAACATTTCTTCTCACAGTTCTGGCGAAGTCCAAGATCAAAGTGCCAGCAGGGTTGGGTTCTGATGACAGCCATCTTCCTGGTTCATAACCTGTGCCTTCTCACTGCAAATGGTGGGAGGGGCTAGGAATCTATCTGGAGCTTCTTTTATAAAGCACTAATCCCATTCATGGGAGCTCCAACCTCGTGAGTTAAGCATCACCCATAGACCCCACCTCCCAATACTGTCATCTTTGGAGGTTAGGATTCCAACATATGAATTTTGGGAGGATACAAACATTCACACCATAGTACATAGAATATGTCACCTTTTGTATCTGGCTTCTTTCACTCAGTGTGTTTTCAAAGATCCATCCATGCTGTAGCAAGTATCAGTACTTTATTCTTTTATGGCTGAGTAATAATACATTTGGATTTACCACATTTTGTGTATCCATTCATCAGATGATGGACATTTGGATTATTTACACTTGGGTCTAGTATGAATAATTCTGCTATGAACATTCATGTACAATTTTTGTTTGAAAGGTTTTCAATTCTCTAGGTATATGCTGAGGAGTGAAATTTCTAGGCCACATAGCAATTCTATGTTTAAGTTTTTGAGGAACTACTGTACTGTTTTCCGCAGTGGTCTCACCATTTTACATTGCCATCAGTGATGTATGAGGGTTCTAATCTCTCCACGTCATCACCAACCATTGTTATTTACCCTCACTTTTTAAAAATTCTAGCCATGCTAGAAAATGTGAAGTAATAGCTCATTGTGGTTTTGACATTTCCCTGATAACCAATGATGTTGAACATCTTTTCATGGGCTTCTTGGACATTTGCATTCCTTCTTTGGGGATGTGTCTATTCAAGTGTTTTCCCCATCTTTTAATTGGGCCATTTATCTTTTTGTTGTTGAGTTTTAAGGGTTCTTTATATATTCTGGATACTAGGATTTTATCAGATATATGATTTGCATTCTGTTAATTATTTTTTCTTTGCCTTGATAGTATCCTTAAATGCACAATAGTTTTTAATTTTGGTGAATTCGTATTTATGTGTTTTTCTTTAGTTGTTTGTACTTTTCATGTCATATTTAAGAAAATGTTAATTAGTAGAAAGTCATAAAGATTTATACTTATTCTTCCTTCCAAAGGTTTTATACTTTAAAGCTTTTCATTTAGGCCTTTGATCCATTTTGAGTTAATTTTTATATGGAGTGATATAGGAGTCTAAATTCATTCTTTTGCATATGGATATCCAGTTGTCAAGGGACCACTTATTGAAAAGATTATTCTTTCCCCCATTGAATAGCTTTGAACTCTTGTCAAAGATTAATTGATCATCAATGAATGGGCTTATTTCCAAATTCTCAATTCTATTCCATGCATCGCTGTATCTATCCTTATGTCAGGGCCGCACTGTTTTGATTACTGTAGCTTTGTACTAATTATTGAAATTGAGAAACATGAATTCTCTTGCTTCATTCTTTTTTTTTTTTTTGCTATTTTGTGTCTCTTACAATTCCATGTGAATTTTAGGATAAGAGTGTCTATTCCTTCACCAAAAAAAGGGAATAGAAAGTTTAACAAGGATTGAATTGAATCCATAGATAAATTTGATGAGTATTGCCATTTTCCTATCTATGATCATTGGATGGCTTTTCATTTCACTTTTTTCAACAATGTTTTGTAGTTTTCAGTATTTAAGTCTTGCACATCCTTTGTTAAAGTTATTTTTAAGTATTCTATTTTTTTTAGATACTGTTGTTTTTATTAATTTCATTTCTGGGTTGTTTATTTGTTGGTGTATAGAAATATAGTTGACTTTTTTTTTAACTTTATCTCGTTTCCTGCAACAATGTTGAACTTGTTTATTAACTCTAAGAGGTTTTTGTGGTTTCATTAAGACTTTTCACGTGAAAGATTATATCAACTGCAAATAGACATAATTTTACTATTTCTTTTTTGATTTGGATGCTTTTTATTTCTCTTTCTTGCCGAACTGCCCTGGCTGGAACTTCTATACAATGTTTGAATAGAAGTGGTGAGAGAGAAGACACCATGTCATGTCTAATATTAAGTGGGAGGCTTTCAGTCTTTCAGCTGAAAGTAAGGTGTTAATTGTGGGTATTTCATAGATGCCCTTTTTCATTTTGAGGAAGCTTCCCTCTACTCATAATTTGAGTGTTTTTCTCATCAGAGGGTATTAGATTTTGTTAAATTATTTTTCTGCATCTACTGAGATAATCATGTAACATTTTTTCCTTAGTTCTATTGATATGTTGTGCTGAATTGACTAAACTTCATATGTGGAACCAGCTTTGTACTCTTGGGATAAAGCTCATTTGATCATGGTACATAATCCTTTTAATGTGTTGCAATATTTGGTTTTCTAGCATCTTGTTGAGAATTTTTGCATTCATATTCCTAAGAGATATTGGTCTATAGTTTTGTTTTCTTGTAATATCTTTTTCTTGATTTGATATCATAGAATAGTTGACCTCATAGAATTAGTTAGGAAATGTTCCTTTCTCTTCTATGTTTTAGGAGTATTTGTGAATGATTGGTGTTAATTCATTAAACATTTAGTAGAATTCAGTAATGAAGCCATTTGGTTCCAGGTTTTGTTGCTGCTCCTATTGTTATTGGGACCTCTTTGATAACTAATACAATCTCTACTTGCTACAGAATTCTACTTCTTGTGTCAGTTTTGATAGTTTGTGTGTCATTGGGAATTTTATCATTTCATCTAGGTTATCTAATTTTTTGGCATATAATTGTTCTCAGTATTTTCTTATAATCATTTTTATTTCTATAAGATCAGTAATAATGACCCCTTATTCTTTTCTGATTTTATTAATTTGAGTATTCTATTTTTCTTGGTAAGTCTAGCTAGAGATTTTTCAATTTTGTTGATCTTTTTAAGGAAGCAACTTTGGATGTGGTATATATATATATATATATATGTATATATATATATATAAAATCAGCCATAAAAAACCCCAAAACTAAATATATATATATATATATATATATATATGACTGCATTATATATATATTTTAAAAACCCAAATATATACTTATACATATATGTGTATATATATATATATATTTGGGGTTTGGGGGTATTTGGGTTTTATTATATATATAATATATATACTATTTATATATATATATATATTTAAAGATTTTATTTATTTATTTGACAGAGATCACAAGTAGGCAGAGAGGCAGGCAGAGAGAGAGGAGGAAGCAGGCCCCCTGCTGAGCAGAGAGCCCGATGCGGGACTTGATCCCAGAACCCTGAGATCATGACCTCAGCCGAAGGCAGAGGCTTTAACCCACTGAGCCACCCAGGCGCCCTTATATATATATTTTTGGGTTTATTATATATATAATATATAAATAATATATAATGCAGCCATCAAAAACCCAAAATCTTGCAATTTGCAACTATGTGGATGGAACTAGAGGATATTATGCTAAGCAAAATAAGTCAATCAGAGAAAGACAATTATCATATGATCTCTCTGATATGAAGAATTTGAGAGCCAGGGTGGGAGTGGGGAAAAAGGAGGGAAAAAATGAAACAAGATGGGAATGGGGAGGGAGACAAATCATAAAAGACTTTTAATCTCAGGAAACAAACTGAGGGTTACTGGGGGGTGGGAGGGTAGGGAAAGGGTGGCTGGGTGATGGACATTGGGGAGGGTATGTGCTATGGTGTGTACTATGAACTGTGTAAGACTGATGAATCATAGACCTGTACCCCTGAAACAAATAATGCATTATATATTAATATATATAAATATTAGTATATTACTATATATTGTAATATATTGTATATAATGCATATATATACATTGTATATATACACATGTACATATATACATGTATGTATATGTTGTAGTTCTCTTATATGTATATATGTACATATGTATATATACAATGTATATATGCATTATATACAATATATTATAATATATAATATATAATATTATATATAAATTATATATAAATAAATAATGTATTATATGTTAATAAAATTTTAAAAAGGAAGTAACTTTGGAGCTTATTGATTCTTTCTACTTTTTATTATCCATTCATTTAGATATGAACTAATCTTTATTATTTCCTTTTTTCTCTGCAGACAGAAAGTAGATCAGTGGTTGCTTACTGGTGGCTGGGACTGGGGAATGACTTCAAATAGATATGAAGGACCTTTTTAGAGTGATGAAAATGTTCTAAAACTAGACTATAGTAATAGATGCATAATTCTGTAAATTTACCAAAAATCATTGGATTGGACACTTAAAATGGGTACTTTTTATGATATGCAAATTATATCTAATAAAACTGCTTCAAAAAAATCTCCAGCTCTGCCACTTAGTAATTAGGTGATGTGGACAATATAATTTCTCTAAGCTTAATTTTCTTCATCTTTTAGGTGTGAATAAGTTTCTGCTTCAGATATTTATCTTGAATTAGACATCATGTACATCATGTATATAGAATTAGAGATAATGTAAAGAAAGTAATACAACCCTTGGCTCATCATAAGTTTTCAGTAAATATCAATTACCTTTCTACTTCTCTTTAATTTATTGGTTGTGATGATACTGATGAGGAGGAGGAGGAGAATCCTCCTCCACTCAGGAAGATCTTTGAGGCATACACAATTCTCATTCAGCCCAGATTCAGTTGGGAGAACATAAAAGTAGAGCCAAATTGGTACTTTTGAAAAAAATGTACTTATAAAGTATATCCTCACTTTATAAGTGACTTACAAAGTGGGAAAAAAAGACTTATAAAGTGTATCCTCAAAAGTACTTTGATTTTTCAAAATGATCTGTAATACAAAAACAATTTTGAGATAAAACTCAGTCTTAAAGGGAATGGCATGTTTTATTCTAGTATGGCATTCATAATTTGGTTCAAGTATCTAGCTTGAGGAGAAGAAAACTATTTTGGCTTGTGCCTAATTCCATAGGTCTTAAATTGTGAAAGACAATGAAGCCATCAAAATTTTCACCTTGAGAGCACTTTCAAGATTTAACTTTCCCCCAAATGGCTATTTGGGGGCTAGGACCCAGACCACTTTTTGCACAAAAAGAGTCTCTGTTCCCTGCTCAAAGTCAACAAAGGGTAGGAGATGGTGCATTGTTGCAGAGGTTTACTCTGAGCAGTTTGGAAGCTAAGCAATCACACACACTCAGCCTTGAGACTGAATTATCTTTGGAAATACCTGACATAGAAGATTCCCAAGTATCATCTCAAGTCCTGGAAGAGTAACCAGAGCTGCTGACACTACATTGTTGTAGTTCTAAATAACTTCCCACTCAGAAGTTGTTCCATTCCCCACAGACTACATAGATATACAGTAAAAGTGTGAAGAAAGACAAGAGGCAGATTAGCACAGTAAAATGGCCATTTTCTCAAGAACTGCTCAGCAAATATGACTACTATTCAAATTCCTTCTACCCTGGGACTAAGCAATAGGGAGAGAAAATAAGATATAAATTCTTATAAAATTCAAAAGTTGAAGGAGGGAAGGAAAAGGAAGACCTAACACTGGCAATGTAGGAAGTATATTTTTAACATGTCTCTCATTCTCACACAATATCCCTTCTCAAGGACTTGCCTCTTTCCTTAGCTTGACATTCAGTCATAGGTATACTACTAAGCAACTGTGGCTTTGAGGACATAACTTAAACCTCTGAGTCTCAGTTGCTTCATATATAGGATGGGGAAATAATGGAATTTATCTTACAGTGTCCTTATAAGGATTCATGAGGTGATAAAACAACTGAAAAACATCTAGTTCAGTGCTTGGCACATAAAATACACTTACTCAAAGTTCTATTGAATTCAGAGTTCATTTGATTTGATTTGATTTGATTTGTCACTCCAGATAATAATGAGCACTATGTCTATATGTTCCTTCCTCTATGTAGCATACATGCATTTTAAGTCTTTCACGGTCTCAAGTTGGGAGACTGACTCACTACTGAGAGATACTTCAGAAAAGATACAAAGCAATGAAAAAGGTTTTTGAGGGAAGCAAAGAACCATTCCATTTTTCTTTGGCTCTCAAGAGAAAATGCAGTAAAGTAATTATCCCCAGGTGACCTGTCAAGGTCAAAGTTCTAAGTCCTTGTTGGGATGTGAATATAAGATACCACTTCTTGGGGAGGAGTCAAGATGGTGGAGGAGTAGCAGGCTGAGATGACATCAGGTAGCAGAAGATCAACTAGACAGTTTATCAAACCATTCCACACACCTACAAATCCAAAAGGAGATCAAAGAGAAGAAAAGCAGCAATCCTAGAAACAGAAAATCAACCAATTTCTGAAATGTAGGGCCTGTGGAGAAGTGAATTCAAAGCCACGGGAAGATAGACCATGGGGGGAGGGGCCGGCTCCTGGCAAGCAGCAATGCAACAGAGCACAAAAATCAGAACTTTTAAAAGTCTCCTCCACTGAGGGACATTGCTCCAGAGGCTAAGCAAGGGGTGGGGTCCTTGTGGAGACAGCATGGTCTCAGGTCCCGCAGGGTCACAGAAGGATTAGGGGTGTCTGAGTGTAGCAGAGCTCACAGGTATTAGAGTGGGAAAGCCAGCTACAGAGACAGAGCTGAGGAGTGAGCTCTCAACTCAGGGTTACCTTAAACTGTGATCTGTGGCACAATCAGGCCACTGCTCTTTGAGCAGGAGCCCCACAAGTGGCAGATCTGGGGAGACTCACCTTCCTTCTCTGGAGGCAGGAATCTGCTGGTTTTGGAGACTCCAAATGGGGCTGTGTGCCAGAGACAGAAATGCTCAGTCACAGGCCGGGTGAGCTCGAGGCACACCAGAAACCAAAGAGATGGGAGTGATTAAGCGCTTTTCTCCAAGGGTGCTCTGAGGAGTGGGGCCCCGAGCTCTCGACTCCTTCAGGCTAGAGATTGGGAGGCCACCATTTTCATTCCCATCCTCCAGTGCTTTACAGAAAGCGTTCAGGGAACAAAAGCTCCTGAAAGTGAACCTGAGTAGATTACTTAGCCCGGCCCCTGGCCAGGGCAGAGCAATTCCACCTCGGGCAAAGACATTTGAGAGTCACTACAACAGGCCCCTCTCCTGGAATATCAGCAAGAACATCCAGCCAAGACCAAGCTCACTGATCAAGGAGAAGACTGGAATTCCAGAGGAGAGGAACGCAAAGCGTGGAATTCATGGCTTGCTCCCCATGATTCTTTAGTCTTGCAAAGTTAATAAAATTTTTATTTATTATTTTTCTTATTCTAATTTTTTAAACTTTTACTCTTTCCTCTTTTAACGTTTTTTAACTAGTTTATCTTAACAATACCTTTCTTAAAAAATCACTTTGAACCTTCATTATTATAGTCATATTTTATTCTTCATTGTATCTAACTTTACTTTTTGTATACATACAGGATTTTTTCTTCTAAAAAATTGTGGGATACAACTTCTTCTAATAGATCAAGATAAACCTTAAATCTAGCACAGGGCTTTGTTCTAGTCTCCAGCCTGAGGAAATTCTCTCCAATTTCTTTTCCCAACCAACTTATCTTATCAACTCTTTTTTTAGAATTTTTTAAAATTGTCATCTTTACACTCATATCCCATCCCTTCATCGTGTTTACCCTTATTTGTGTGTGTGTGTGTGTGTGTATGCATAAGTTTTTCTATCTTTAAAATTTTGGGAGTAGTTTCTTCTAAGAGACCAAAATACACCCAAAATCAAGGGGTGGCTCTGTTCTATTCACCAGCCTAATATATATATATATATATATATATATATATATATATATATATATATATATTTGAACTTCTTTTTACCTTCTTTCTTCTCCCCACAATTTGGGGTCTCTTCTGATTTGGTTAACACACATTTTCTTGGGACCTTTGCCACCCTTTTAGTATTTTTTTTCTATCCTTCATATATTCTTACCTGGATAAAATGACAAGGCAGAAAAACTCAACCACAAAAAAAAAAAAAAAAAAAAGAACAAGAGGCAGTACTGAAGGCTAGGGACCTAATCAATTAAGACATTGCTAACATGTCAGATCTAGAGTTCAGAATGATGAAGGTGCTAGCTGGGCTTGAAAAAGGCATGGAAGATATTAGAGAAATGCTATCTGGAGAAATAAAAGCCCTTTCTGGAGAAATAAAAGAACTAGAATTTAACCAAGCTGAAATTTTAAAAAGCTATTAATGAGGTACAATCAAAAATGGAGGTTCTTACTGTGAGGATAAATGAGGCAGAAGAGAGAATTAGTGATATAGAAAACCAAATGACAGAGAATAAAGAAGTTGAGCAAAAGAGAGAAAAGCAACTACTGGACCATGAGGGGAGAATTTGAGAGATAAGTGATATCATAAGACAAAATAATATTAGAATAATTGGGATTCCAGAAGAAGAAGAAAGAGAAGGGGGCAAAAGGTATATTAAAGAGAATTATTGTAGAGAACTTCCCCAATATGGCAAAGGGAACAAGCATCAAAATCCAGGGGGCACAGAGAATCCCCCTCAAAATCAATGAAAATAGGTCCACACCTTGTCGTCTAATAGTAAAACAAGCCTTAGTGACAAAGAGAAAATCCTGAAAGCAGCCCAGGAAAAGAAGTCTGTAACATACAATGGTAAAAATATTAGATTGGCAGCAGACTTATCCACAGAGACCTGGCAGGCCAGAAAGAACTGGCATGATATATTCAGAGCACTAAACGAGAAAAACATGCAGCCAAGAATACTATATCCAGCTAGGCTATCATTGAAAAGAGAAGGAGAGATAAAAAGCTTCCAGGACCAACAAAAGCTGAAAGAATTTGCAAACACCAAACCAGCTCTACAGGAAATATTGAAAGTGGTCCTCTAAGCAAAGAGATACCCTCAAAGTAGTAGATCAGAAAGGAACAGAGACAATATACAGTAACAGTCACCTTACAGGCAATACAGTGGCACTAAATTCATATCTCTCAATAGTTACCCTGAATGTAAATGGGCTACATGCCCCAATCAAAAGACACAGAGTATCAGAATGGATAAAAAAACAAAACCTGTCAATATGCCATCTACAAGAAACTCATTTTAGACCCAAAGACACCTCCAGATTTAAAGTGAGGGGGTGGAAAACAATTTACCATGCTAATGGACATCAAAAGAAAGCTGGGGTGGCAATCCTTATTATCAGAACAATTATATTTTAAGCAAAGACTATAATAAGAGATGAGGAAGGACACTATATCATACTCAAAGGGTCTCTCCAACAAGAGGATCTAATAATTTTAAATACCTATGCCCCTAACATGGGAGCAGCCAACTATATAAACCACTTAATAACAAACTCAAAGAAACACATCGACAAAAATACAATAATAGTAGGGGACTTTAACACCCCTCTCACTGAAATGGACAGATCATCCAAGCAAAAGATCAACAAGGAAATAAAGGCCTTAAATGACACACTGGGCCAGATGGACATCACAGATACATTCAGAACATTCCATCCCAATGCAAAAGAATACACATTCTTCTCTAGGGCACACAGAACATTCTCCAGAATAGATCACATCCTGGGTCACATATCAGGTCTCAATTGTACCAAAAGATTGGGATCATTCCCTGCGTATGTTCAGACCACAATGCTCTGAAGCTAGAACTCAATCACAAGAGGAAATTTGGAAAGAACCCAAATACACAGAGACTAAAGAGCATCCTTCTAAAGAATGAATGGGTCAACCAGGAAATTAAAGAAGAATTGAAAAAATTCATGGATGATAATGAGAACACAACGGTTCAAAATCTCTGGGACACAGCAAAGGCAGTCCTGAGAGGAAAATATATAGCGATACAAGCCTTTCTCAAGAAACAAGAAAGGTCTCAAATACACAACCTAACCCTACACCTAAAGGAACTGGAGAAAGAAGAACAAAGAAGGCCTAAACCCAGCAGGAGAAGAGAAATAATAAAGATCAGAGCAGAAATCAATGATTTAGAAACCAAAAACAAAAGAAAACAAAACAAAAACAAAAAACAATAGAACAAATCAACAAAACTAGGAACTGATTTTTTGAAAGAATTAATAAGATTGATAAACCCCTGGCCAGACTTATCAAAAAAAAAAAAAAAAAAAAAAGAGAAACGACCCAAATGAATAAAATCATGAATGAAAGAGGAGAGATTACAATCAACACCAAAGAAATACAAACAATTAAAAGAACATATTATGAGCAACTATAGGCCAGCAAGTTTGGCAATCTGGAAGAAATGGATGCATTCCTAGAGACTTATAAACTACCAAAACTGAACCAGGAAGAAATAGAAAACCTGAACAGACCCATAACCAGTAAGGAGATTGAAGCAGTCATTAAAAATCTCCCAACAAACAAGAGCCCAGGGACAGATGGCTTCCCAGGGGAATTCTACCAAACATTTAAAGAAGAATTAATTGTTATTCTCCTGAAACTGTTCCAAAAAATAGAAATGGAAGGAAAACTTCCAAACTAATTTTATGAGGCCAGCATTACCTTGATCCCAAAACCGGACAATGACCCCATCAAAAAAGAGAATTACAGACCAATATCCTTGATGAACACAGATGCGAAAATTTCCACCAAAATACTAGCCAATAGGATGCATCAGTACACTAAAAGGATTATTCACCATGACCAAGTGGGATTTATTCCGGGGCTGCAAGTTTGGTTCAACATCCGCAAATCAATCAATGTGATATAATACATTAATAAAAGAAAGGATAAGAACCATATGATACTCTCAATAGATGCTGAAAAAGTATTTGACAAAGTACAGCATCCTTTCCTGATCAAAACTCTTCAAAGTGTAGGGATACAGAGGACATACCTCAATATCATCAAAGCCATTTATGAAAAACCCACAGCAAATATCATTCTCAATGGAGAAAAACTTAGAGCTTTTCTGCTAAGGTCAGGAACACAGCAGGGATGTCCATTATCACCACTGCTATTCAACATAGTACTAGAACTCCTAGCCTCAGCAATCAGGCAACAAAAAGAAATTAAAGGCATCCAACTCAGCAAAGAAGTCAGACTATCACTCTTGCAGATGATATGATACTTTATGTGGAAAACCCAAAAGACTCCCCTCCAAATCTCCTAAAACTCGTACAGGAATTCAGTAAAGTGTCAAGATAAAAAATCAATGCACAGAAATTGGTTGCATATCTATACACCAACAAGACAGAAGAAAGAGAAATTAAGGATTCAATCCCATTTACAATTGCACCCAAAACCATAAGATACCTAGAAATAAACCTAACCAAAGAGGCAAAGAATCTAGACTCAGAAAACTATAAAGTACTCATGAAGGACATTGAGGAAGACACAAAGAAATGAAATTGTTCCATACTCGTGGATTGGGAGAACAAATATTGTGAAAACGTCTATGCTACCTAAAGCAATCTATACATTTAATGCAATTCCTATCAAAATGCCATCAATTTTTTCAAAGAAATGGAACAAATAATCCTAAAATTCATATGAAACCAGAAAAGGCCTTGAATAGCCAGACGGATGTTGGAAAAGAAAGCCAAAGTTGGTGGCATCACAATTCCAGACTTCAAGCTCTATTAGAAAGCTATAAACATCAAGACAGCATGGTACTGGCACAAAAAACAGACACATAGATCAGTGGAACAGAATAGAGAGCCCAGAAATAGACCCTCAACTCTATGGTCAACTAATCTTCGACAAAGCAGGAAAGAATGTCCAACGGAAAAAAGACAGTCTCCTCAACAAATGGTGTTGGGAAAATTGGACAGCCACATGCAGAAAAATGAAACCGGACCATTTCCTTACACCACACACAAAAATAGACTCAAAATGGATGAAGGTCCTCAATGTGAGAAAGGAATCCATCAAAATCCTTGAGGAGAACACAGGCAGCAACCTCTTCGACCTCAGCCGCAGCAACTTCTTCCTAGGAACATCGCCAAAGGCAAGGGAAGCAAGGGCAAAAATGAACTATTGGGACTTCATCAAGATCAAAAGCTTCTGCACAGCAAAGGAAACAATCATCAAAACCAAAAGACTACTGACAGAATGGAAGAAGATATTTGCTAATGACATATCAGATAAAGGGCTAGTATCCAAAATCTATAAAGAACTTATCAAACTCAACACCCAAAGGACAAATAATCCAATCAAGAAATGGGCAGAGGACATGAACAGACATTTCTGCAAAGAAGACATCCAGATGGCCAACAGACACATGAAAAAGTGCTCCATATCACTTCACATCAGGGAAATACAAATCAAAAGCACAATGAGATACCACCTCACACCAGTCAGAATGGCTAAAATTAACAAGTCAGGAAACAACAGATGCTGGTGAGGATGTGGAGAAAGGGGAACCCTCTTACACTGTTGGTGGGAATGCAAACGGATGCAACCACTCTGGAAATCAGCATGGAGGGTCCTCAAAAAATTGATAATAGAGCTACCTTATGACCCAGCAATCGCACTATTAGGTATTTGCCCTAAAGATACAAATGTAGTGATCTGAAGGGGCACATGCACCCGAATGTTTATAGCAGCAATGTCCACAATAGCCAAACTATGGAAAGAACCTAGATGTCCATCAACAGATGAATGGATAAGAAGATGTGGTATAGGGCACCTCAGTGGCTCAGTGGGTTAAGCTGCTGCCTTCGGCTCAGGTCAGGATCTCAGGGTCCTGGGATCGAGTCCCGCATCGGGCTCTCTGCTCAGCAGGGAGCCTGCTTCCCTCTCTCTCTCTGCCTGCCTCTCTGTCTACTTGTGATCTCTCTCTGTCAAATAAATAAATAAAATCTTAAAAAAAAAAGAATATGTGGTATATATATTCAATGGAATACTATGCAGCCACCAAAGAAATGAAATCTTGCCATTTGCAACAACGTGGATGGAACTAGAGGGTATTATGCTGAGCGAAATAAGTCAATCAAAGAAAGACAATTATCACATGATCTCCCTGATATGAGGAAGTTGAGAGGCAACATGGGGGGTTTGGAGGGTAGGAAAAGAATAAATGGAACAAGATGGGATCGGGAGGGAGACAAACCATAAGAGTCTCTTAATGTCACAAAACAAACTGAGGGATGCCAGAGGAACGGGGGTAAGGAGAGCGTGGTGGGGTTATGGACATTGGGAAAGTTATGTGCTATGGTGAGTGATGTGAAGTGTGTATACCTGGCGATTCACAGACCTGTACCCCTGGGGCTAATAATATATTATATATTAATAAAAAATTTTAAAAAAAGATACCACTTCTTTACCAGGAAGTAAAGATTTATGATCAATAAGTCTATTTAACAGAATGGAATTAAATAAAAAGGGGCAGTGAAAACTGGAGCCTAGGTCAATAATAATATACATGGGGTATGGGGGTAGAGAGAGGGGTAAGAATTATAGGAAGAGGAATTAACATGAGACATGCAATACAAGGTTATGTTATAGATGTTTCTGATTTCCAGGACATGGTATTTTAAATAGTTTAGTCTTCAAACATTTACTGAAAAGAATCTGAATGACTATGAGGTAGCTCTATTGTTTATACATGCCTTAACAAATCCTGAAGGACTACTAAGTTGGCATGAAAAGAATGAGTATTTGGTCATTTCAGTATAATTCTTGGGTCTTTCCTAGATCCATCTGTGAGGTGAGTCTTGGCAAAAAAGAAAATTAAATAATGGCGTCATTAAGCAACATGCATATTCATGCAGACACTGTTGTTTGCACATTCTTTTCTGTCAAGGCTAAATAAAACACAGAACCATTTATGTGCAAATCACTATATAATGATTCTACCACCCTTCTAAATGACTGAAAAGAGTGTTATCGGGTACAGGCTTTCCAAGTCTTTAGGAATTATGGTGAGCCATCCAATAAAAGTCAGTTGGTGTGCTCTACTGGATCAAGAATCAAAGGATAGCAAGATTGTGAGCCCAGGGAGGAAAGACATCTATAAATCAAAAAAGCCTGGGTGAAGGTGAATCGGAGAACAAATAAACCACAGAAGTCAGGAGGCCCCATTGAGAAGAATGAGATAAAAGGGGGTGAGAACTGGTGTTACTTAGTGTCTATGATACATCGGTGCTATGATAGGTATTTTATACACATTATCTCAAGTATTGTATTCCCGTTTTACAGATCAAGAAACTGAGACACATCAAGGTTTGCCTTGACACCAGCTACTATGCCATGAAGCTGAGTTTAGTTCTCTCTGAAGCCAAAGTCTATATCTGTCTACCACAGCATGTTACAGAAACAGGACAAAGATGTTTGGAAGATGGCCAAACAGTATGCAGTAGTGGTTCACAGGAAATAAGCAATAAATGGGATAAGGTGAGGTGGAAATAAAAGGCAGCAAATAGGAGAAGCTAGTAAAAACATAGCGCAAAGAACAAAAGAACAGCCACAGGTTGTCTTTACATCTCTTTCCCTCAGTTAAGAACAAATCCTGTGTGAGATTAGCCTGGAACCTTGAAAGGACAAATAGAAACACAAGCCTGAGTGCTCAGCACTATTGACTGGCCAGCTGGGCCCTGAATTCAAAGCATTCTGTCTCAGACTCTTCCCTGATTCAGACTTTATATAGATATTAGCACAACTGGCTTCTTTGGCCTTTCAAACCACTCAGTAGCTTGTGTAAATATTAAACTGGAGAAAAATGCCATTGTGTGAACTCTATGTCTGTTCCTCTGCTGGCCCTAGGAACATCAATGTTTGCAGAAAAAGCTGTTTACAACTGCTTACTCTGGTCCTCTAAGCAAAGAGCACTAGAAGACTAGTATTTGTATTAGAAAGCCACCATATTGAGACTCTAAAGAGAAGAGCATCAGATAAAGCTCCTCTTTTTTTCTGGAAAGCTGGGATGCTTTTTGAGAACACTGGCTAAGGGGGAAAAGACAGGAAGTCCAGCATAACACCAAAAGATAGAATTTATCATGAAGTTTTGTGTGAGCCAATTTGGTGTAGGTTGGGAATCCTTGAATTATAGGAAATAGCCAGATAAAGCCTTTTCTGCTTACTGACACAGCTGATAACATATGTAAGCGATCTGAATTAGGGGTTTATCAACTGATTTTAGGCATTTGTTCACTAAAACATAAAATTGCACTTTTAAGATTCAGTCTATCCAGTTGAAAATCATTTTGATCCATGTTAAGATGTAAACATCCTTGGGCAGAGTAACAGTTGTATAAATTAACTCTTTTATTAGCTGTACTTTTCTGGACTTTCTCATCTAAAGCAGGGTCAGAAAACTCTTCCTGTAAAGGACCAGATAATATTTTTAGTTTTGACATGATTACTCAACTCTGCAGCTGTGAGGGAAAATGAAGCCAGAGATAGTGTATAAACAAATGGGTGTGCCAGTATTTCAATAAAACTTTATTTTACACACACCCCCCACCACCAATTGGCCAAATTTGGTCAAACATCGATGTAAACACAACTTCTCTGAATAGGAAGACTAAGGTCCCTGATAGGTGGAAGGAAGAGAAAAGTGAAAGGCTGCCTTACAAGCCATCTAAGTGGGCTAAAGATGTCAGAGGCCATTATTAGTTCTCCAGATAACCAAAATGCAAAAGAAAATTCTACCTAGAGAACACGAATTTAAAATGTTGCAGTACACTGAAAAGAAATTTTAAAAAATTAAAATAAAAATGTTGTAGGAATATACATTTTTCTGAAAAGAAGTTCCCTTTATTTCATCAGATTTCAAAAGGATTGATGACCCAATAAAGAATGGAACCCCACAGCATAGAAGGGATCATCTTGCCTTGAAAAGCTTACTTTCTTCAAGCCAGCCCCTCCTCCCAGTCTTCCAGGAAAGCCCAGTAAAAACTGTTGTGTCCACTCTCATGCCTTTCTGCAATCAAACTAGAGAAAAGATATGTTTTACATTTTATTTCCTCTTAACTCCTTTTGGTGGCTATTTATTTATAGTAATTTCCAAAAAAAACCATATATTCATCACTAAAAGGTTGAGGTTGGGATTCTACCTATTCTTAACCTGATCCTGGGTAATAAAAATAAAATGATGTACTTACAGTTAATGAGTCAGTTAATGTTCTACCAGACACTGAACCTATCTTTCATTTTTTTATTATGAGCATAAATAGATTCTAGACACACAGAGATATGGTCATCAGAATCAGCATTACTTAAAGTTAGCAGACATAGTGGAGTGAGGGGATAAGTTGAAGTTATCATTTGGGACATAAAAAGACAAGCTTAGGTTCAGATTATGCAAAGAGCTTGGAAATTGTCACTCTTATTCTTGAAACAACAAAAAGCTGGACAAAAAAAAAAAATCAATGCCATTTCTTGGACCTATCACAGAACTGATGTTGCAGAGTGATCATTACCCCAAAATTTAGAGAGATAGTCAAATCCAGAGTGACAGAACCATTGAAATTTGCTTCCCTGCAACCAAAGCCTGCAATTCATAAGTTAGTGGGGAGACTTAAATGACTATTTTGACAAATTTCTGAAACCTAAGTGCAGACAATCTTGAGAGTAACAAACTCCTGGGGCCTGCAGTCACAGGAGGGCTCCTCACTCTTACGTGGGCTTTCACTCCCATAATTCACCAGGTCCTCACAGTGAGAATCTAGAAGAGGCCTCCTTATGGTCATGGTTGATAATTATTAATAAATAAAATGTTATTTAAAATGTTTTTAAAAGAAGTATAAATGACATGTCAAGAGAGATCAAATGAAATCACATAAAATGCTCAATTAAAGCCACAGAAAGTAGAAAAAAGGGGAAAAAAGAAATAGAGCAAAGATGAAGCTAATCAAAAACAGTCGCAAAGGGGCACTGGGTGGCTCAGTGGGTTAAAGCCTCTGCCTTCGGCTCAGGTCGTGGTCCCAGGGTCCTGGGATTGAGCCCCACATTGGGCTCTCTGCTCAGCTGGGAGCCTGCTTCCTCCTCTCTCTGTCTCTGCCTGCCTCTCTGCCTACTTGTCTGTCAAATAAGTAAATAAAATCTTTTAAAAAAAATAAGTCAAGCAGAGAGAGTCAATTATCATTTGGTTTCACTTATTTGTGGAGCATAACAAATAGCATGGAGGACAAGGGGAGATGGAGAGGAGAAGGGAGTTGAGGGAAATTGGAAGGGGAGGTGAACCATGAGAGACTATGGACTCTGAAAAACAATCTGAGGGTTTTGAAGGGGCGAGGGGTGGGAGGTTGGGGGAACCAGGTGGTGGGTATTAGAGAGGGCACGGATTGCATGGAGCATTGGGTGTGGTGCAAAAACAATGAATACTGTTACGCTGAAAAGAAATAAATAAAAAAAAAACACAGTTGCAAAGATGGTCTCTATAATCCAATTATATAAATAATCAATTTAATTTTAATTTTTCACCAGTTAACAAAGTGGTACAAAGGGGAAGTCTGTAATATTCTTGCAACTTTTTTTGTATAACTAAAATTATTCTAAAATGAAAAGTTTATCAAGAGTTTTTTAAATTTTTTTATCTTTTTTATTGTGTTATGTTAGTCACCATATGGTGCATCATTAGTTTTTGATGTAGTTTTCCATAATTCATTGTTTATGTATAGCATTCAGGGATCCATGCAATCCATGCCCTCCTTAATACCCACCACTAAGCTCACCCATCCCTCCAACCCCTCCCTTCTAAAACACTCAGTTTGCTTTTTATTTTTTTATTTTATTTTATTTTTTTTATAAAGATTTTATTTATTTGACAGAGAGAGAGAGAGAGAGAGATCACAAGTAGGCAGAGAGGCAGGCAGAGAGAGAGAGGGGAGGAAGCAGGCTCCCTGCTGAGCAGAGAGCCCAATGCGGGGCTCAATCCCAGGACCTGGGATCATGACCTGAGCTGAAGGCAGAGGCCTTAACCCACTGAGCCACCCAGGCACCCCTCAGTTTGCTTTTTAAAAGGCACATTTCAGGAGCACCTGGGTGGCTCAGTGGGTAAAGCCTCTGCCTTCAGCTCAGGTCATGATCCCAGGACCCTGGGATCGAGCCCCGCATTGGGCTCTCTGCTCAGCGGGAAGCCTGCTTCCCTCTCTCTCTCTGCCTGCCTCTCTGCCTACTTGTGATCTCTGTCTCTCAAATAAATAAATAAATAAATAAATCTAAAAAAAAAAATAAAAATAAAAAATAAAAAAAATGAAAAGGCACATTTCGTCCCCAAATCTATCTTCCCAGCCCACTGCTAAAGGATCTGAAGTGTCACCATAGAGAGCCATCCCTAATTCTTATTTTGTAGAGGAAGGCTTCCTGAGTATAATGTTAAGCGTCATTGTTATTTTGATTAGTACTGTAGTAGGTGTGTTTCTCTCCTATAACTAGCTAAGGAGGGAACTGAAGGAACTAGGCTTTTCACTGAGAAGGGAGGGTTACTATGGAATTGACATGGCCAGGAAGGCAGGCATAAATCAAGTGCTCCCAGCAGGGATTAAAAATCCTGAGGGCCCAGGTTCTGTGTTTATGAAAAACCTATGGAATAAACATGGTAAACTGAGAGGCAAATAGAAGCAGTTCCAACTCGCATGTAGAAAGGAGGGCCTATTGACTCCTGGTGACTTTTACCTCAATGACCCTAGCTTAGTGTCATAGAACTTGTAGTAGCCCTCTCTCAAAGCACTTCACAGCATCTTAAATTAAAAGCAGGCTCTCCCTGGTGATGTATTACTTTAGAAATCTACACAAATGGTGAGGGATTCTCAGTAGCACTTGACTGTCTATTTTGTTACAAGTCACAGGAAGGGAAAGAAGAAATGGTTAGGGAGTGGGTAATCACCGAAAGGAATACAAACTCAGTTGCACTGCCTCTTAGACATGTTCCAATTTGTGTCTGGGTTCAGCTTAGCATAGGTGAAATCTCACTTAGCCAAATCAACATGCTTCTGAAAATATCCAGGGAATGAGGGCGAGAGAATCAAATTTTTATCAAGTAAATGCTGTTTTCTCCTTGGGTTCAACATCACTTTGGAAATGTGTTATAGTCATGTCTTCTGGATCGTCAATGTGTTATGACCCCCTGACACGAATTATAAGTCTTTTCTGCCTCTTCCTCTAGTTTCTCTGTCACCTAGTTAAATGTAATTCTGTAAATAAATAATTAAAAACAGTAGGAAAGCCTCTTCTTTAATGGTTTGCCACTGTGACTCTTTCTCCTTAAACAAAGAATTCTTCTGGCTATGTTAATAACCCTTTCCCTAGGCAAATGCAGGCCTTTGTTTTCTTAGGCAGAACATGTCTTTCATCCTGTGAGTTTTTCACAGAGGAGCCTTTCATAGGCGGAGCTGGACAAAAAGAGAAACGGTCTGGTCCACCAGCCTTTAGACCTATATTATCATCAGAATCACCCGAAAAACTGGTTAAATAGATTTCCAGGCCATGCCTCTCATCTACTAAATCCTTGGAGGTAGGACCTAGGCAATAGTATGCTAAAAAGTGCTACAATTCCAGATTTAATTACTATGCATATTTTCAGTCAACAGTAGAATAGGTTTAACTAAATAAGAACCCTCCCATGCCCAGGTAATTCTGATGATTAACCAGTTTTTAAAACACTGGTCTAGTTCAAATCTCAACTAAAGGTCTAGCAGTCAAGACAACAGAGCCAAAGTGAGCAACTCTATGAGGCTGGAATATTTCTGAGAAACTCAGTAGCATATTGATAGAGGAGACCTGAGTTCTTAAGTCTTACTCATTTATGCTCACAATTTTCCTGCCTGGAGAACAGAATCAAGTTTACTATCTATCTATGATCAATATAAGTGATGTATTTTCTTTTGCTTCAGCACAAGAATATTTAACCATCCTAGTTCTTTAAAAAAAAAGTTTATTTACTTATTTAAGAGAGAGATATTGAGCAGGGGGAGAGGCAGAGGGAGATGGAGGGAGAGAATCTTAAGCGAACTCCCCAGTGAGCATGGAGCCCCACGTAGGGCTTGATCACAGGATCCTGAGATCAAGTGTCAGATGCTTAACCAACTGAGCCACCCGGGTGCCCCCAATCCTAGTTCTTAACTCAATCTTACCTCGGCCCCTAAATACCACTCTGGAATCATCCAATTTCTTCGCTTTAGTCTGATAGACAATGTGGGGTCAATACAAGAATGTAAATATCAATTCATATTCTACCAACTATAGACAGAAACATTCACACAGGGAAACACTTAGAATTTTCCAGAGGAAATGACTCCAAATTTGGTTGGGCAAATGCCCAGAGACCAAATTACTAGGCAGAGTGTCATGGTGGTTGAACCACAGCAATCTTTTCACTCTCAGCAGGAACAGCTCCAAGAGATTAGGTTCCTCTATTCTATACAATTGTCTCTGAGTGTAACTTACAATATAAACCCTAGAATTTCTTTTTTTTTTTGAGATATATTACAATGAACACTGCACTTGGAATTGAAGACATCTGGTTGGGTAACCTCATTAATTACTTTTCCTTATTGAACCTTGTTTTGAACCTTCTTTGAACATCTGTAAAATGAGAGAATTAAACTGAACAAGTTTTAGAATTATAGCTCTAATATTTCATTGAACCTAGTATGGTTGTTTGTAGTATGGGTTGTGGACCTCTTAGGGCCCTGGGTATGTGTAAGGGATATGAAAAGGAACTCTAACAGTTACTTGCTTGGTAGTAAATCAGCCTCAAAGAACTTCCAACTTTTCATACCAGCTCACCTTGCACCGGACCTGCCACCTTGGCCTGTAAGCTACCCAAGCCACAAGGCAAGGGAACCAGGAAAAACAGTCTGTTAACATTGCCACTCATAGCCTGAGAGGGCCTATCAGGAAACCCGTGACTTTCAACATAATTGAGTTCCATGAATACCAAAGGAAATGGTTTAAAGGTTATTATTGCAATCCAAAATCCCCAAAATGACCTAAAATCCTGTAAGGTCTTTTAATTAGAACAAAGATTGTTCAATTTTAGCACCTGGTGATAGCAATAAAGACAGAGCCCCATGCCTATTGTCTGGTCTCTTAAAGTGAAAAGACTGAATTAACATTGGTGGGTAGTCAATAGGCTCACAAAAGCGCTCTAGAAGGATCTTTCTCTCTCTCCACTCCTACCTCACCTCTCTTTTTTGTGGATCCTTATTCTACTTAGTCTCAATCAGATGATTTCTTTGCTGTACAGATCTTTTTTGTTGCCAGTTTCTCAGCTACCTTCTTACTGAGATTATCATTTCTGTGGAAACATCTTCTCTGATCAAACTACAGACAGATTTCTGTTTGATTTGGGGGTAGTTATTTGAATTTTTTAAAGATTTTATTTATTTGAGAGAGACAGAGAGAGAGAGAATGAGAGCTGGTCGGGGGGGTGATCAGAGAGAGAAGCAGACTCCCCATCAAGTAGGGAGTTTGATGCAGGACTTAATCCTGAGACTCCAGGATCATGACCTGAGCCAAAGGCAGTCGCTTAACCAGCAGTGATTTTTCTTTCCTTCCCTCCTTCCCTCCTTCCCTTCCCTTCTCTTCCCTTCCCTCTTTCTCCCTTTCTTTTCTTTTCGCTTTTCTTTTCTTCTCTTCTCTTTTCTTTTCTTTCTTTTCCTTTTCTTCTTTTTCTAGTGTGTGTTGGCAGGAGGAAGTGAGGGTATGATCTTGGTCCCAAAAGCATAGATCAAGTTTCTCACACTAAAAAGCTAACCAGCCTCATAAAACATCATGACAACATCCTCGCCTCTTCTACTGAAAGCCCATAAATAACAGGAGAGGCCAATGGAAGTCCATTTCCCAAAAAAACATACAAGTATCTCTTTTCAATACTGTTTCCAGAGGTTAGGACCTACACCCAAATATATCATACCACTGAATGTTATGGTTACGTTAGGGAGAAAAAGTTTCATAGGTAGTAATGCAAATTGCCATCACAGTCCACTGTCCTTTACCTGAAAAAGGCTTTTCCCATCACCAAATGAGGCTACCTTTCCCAGAAACCATAAAGTCTCTGATTACCCACAGCATCAGTCCAAATTCACCATACCTGTATTCCCAAAACGGATGTACTAATTTTATCACTGTTTGTGTCACCACTGCCATAATTATAAAAGTCAGCAAAAAAAAGCCCTGGTATTCAAGATTCTGCTGCTCCTAATGCACATCCAAAAGGTTAATGGCCCTTGAGAGGGGGATAGAATGACCCTGAAAATAAACTTTTCTTGGATGTGAACTTCCTATATTTTAGATCTTCTTTGCATTCTAAGGGTCCAAATTAAAGGGCACAATCTGATATAGAGAACTGATACCCTATAGAAGATACCTCAATTTTCAGACCAACTGGGTAAGATGTGAATTAACCAAAATAACCACTTACCTAACCCCTTGTCCACAAAGACATTCAATCCTCCCTGGGATCATTTAGTCCCACACTTCAGCTTCAATGTTGTTCAAACCTCTGGATCAATCAGAACCCAAGTTAGGGAGAATTTAAGAAATGCATAACCAGTATACCTTGCTCAGAGATCCTCCCCTGACAAAAAACTGTTTTTTGTTTGTTTCTTTCTTATGATCAAGTTCTGTCTTATTTCCTTGTTCCAATAACTAAGCCTTTTTTTAACATGTCTTTCTGTGACTAGTGCCTGATTCCCAGGAGTTTCTGCCTATTACCTAAAACTACATCATTCCCATGTTCCATATTCTCAGTCATGGCCTACTCTTAAGAACTTCCAGGATCAGTTTCTGTTTCCCAATAGGGCTGTTTGGACTCAAAGTCTTAGCCCTCTTTGTTCTGGATTATCTCACTACTACCCAAGGTCCACTTGACAGTCCAGAAAATCTCAGAGTGACTAGGGTCTCAGTTGGGAATGCCCATGACTCATAGCTAATCCTACTCACCATTAGTACCCAGTAAGATTTATTGGCTATCTGACTGCCTTCTAAGTGATGGTGGCAGAGAAGCATGAGATTGGTTGGGGAAGGGGACAAGTAAATCTTCTGTTTGTGGCAAGAAGACAGCAATGTTGTCCTTGACTCCCATATCAATAAACTAAGACATGTTTCATGACTCCTGGGTATAAACCTGGAGGCCACACCCTACATGTAACACAGTTTTGATTCTATGTACAAGATCCCATCATGTATTCTTGTATCTTACTATGGACTTTGGGACAGTAGTCATTCTTATGAAGGACCTAATACAAAGACAAATACAAATACAAGTTCTCATTGTTTAGTTTCTTCTTCAGTCTACTCAATGTCCTTGCACTCTAGCCAGATTACCACTTTACTCTATTGCAATGGCACTGCTCACCTGATGATCATAGTAATCATTGACCTCTGAGGATCCTACTCCAGGATGTGAACATCCAGAGAATTTGTCACATATCTGATGAAAGACTGAATTATCAGCAACTCTCTTTCGGCTCAGATCCTGGACATAGGACCAGAAGTTTATCTTTCTAAGAGACTTAAGCATGTCCTCAGGTCCAGAAGAAACCCAGCCTTTTGTTTCTCAGAAGCCAGAAATGCTAATATAAAGACTCATAGCCCCTTGGTTCAAACCTGAAACACTGTTATTAAAACTCATAGCTCCTGTATTCATTTGTTCATTCATTCATTCAACAAATATTACCAAATACCTATTATGTGCCATTCACTGAGGATTCAGCAGGAAAAAAACAAAGTCCCCACTCTCATGAAACTCAGAGTGTAGCAGGGATAGACAGACATTAAACAAACAAAATTAATTTATTAATGTTATATTGTGATTACGACTGTAGAAAAAATGAATCAGGTTAGGGAAGAGAAATGATATGTTGTAGGAAGGGGTTGCAGTATTAAATACAGTGGTCAGGATAGGTCTCATTAATATGTGCTATTTGAGCAAAGACCTGAAGCATATCAGGGAGAGAACCACATGGGTATCTGAGGGGAAGAAACTTCCAGGCAAAGGGTGCAGCCAGGACAGAAAGCCTGGAGCAGGTATGTGCTTGGTGTGTTAGAGGAACAGCAAGGAGGCTGGTGTGGCTGAAGTTGCATGAACTAAGGAAACAGTAGCAAAGGGATGAGCTAAAGAACTAAAGGTGCGATCATAGCCCATTGTGAGGACTTCGGATTTACTACAAGTGGGAGCGGAATCCATGGGGGTTTTGAGTAGAGAAGTGGCAGGAGTAGACTTACATTAAAACAATACCACTCTGGCTGCTATATGAATAATAGATTGAAAGGGGCAAAGAACAAAGCCAGGAGACCAGTAAGGAGACTATTACTTTAGTTCAGGTGAGAGGGAACAGTGGCTTAGACTGGGAAGATAGCTTCAGGAAGGCTATCAAAATTTATTGCCTCTATTGAAAAGCCCAGAATCCTTGGGCCTGCCTTGCTGATCTTAATGCTACTAAAGTTTACAGAATCTATCTTCTTTTGCTGTTTTCTCCTAGCTCAATCAATTAATGATGCCATCTATTTGTCAACCGAATCTCAGCCCAGGTCTAGACACTTCAGGACTGGTACCTGTTCTGTGCCTAGAGACTGAAAAATATCCTGCAGTAGTGTTTCTTTAGCCAGGAAACTGGAATTTCACTTGCCTTCATAAACCAGAAACCAGCCCATGAGACACCTGGTGTTGGCTCACAGAAACTCAAGAAGGCACACCCACAGCACAGCTGAGTGTCATTCTCCAATAGCCCTAAGTAGAGTAGTGATATTTTTGTAACATTGTTTTGAGTGCTTATTATGTGGGAAAGCATTGTGCAGAATTCTCTGCATGGATTATTTCATTTAAACCTTTTAACAAACCCATGAGACAGATTCTATTATTACTCACTTGAGATGGTTAGTTTTGTATGTCAACCTGACTAGGCTACAGTACCCAGGTTTTCAATCAAATACTAATCTAGGTTACTGTAAAGATATTTTGTAGACATGGTCAACATACACAATCAGTTGACTTTACATAACGGAAATTATTCTTGATAACATGGATGGGCCTCATTCAATCAGTTGGAAGCAAAACGGAGTTTTCTCAAAGAAGAAATTCTGCCTCAAGACTGCAGCATCAACTCCTGCCTGAGTTCCCAGCCAGCCAGCCTGTTCTGCAGATTTCAGACGTGCCAGCCCCCACAATCAAGTGAGCTGATTCCTTGAAATATATATATCCTCCTGGTTCTGTTTCTCTGGAGAACACTGACTGATAGACCACTTTGACAGATGAATAATGAGATTCAAAGTAGTTAAGCAAGTTGCTCTAGATCACAACATGTACTAAGTGTAAAGAATTGGACCCAAGTAGATTGACTACAAACCACACATCCCATCCCCTGCTTCTTCTAACATGTCTGAATCCATTTAAAAAATTCTTTGATTTTGAGAAATCTCATGGGAGTACTTCAAGTGCCTGTGTACTTATTATAACATTAAAAGTTTATTATTATTTATATACTTAGTATTTATTAAGTTGTACCTATATGCAGGCATTGTGATGAACATTTTACATGCATTATTTATTTTATATAATCCTCACAACAACCATATAAAATAGTTAATAGTACCATCATTTTATAGATGTCAAATATGAGGATCAGAGATACTAATAACTGGTCCAAAGTCACAAAGCTAACAAAAGGCAGAGCTGGGATTCAGTGCCATTGCTCTGGTCTGACTTCTCCTGAACTAGTGGAGAACCCAGTGATTTTACCGTCTTAAATTCTAAGGACCCACTGTTAACCCTCTGAGCCACTTTATTATTTGCTCATGAGCCATGTATCTACTTGCTTAGGGTCCTTGGTTCTTCACTCACCTCCAGAATGGATAAAATTTCTAGAACAGTCTGTAAAAGTACCAGATCTGTCATTTCTACTCTGGATTAAGTTGTTATCAGTACTGGGCTCTGCCCTAGGTAGGCACAATTTATGAGGTCAATGGCCTTAAAAAGAGGTATTAAAGAATAGAGAGACCACGTCTTCTGATTCTATGGAATAAGTTTAAACTCAGAACACTTGGGTTCAAATTTCTGCTCAGTGACTTTGAGCACATTAACATTTCTCAGCCTTCATTTCTTCATCTGTAAAATGGAAATGATAATTGTTATAGGACTGTTTTGAGGATTAAAAAAGGTACTATGAGGAAAACATCAGGCCAGAATATGGGATCAGCAAATGTGAACTACATGCAACCAGCTATAGAACCTTCAACTCTGGTTATTGGGGCTTCAGGATGACCTGAGCACCTCAGCAGGCAACCTGGGAGCTCTCACTGGGCTTCAAACTGAAATAAACTGCTCAAGCACAAACAAAGCTTTGTCTGTACAATTTACTGGGTATATCTCATACTCAGCAAGTGGCATTTTAAAACCATTTTAAAACCTCTATTATCTTACAGTTTCTGTAGGTCAGGAATTCATACATAGCTTAGCTAGTTGCTTCGGGCTCAAGGTCCTTTTTTTTGTAAGATTTAATTTATTTATTTGAGAAAAAGAGAGAGCACAAGTGGCATGGGGGGGGGCAAGCAGATTCTCCGCTAAGTAGGGAGTCCAATGTGGAGCTCCATCCCAGAAGTCTGGGATCAAGACCTGAACCAAAGGCGGACATTTAACTGAATGAGCCACCCAAGTGCCCTTCAAGGTCTTTTTTGAAGTCACAGTCAAACTGTCTGCCAGGTCTGCAATCTCTTCTTAAGGCTTGACTTAAAGGGAAAAGATTACATAAGACATAAACACCAGGGGTTGGGGATCTTTGGGGGCCATCTTAGAAGCTCTAATATCATCTAAAGGCAGAAAACTCTGCATTGACCCTCCCACTAGATCATTAGTCTGACTTGTTGCCCTCAGGTACTAGAGTATCCTACACCACTGAATTCAGAAGAAATTCTTGTATTGAAAATCAGACACTAAGTCTAATAATAAAAACTACATTAAGTTTCTACTTGCACTTCTATGATTTTCATTAGTTTCATTTGTGCCTTTATTTCTAGTTTTTGCCAGACAGACTTTTGAAAAATGCTATAAAACTAGACTGTTCCTTCCTTAACTTGTCACCATTTCACTTATTGACTCAGGTCCAGGAGGACTTCCTTAACTTATCTTGCCTGGCACAAGGGGATTTTCTTGCCTGGGATCTAAATGAGTTCCTTTAAGATACACATATAAGTGGGGCGCCTGGGTGGCTCAGTGGGTTGAGCCGCTGCCTTCGGCTCAGGTCATGATCCCAAGTCCTGGGTTCAAGCCCCGCATCGGGCTTTCTGCTCGGCGGGGAGCCTGCTTCCTCCTCTCTCTCTGCCTGCCTCTCTGTCTGCTTGTGATTTCTCTCTGTCAAATAAATAAATAAAATCTTTTAAAAAAAAGATACACATATAAGCAAATAATAGCAGGTTATGTGTGGAGTTTGGAATAGACAAGGTTGATGACACTTTTTCCTGACAAATAGAATCAGCTATACCCACAAACGTCTAAGCATTCATTATATGTAATTAACACTCGTGAAAACCAGGTTATACTCACTGGTACAAAGAACAAAGTGGGGTGGGTTCTTCTCTAAGACAAGTACTTACTTCAGTATTTCTTGTTTACTGTTGTCAGCATTTTTAATTTTCTGAACTTGGGGACTACATAGATCTCCCTAACACTTCTTTGCTTCCCTTGCTGGTCTAACAAGTGTTGATCTCTGAGCTGCTTAACTGTCTAACACTGTGGCCTTTCGTTAACTAAGACTGCCTATCAGCAAAGTCAACTTGATTTTTCATAGACAGTTTGTTCCTCTAAGCTACAACTTTATCTAACCAAACCACAAGTTCTAGACCCTCTTAGTCACCCTTTGTCACATATTCCATATTGTAAAAACTACCCAATTTCACCTGGACCAAATGCTTTTCCTCTATAGGAAATTAATGCCTTTGGGCAAAGACAACATGTTAAAACCTTACCCAAGCTTGTCCTGTCCAAGCTCTGTATCAAACTTGAAAATATTATTTCCTATTTCTGCATCTCCCATAAAATTTACCTGTTCCCTGATGAGTGTCCTCTGTACCCTCTACCTGAAAAACTAATTCGTGGTGAGTTGTTGATCACTGGAAATACCTTTATGAATTACCCTATACAAAAGGATTCCCACTTTAGGTATTAAAGAAAAAATGCCAGAGCACAAAGGAAATATTTATAGTAGAATTTCTGGCACTCCAGCAGCATAGTAGGATTATTACTTGGGATGTAAGGGCATAACAGTGCTACACTTCAAATTACACTACGGGTACCCTCCTACTCCACTTATACAAAAGGCTAATCCTTTATAAAACATACACAAGCTAGAAAGAAATTGCTCTAAAAAAGCATCTCATCACATTAACCTGCTAAAGCTGTCTTTACCTACACAGTTATAAATATTTGGAAATAACCTTAGAAAACCAGGAGTTTTTATCTTTTAATTTTTAAAAAATGGACAATAGTACATTGCATGGAAAAGTGTACGACTTTAGCAATTGTCTGGACCAACATATTCTGACTGGCTTTCTTTTCAGGACTTTAAAAGCGTAATTACTGCCAGCTATCAAGTTCCTATGGAACATAAGATTACACAAAAGAATCGTAAGTATTCTATCATCTCTATTGTAGAGAAAAGCCAAGTACCATTTTTATATAGCATTATTTCCAAGGCACAGTGTGTTCTAAGTTACAAAAAACTGTCTGATAGACGAACTTTTGGAAGTCAACCCATTTGCAAGTTAGAAACTTTTTATGTTATATATGTGGCATTTTCCCAGGTTTTTAAACACTATACTTTAGAAGATCCTGTGGGATTTTTTGCTTGGTTGGTTGTTTTTGTTTTGTTTTATTATTTTGCTAATCAGCAGAAATCCACATCTTTTCAATGGTGATATTTGCTTCATTTTACCAACATATAGTGAGAGACATAGACTAGCATCTCTCAGACTGGGTATCAGGACGTTTTGGTGAATTATAAGAATATCCAAGAATTATAAGAATATCCAATATAAGAATAAGAATTATAAGAATATCCAGTCAAGGCATATTGAGCTGTCTCAATCTCTTTTGCCTCCCACCGCACTTTACCAAGGGACCCCTAAACAAACAAAATCTACCCCCAAACTTCAATCAAATGGCATTATTCATATCATTCCTTTTCTAAAGAAAGGGAAGAAACAAAACCAAAACCCAAATTAAAGATTTAGTCAGAGACTACTTGAATGAGGTGTCAACACTATACAACTTGATCTCCATCTCCTCTCCTTGGTGCCTGTGAGACAGAAAATGGTCTCCTCAGCCTAGTTTACACAGCTTTTCACAATCAGGTCCCAGTTTTTCCCAGGCTGTGCTCCCTTTATTCCTACATAGAAATCCTCTCCATAACAGTCAGGTAGTCTCTTCATTGGTCCCTGAACATCAGTTCCTGTGTGGCTTTGGTTGCATCATCTCCTCTGCCTGATTGTCTCAGACTGATTCTCTTCACTAACAGGAAGTAGTCTGGTATGTTGAAAGGAAAATGAGTTCTGGAGTGTGAAAAATCCAGGGTTCAGATCCTGACTCTGCCACTTAATAATTGTGTGCCTTCAGGCAAAGTTTCTTATTTTCTCTAAACCTCAGTTCCCTCACCTGAAAAGTGACAATAATAATGTTGCCTACCTTGTGGGAATATTAGTGAGCACATGTAAGGCACCTAGCCCATGTAAGGTTTTCAACAAATAAGATATATCATCATTATTATCCTTTTTCATTTTTTAAGTCATAACTCATAGCTTAACCTCCAGCCCAGCACACAGGGCATCTACTTTTTCTGAACTCTAATATCTTACTACATCTATACCACATGTCTAGTACTTTAATATCATTAGTTTTTTAAAAGACTTATTTATTTATTTAAGGTGGGGGAGCAGAGGGAGAGGCAAAGAGAGAATCCTGAAGCAGACTCTGCACTGAGTGTGGAACCTGACATGGGGCTCAATCCCAGGATCCTGAGATCATGACCTGAGCCAAAATCAAGAGCCAGCTGCTTTACTGACTGAGCCATCTGAGTGCCCCAATATAAATAGTTTCATTTGTAGGTGCAAATATTTTATCTACCCAAGTACACTGAAAGCTCTTCTAGGGGTAGGGTTATGTCAACCTTCTCTGTATTTTCCCAGATCATCTTTTATACAAAAGTAGAACCTTCAAAATATCTGTTGATTGTCTAAGAATACAGATGTAGAATCAATAAGCACTAAATGGCAGGATGATGACATACAGCTTAAAGAATAATAAAATTGGGGCACCTGGGTGACTCAGTGGGTTAAAGCCTCTGCCTTTGGCTCAGGTCATGATCCCAGGGTCCTGGGATCGAGCCCCACATCGGGCTCTCTGCTCAGCGGGGAGCCTGCTTCCCTTCCTCTCTCTCTGCCTCTCTCTCTGCCTACTTGTGATCTCTCTCTCTCTCTCTCTGTCAAATAAATAAACACAATCTTTAAAAAAAAAGAATAATAAAATTGAATAATAAATGTCACTTGTAGCTAACATTTTATTGAACACTTAGAGTTATTAAAAGCAATAGACATAAGTATTTACTGTATTGTAGACACTCTGGTAGACACTTGACAGTTATGTCTTTTCATCCTCACAACAACACTGCGAGGTATTATTAGCCCCATTTTACAGATAAGGAAACTGAGTCTCACAAAAGTTATATAACTTTTCTGGGATTACATAGCTAGTAAGTAGAGCAACCAGGACCTAGATTGTTTGAATCCAGAATCTGAGTTTTAAATCTGTAAGCATCCTGCCTAATGTGGCACAGATACTGTCTTAAGGACTTTACAAATTATCTGTTGGCAACCAGAGTACACCTTGGTGAAGAAGTCTAGATAAGTTTAGAAAAAACAGAGTTCTAGCTCACCAGATTATCACCACACTCATTCACTGCATGTAATTCCTGATCATTCTTGAATTGAGGATCCAATCTATGTGGAAGAAGAAGGGAGGGTGATCAAGAGGAGGCACATAGATGAGCAGATGGCTGGAGGAGTGGATGGCCATGTGGGAGAGTAGACGGACTGTCGCCTGCTGTGTGTCCTAGGAAAGCTCAATGTCCATCAAGGAGAAAAAGAAAAAAAAGATTGGGAAACGCTGCACAGCACAACACAACAAATGAAACAAGAGCCTATTCATCCACTTGGAGCAAGAAAAAAGTAACAGTGCCCACTGCCTGTGTGGGTGTTCTTGGCCTTTTCCAACAAGGTGTGTGTTTAAAAAAAGATTAGTACAATAGGGCATGAACAGTCCTATTGAAAACAGCCGCCTGCATAGACTTGGCAGATTTATACTGTGGAACAGTTCCGTCTGACATTTAAAATGTGGCAAAACTACTTAAATTCAATTTAAAAATAAGTTTTCTATAGCCCCTTATTTTCTTCTTATAAGTATGAGTTCAAAGAAGATAGCATCATGAGCTTTACAGGATGCACCTCAAAATGAATGCTTGCCAAAGACAAGAATATGTGGCACTAAGGGATGACAAGCTGATTAGGCTGCAATGATTCCCAGGCTCATGCCCGAGAAGACTACTCTCTCAAGAAAGAAAACTTGTGGGTGGAATTTTGATTGGGGTTTGGACTGGGCTGCAGCTCCAAATCACCGCAGCCAAGTTCACAAAAGGAACATGAGATTGAGAGATCTTTTCTTTAGTAAAGAATGATTCATTCTAATCAACAAATGGCAAAGAGTAAAGGGAACAGAGAGGGACATTTTCTGTAATGTCACTAAGGGATGGATGACTTGGGTCTGCATTCTGAATTCTTCACAGTTGTTGAGCTTGGTCAAAAGGATTACAAAACTCTGGTTGAATGGTCATGTAGCATAGCTACTGGCTTATTCTTATTCCACAGCATAAAGATTTGAAATGCTTCTTGAGGAACCCAAGAGACAGACTTCTTTTTTCTCCAGTGAGGTACTGGCTCAAAAGCATCTATCTACATCCTCTAAAATTTCCCCCTGCCTTCTTCTTGATGCCTTCTGCTAGAATGTTAGAACTACGGCCAGGAATTAGAGAACATACTGTCACCATATAATAAAAGTTTCTGTGTTTGGAGTATTGCAGAGGGAAATTACACTCTTCTCTTGAAACGTCTTCCTCTGTCCCCTTAACAACATGTGCACAAGGGAAAAAGAACTGATATACTTATTGGGCAAAGCTTAAAACATAGATCATGTTACATTTGAACAGTAGATATAGTTATCATTTCAGAACCCATTCATGACACTCTCTCACTTGTACCTCTAGAAGGGGTTTATATCATTGGTACAGATTCAGTCATCCTTTTTTCCTATACCTTCCTCTTTTTTTCAACCTTCTTGCCTCAGGAACAAACATGACATTCTTTCTGTCTTCTCTCTGTGCCACTCCATATACCGGGTGGGGTCAATGGACTTAGGGCCCTTCTTGAGACCTGGCTTCTCTCTCTTTCCCACTCACTCTCCACTTACATCCTGCTCCAAACAGGCACATTTGAGTACACAGATCTCAAGATTAGGATTAGGGAGTGGGGGGTAAGTAAGAGACTGCTTTAAGCCTCTAGCTTAAGTCCTATCATCCCCTTCTCTTTTACTAAAGGATTATTGAGTATTGACTCAGCTATTACTGAACCAAAAATTTCAGCATCCTACATAATAATACCAATCTGAGACTCTCAAAATGCTATCTCTAACTAATCTTCTGAGTTGGAAATATATCTTGCCTGGATTACTAAAATAGACACCTGTGTATTCCTCCCACTTCCATTTTACCTTTGTTTTGCCTATCCTTCTCATTATAGCTAGGGTGAACTTCCTAATTAGAGAATCTTTTCATGTCACTCTTTCCCTTAAAACCATTTGTTTATTTATTTATCCTTAGCATGACTTTGAAGATGCTAATCTCACCCTGGTCAACTGTAAATGAGGTGTTCTCAAAATATATGTCATAAGAGTCACTTGATATGTTTGTTCTACCCCAGAAATAGGTTCAGTAGGTCTGAGGAGAAGCCCATAAATCTGAAATGGAACAAGTACCTTAGATTCTGACACGGATATTCTGAGTACCACACTTTGAGAAGCACATACAGACTGACCTTCCCTCATCTTCTTGTTCTCCTCCTCCACTGATTTCCTCTACTCTTCCTGAAATACTGTGTTCATAAACTCATAAAATCTTGAATGGGAGTAAACCTTAAATATCACTGAAGGGCCTTTCACACTCTATGTAGGCATCTCCTCCACTGTTTGCCTCACAGATATGTCTCTAGCCCCTGCACCTGATCATGCTGTGGAATTGCTCCAAAGAGTCCAAATTTCATCCAACAAAAGAAAAATCCATGGGTAGTAGAGAGACAACTGGATATTTAGTCAGAATTTAGATCCTGACTGCACCTTTTTAGCTGTGTGATCTTAAATCCCTTGATCTAGCTACAACCCAGTTTCCTCTTCTGTAGAAGGTGCTAATGTGAAAGGCAGTGTAGTGTAACAGTGTGTGGACTGAAGTTCAGATTGAAGGGAGTCAAACTTTGGCTCCGCTAGATGCTAGATATGTGGTCTTGGGAATGTTATGTAACTCCTCCATGACTCAGCTTAGTTGTCTTGAAAGGTGTACCTGAAAATAAGAGTAACTCACTCATCTGATGAAATGTAAAAGAGTTTATACATGCAAAATGGTTGGCACACGATAGGCACAAAATAAGTGCTAGCTGTTACTGTTTTTCATTAAATTGTGGTGAGATTTCTGCAATAACTACCTCACAGGGTTGTTAAAAATAAATAAAAATCATATGAAGTGATATATGGTTAAGTGTTCAATAAACTATAAAGTGCCATACAAATGTTATCAGATTTAGCTGAAATCTGTTCTAAAACTAATCTCATACTGCACAGAATTTCTGATACCTCTTCTACATAACAATATCTAAGATAGATGATTGTGTTCCCCCAGGCTTAACAGCTTCAGCATTTTCAACAGCTCCTTATATCACATAGCTTATGGCCTCTTCATCACCTTGGTCATGTTTTATGGATAAGTTATGCTTGATTATTCATTTTTTTATTCATCAAACATTTCCTGAACATCTACTACATTCTAAGCATTATGCTCATGTTGGGGATACAGCAAAGACTAAAACAGTTCTTATCTTCAAAAAATGTCCAGTGGTCAAAAATATTTCTTAAAATAGAACATTATAACCAAGTGTTGCCAGGGATACCTGGCTGGGTCAGTTGGAAGAACATGCAACTCTTGATCTCATGGTTGTGCATTCGAGCCCCATATTGGGTGTAGAGTTTACTTAAATACATAAATACATACACACCTAAACTTTAGGGGAAAAAAAGAACCCAAAATTACCAAAGGACTGGCTGGGCCAACACACCTCTCCTGTATACTACATTTCTACCAGTATAGCCTAAGCCTCCATTAGCACGGTTGATCAGTGGTAATTCACATTGAGCATATACAAATAAACCTCTAGCATTTATACATAGAAACTCCTGTTGGACCTGATCTTCTGCACCTTACTTTGTACAGTTGATTTTAAATCCAAGAATTGGGACTTGAAATTTGCACATATTAAATGAACTATTATTTTCACTGTATCTTTCTAGATCTCTTTTTACATGTAAACATTCAGCCATATCATTGATAAAAATGATGAACAAAACACCATCAGAAATTTCCTTTCTGATTGACATAAATTCCTTAATTAGTATGTTCGCACTGGAGTTAATCCAACTAGTTACAAAACCACCTAACACTATTGCCATACAGCTCACATTCCAGGCATCCAAATAATAATAGGTAATATTTATTGACCAATTACTAGATATTGCTCTAAAGTCCTTAGATACTGTTCCAAAAATTTTCCCTGTATAAACACTTCCTCCCCTCACAACAATCCTATGAAATAAGTGTTACTTTCATTTTGATATTAAAGATCAGAAAACTGGGGAAACGAGATGATTTCAACTGCCTGCGATCTCACAGCTAATAAGAGGTATGGCTACAATTTAAATTATGATAACCCTTTGTTTGTTATTAAACAAGTAAAATGGAATTAACTATGCATAACTTAACCCTTGGTGAACCATAATGGGCCCTCATGACCACTACTGCCTTTTCTTAGTGTTTGCAACCATTTCTTTATGACTCCACTGGAGATTTCCACTAAGGATTGATGTCAACATCACTGGCCTATAATTTCTAGAATCTGATCCCCTCCTTTTTGAAAAATCACATTAGCATTACTTTTATAATTGGCTTCAGTCAAAGACCCCTCTCATTGGATATACTACACTGTTTCTCTGACCTATGACTAAGCAGCCTGCTTGCATATCATAACTAAAAGTCAACTTCCAGAATTTCATTAAATATTTAATGAATGTCCTTGGCAGAAAAGCAGAAAGCCTAACAAAAATTTCAAAAATGGCTCTTTAAACCCATTCACTAGGAAAGAAAATAAAGCAGAAGACAAGAAAGTTTATATTCTGAGCAGACACTGGTAATTATCGCATTGGACCACGCATCTGTCTAGCCACCTTCTGTTCACAAGATGAAATTAAAACTGTTGGTGTGCTGGCTTGCTATTCCTGTTAGTTACAGTCTCTTATGTGCCTGCAGGTAGGGAGGCTCTGCATTGCTATTTCGTTTCACTGACATTTTGAGGAAGTAGAGTAACCCCGCTGTTTCATTTCCTTGTCCCTAATAGGGTCTGTTACCAGATCACCCCCAGAAAAAAGGCATTTATTGCTATCTCCTTTTAGTGTTTTTCTTTTTTTCTTTCTGCTAACTTTCTATGGAGAAACTTTATATGAGCACTTGACGGGAGAAGAGAAAGTGGGAAGAAAGAAAAAAAAATGCTGGCTGTTATTCTTGGTTATACACTGTGGCAGTTTTTTGGTCAAAATTATTCAAGTCTCTATCAATTTTAAGGGAAATTATTCACTGCCAAATTAGAAAAGTAAAACCTCAAACAATTTAGATCATCGTTTTCTGACTTGTATATTGTAGACTATGAGTTCAGAGTTAATTTGTGTGTGTGTGTTGAAGGGAGAAGGTTGTATGCAAACTGAGCATACATTTTTACATATATGGAAATTATTTATAATTTCAATCCATTTTAATAATTTCAATTATTTATCCTTTCAATCATTATTTACAATTTCAATTTAGCAAATGTTTCAGGCACTATTGCAGGATCTGGAATCTGGAAACAGAATGGTGAATAAGACAAATGTGGCCCCTGCCCTCATGGAGCTAATATCTTAGTTGGAAAGACAAAATATAGAAGTCAATGAATAAATAAATGAGATAATCATAGTAAGACAATAAATGCTTTGAATTAAATAAAACGAAGGGATGTGATTGAGCATGATTAAGAGGATATGTTGGAACCACTTTATTTTATTTTTTTAAAAGATTCTATTTATTTATTTAACAGACAGAGATCACAAGTAGGCAGAGAGGCATGCAGAGAGAGAGGAAGGGAAGCTGGATGCGGGGCTCGATCCCAGGACCCTGGGATCATGACCCAAGCTGAAGGCAGAGGCTTTAACCCACTGAGCCACCCAGGCACCCCATTGGAACCACTTTAGATAGCAACAGGGAAGGGCTCCTCAAGGAGGTGATATTTGATCTGAAATTTATACACTATCCCATTGGAATAACAGGCAGAACAGTTGGCATAGAGAACAGTGAATACTGGGAAAGCCCTGAGGCAGGAAAGAGTTTAGTGTGTTCAAGGAACAGCAAGTAAGCTGACATGCTAGAGGGTAGTGTTAAGGGGGAGAGGGTACCAGAGGACACTGAAAAGGAAGGCAGGTGCCAGCTCATGTAGGGCCTTGTGAACTGTGGTAGGGATTAGGCAGTTTTGAGCAGGAACATGGCTTAACTCAATTTACATCAAGACTTTGAGAAGCCCCACTTTAAAGAAATCTGCTTAGCATTTTTAACCCAGTAGTTCCCAAGTACATTTGATCTCTAAAGACTTTCATCCCTATAGAACACATTTTAATATCTTGTGTAATACTATCCCATAGCACGCCATTTTAGGAAATACTTGAGATAAATTTGTGAGTAAAATATCTGTTTTATAGTATTATGGGGTGTTTGAAGATGTACTGAAAATACAGATATACAGATGAATACAGGCAGACAGATGATGTAGACAAATACTGGCCTTTTCGCCTGAGTTTTAGACAGGGTACTGTGTAAATCTCAGAGTTGGGTTGGGTTTGGAGAGGAGGAGGTTAAAATTCTTATAGTCTTCCAAAATAAGCACATTTTCTTTTCTAAAACACTGGCACTGATTGTTGTTAGGAAGACTTCTATTTTATCTGTCTTCTCTCCAACTTTTGTCCACACAGGGCTATGGAGGAAAAGCAGTTTGATATAGAGCAATGTTGGTGTGGTTTACTTTAAGAAATGAATCAGTAATGCACCATCACTTCTTATAATATTCATGTTTCAGAATAAGAAAGGAGAGATGGGAAGTACATAGGAAACAACAGCTGAGTGAAGGTGGGATGTTCAACCTGAATCTTTGGGGCTCAAAACAGGATGGATGTTAGGGTCTTTCCAAACAAAGTCATCCCCCTCCTGTGTGATATCAGAAGGATGATAACAACATCATCTTAGAGGAAGAAAGGAATTGATGGGAGACAGACTAACTGAGTGCTTAAAAGCATGGGCTTTGAAATCAGGCTTGGATTCCAGGCCCAGCTCTGTCAGTTACTAGCTGTGTGGCTTCAGACAAGTTATTTAATCTCTCTGAGACTTAGTTTCCTCAACTATGAAATAAGGATGATAATAGTGTCTAGCTCATAAGAATGTTGAAGGGATTAAATGAAATTATGTATGTAAAAATCTGAGTGCAGTACTTTGATAATATGTATTAAGAAATATTTCTATTGCCAAATTTATGAATGTCTAGGCCTTTGCAAGAGTGGGGAATGGAAATGTAGTTCAGTGTTATGCAGTGAAACTTTCTGTAATAGAAAAATCCTTTATCTGAGCCGTAGTAGATTAGCCACTAGTCACGTGGCACCATGTGAGCACTTGAAATTTTTCTACTCCAAGGAACTAAATATTAGTTACTAATATTAGTTAGAACCAAATTTAGTTAGAACTAAAATATTGATCATTTAACTTTAATTAGATTCAGATTTAAGTAGCCATGTGTCTCTACTGGCTACTATATTGGACAGTGCAACTCTAGATGCTCAGAATTCTGGGACTGACGGGAACAAAAAATATTTGAAATGCTTCTGGATTTGGAAGGGGAAGGAGCAAAGAGGGGGAAAAGGGTAGATTTTAAAAGGGAGACAAAAAGAAAGAATGACACTTCCAAAAGAATTAAGATGAGAATTTAAGAAATACTATTCTTGATTCTATCAAGCCAAATAGGAACCTTATAAGAGGATGTCATCTATGACATCCCCTTAAGAAGTTGAAAGGTCCACTACATATGTATGTTTCCCTTGGATATAGAATCCAATTTCTCTCAGTCCTTCTTAACCTTTTTTGTATTTTCAGCCTGCATCATTTCCTTCGGTTATGGGTTCCATGTGTTTACCACCTTCAGGATAAAGTGAAGTATTTCTACTTTATTACCTTCAAGCTAACTCCTCTAGCTCCAAGTAATAGTACTTGTCTTTGATGAGTTCTGAGTGCTTTAAAGATATCCCCAAATGACCTAGTAACAAGTGAGCATGTCAGTTCTTTCCCTGAGAGTCTTGGCTAATGTAACTGCATTTGGTTTTCAGGGGACTCAGGGTCAGGTAGGCTACACCAAACTGTCCTGGTTTGTTCTACCCTGCCTTATCACTTGAAACTCTTCTGATTATTTTTTTCTGTTAGGTAAAGACTTCACTTTTAAAAACCCATTAAAATGCAAGGATGCCATACTTGAAGACAGAAGCAATCACTTAACACCTTGACTTAATTTTTTCTTCCACATTGGTTTTTGACAACCTGCAACTATGTCAGTTTGGATTTTGAAAAAGTATATGGGGAAAGGCCCAAATCATAGATGGTCTGCTGCATAATGTGGGGTACAGAAGAATAAGTAGAACAAGAGTCCTGTGCTCCTATACAGGAATCAAAATGAGACAAGTGAAGAAAGGCATCAAATAACACCAATGTTAACACAATTCAGGTTTTTACCTCTTCCACAATGGGACTCGTTTTGTTGCTTCATTGTTTCACATGGCTGGACCAAGTTACAGGATTCAGAAACCACAAGATGAAGATGTTCTAACTCCCTTCACAAACAACTAATTGAAATGATTCACTGGTGATAAACAGTAAAAACTAATGCTTCATTGGACTGATCATCTTCTCTAGAACTTTATTTGGCCTTTGAGTGTTTTCCAGTCAATCTTCTTTATGTAGAGGTTTTAACTGACTCCATGAGGCCCTCAGTTTGGCCTCTTTTGACTCCATCTTTCCTGAATCTTTCAGTAAAATAACAATACATCATTTTCCCCTAGACCTACATCTTGTAAGTGACACTGGCCCAGTACAAACTGAGTTCAAAGATAATCAGTATTCAAGTAATGACACTGTTTGTAGGAAACTATGTTTTCCATTAGACTTAACAAATAGTTCTTGAGCATCTACTATGTAAGACTGTAAGGGACACAACCATAATTTTAGAAAAGAATTCCCTGCCTTCAAGAAGCATATGATATGGTATATGATTTTCTTCTTCTCTAGACCATTCAATATTTATTTATGACAGTTTTATTTAGTACTTACTGTTCCAGAAACTGCTAGGAATTAGGCAGGTAATGGGGAACAAGATAGACACATTCCATGCCCTCACAGGCTTTGCATGCCAAAGACATTCGTGACTTATTTTGGTGTAAGTCTCAGCTCATATTAGTTTACCTACCATGAAAGCCATCTATTTAGGTATTTATCTTGTTTCCCTTAGGGATAGCATGAAAGGAAGAGATGATATTTAACACACAGTTGAAAGGATCTTAGCAAACAAGTATGAAAAAGAGGGCATTTGAGTTAGGAGAAACAGCACAACTAGAGTCATGAATGTCTCCAAGATATGCAAGTACTTAAGTTTTGAAGAATAGGGTTCATGGCTGGATAATAAGTAAAGCTGGAAAAATTAGATTGGTAGAATACCACTGAGAGCTTTGAATGTGAGGGTGAGAATTCTATGCTTAATTTGGTAGACAGGGTTCAATTGTACAAGGCCACATATACCTTGTAGGTCTGGAGTTTTTTGAATGAAGAAATTATATGACCAAAATGAACTCTCAGAAGATTAATCTGGCATCCTATGTTGGACGGCTAGGAGGTAAGGAAGACAGGAGGCAAGGAGACATGTTAAAAGGTTTCTGTAAAAGTCCAGACAAAAGGGGCACCTGGGTGGCTCAGTGGGTTAAGCCTCTGCCTTCAGCTCAGGTCATGATCCCAGGGTCCTGGGATCAAGCCCCACATCAGAGGGGCTCTCTGCTCAGTGGAGAGCCTTCTTCCCCCTCTCTCTGCTTGCCTCTCAGCCCACTTGTGATCTCTGTCAAATAAATAAATAAAATCTTAAAAAAAAATGTCCAGACAAAAGGCAATGAGAGCTTTTACTAGGAGAATGTCAGTGGGCATGGAAAGGAGTGGGTGAATCCAAAAATACAAACTCCCTGACTTGGTAAATGACTAGTTTTAGGTTGGAGAAATCGAAGAGGTTACCAAAGGTGGGGTAGAAAAAAGAATCATATTTGCACATTAGTTAGATTAAAGGTTTGTAAACAAAGTTTGTTTCAATTTTTTGGGTGCTTCCTGGAGTGTTTATCATTTCAGAAAGGGATATATAATGTTAATAAATTGGGGTTCCATTTAATCCATGTTTCTATGGGTATGACTATGTTTGATTCAAGCATGCTTATTGAATATCTACTGTATTCTAAGCAGCCTTCAAGACACTGGGGCTAAAATGCTGAAGGAAAATAGGCATGGTTCCTGCCCCTAAAAGCTTATAGTCTTTTGAAGTAGATAACAATAAAATAGTTATTAATTCAATATTGATATAAATATAAATAAAAGATGTATATTGTATTTAAGGAGTGTGTACTCTATTCCAGACTCTGTTCTAAGTGCCGGAGTTACAACAATGAGCGAAACAGACAAAAATCTCTACCCTCATAGAGGTTATATTACAGTAGAGGAGACTGGTCTTTCAAAAGTAAATAAATAAATAAAGTTATTTAGGATAACGATAATTGCTATAAAAATGGAACTAGGTAAAAAAATTATATATATATACATATATATGTGTATATATATATATATATATATATATATGGTGACAGATGGGGTTTATATTAGACAGGGTGGCCAGTGAAGGGTTCTTTGAGGAGGAAGCAAATCATGCAAAATATCCAGGGAAGAACACTCTAGCCAGTGGTAAACAATTACCAAGTTCCTCAGAAGAGAAAGAACATGGCAAGTTCAAGAGATAGAAACAAAACCAGTGTGGCTGGAGTAAAATAAGCAAGAAGAGGAGAGGTAGGCAGATGCAGGTTCATGGAAGGTTTTATAGGTCATGGTAAGGAGTTTGGCCTTACCTTGAGTGTGTAGAGGGTTTTAGAAGTAACATGATTTAGTTTACATTTTTAAAATGATCACTCTGGCTGCTATTCTGAGAATAAACTCTAGAGGAATAGGGGTAGAAGTAGGGAGACCCATTAGGAGGTCATGAATACACATGTATATCTGTATGTCTCTTGTCTTTTTATGGCAAAACACAATGTTCCTCCCTTTAAAAAAAAAGAGAACCTATAATATAAAGACTTTCTCATCACTCATCATTTTTTGTTCCAATATCGATCAATAAAGCAATCTTTTAAAATAAGTGGTAAGAAAGTATATCAAATTTTGGCTGATTAAGCAATTCATTCAGTCATTCAATAAATATTTATTGTATGGCCACTAAGTACCATGAACTGTGCTAGACCCTGGGGATACAAATCTGAGCAACACAGAAGTAATACCTTCCCTCATGGAGTTTTTGATCTTGTATAGAAGATGGATATATATGAGATAATTATATATACATAATGACAAACCATGATGACTGCCATGAGGGGAAAATAGGCTGCTCTTCAAGGCTTGTTATGTGAATTTGTTTTACAGTGAGCATGT
Source organism: Lutra lutra (assembly GCF_902655055.1). Lineage (NCBI taxonomy): Eukaryota > Metazoa > Chordata > Mammalia > Carnivora > Mustelidae > Lutra > Lutra lutra. The sequence goes on along the minus strand of NC_062296.1, from coordinate 25,208,192 downwards.
GGTCATCCGCATTGTGACTTAATACTAGGATACATGTAAAAGGTGACACATATGAAAGGAGGTCTTTAGGAAAGACCGTAACTCGTATTTTCAATCTATCATTAGATACTCACTGTTGAGGAGTAATTATAACTGCACTCCCAATATCAGGAAAAGAATGAAGTATAACTGACTACATTTAAATAAGGGAGTAGGGGCACCTGGGTGTCTAAGTGGGTTAAGCCTCTGCCTTCAGCTCAGGTCAGGATCTCTGGGTCCTGGGATCGAGCCCCACATCGGGCTCTCTGCTCAGCAGGGAGCCTGCTTCCCCCTCTCTCTCTGCCTGCTGCTCTGCCTACTTGTGATATCTCTCTGTCAAATAAATAAATAAAATCTTTTAAAAAAATAATAAATAAATAAGGGAGTAGCCCCAGAAAGGAAATGCAACAATGCCAGAGAGGCCTACTCAGTACACAGCACAGGGCTAGAGGATTCAAGCAAGGATTTTGCCCTAAAGGAGTTACTGTGTCAAGTCCTCCAAGAATCCTTTCCTGATTGTGCCTATCGGAATGATAAAGTTTGGGTAAGGTGCACTTCTCTAGGATACAATAGCACCTGCTCTTCACTCTATGTGACTGTAGACCCTAATGCCATTGCTTTTTAACTTACCTTTCTCCTGTGATTAGACAAAGAATACCATGAGGCCAGTGACATTGAGCAACTTGTTCACTGTGGTGAACATTTCAATAGAAATTTCAAATAGAAATGGCAAATGATGAACACTCAATAAATGATAAACCAACCAAACAAGGTAAACAATACCAGGTAAATAGTAATAAACATGATGAATGACATATAGACAAGTTGCTATAGTCATTTATTGGAGGGAGAGGGTACTTCTAATCAAGATGAATTAGAAAAGAATTGGTAGAAGATTATTCTTGCACTAGTCCATGAAGATCTTACAAGACTGGATGTGGGCATTAGGGAAGACATGTCAGGTGAACAGTGTGAACAAAGTCATAGGGACCAAAAACCCAGGCATGCTTGTCAAACTAAAATAAGCATGGCATTATTAGGCAAAGAGAATGTGAGAAGTGTTGGGCAGTGAGGTTAGAAAGGTAGATTCAGAGCTGAAGTGTAAATGTCCTTGATTATCAGACTCAAGGATTTGATCATTTGACACCTGGCCCAATCCACTACAATACAAGATTGATATCAGAAGATCTGGATTCTAGACCTAGCTCTGCCATTTACCAGCTATGAAATTGAAGGTAAGCATTAAACTCTCATGGTCTGAGCCTGTGAATCAATACAATGGTGAGTTCATTTTCATATCTGCCAAATTTGAGGACCCCATATGACATCCAATTGGATATATCCATAGATCAGTAGAAATATTGGGGGAATTAAAAGAAGTAGAAGGAGAGAAGAAATATTAGCTTAGTAGTCACTAAACAAAGATCTGATAGTTGAACTCATGATTTTTAAATAAAAAGAAACAATAATCAAGGTCAGAATCTGGGAACGGATTTTGTTCAAAAGTATTTTTGATCAATTTAGATTTAATTCAAGAAATATATTTGGAGATAAATGTCTCAGCCTGTCCTTTTACTATTAGCCTTCTGCTGCTGGATTCTCTTGTAGCCATGGAGATACCAGCTCTCCAAACCAATTCCAGACATATGCAACCTTTTTTTAGGCATTCAAAACCTGTATTTCCTCTCATCACAGAAGCCAAACATCTATAATGAGAGAAGTTATATATTATATTTATATATCTTTATATAAGATATATCTTATATATATGCTATATATAAGATTATATACACAATTCTTAACTTTCATCATTGTCACCTGAAGCTCATCCATACTTTTTGAATTCAATTGTAGATTACTTGGATCCAAAAAAACTTCTTAAAAGTACTCTCAAAAAGTAATAATTTTCTCTCTATAACTCCATTTATGTTAGGGAGTTCATCTTATCAGAAGTACTAAATAAATTTAGACATCTCAGACCTCCCCATCCCTCACTCTATGCTCTAAGTTCTTAGAAGATCGTGGCATATAAATTTTAAGTGTTATCTTTAAGTCATCTAGTCTTTCTGCTTTTGGCATGGGTGTTAAATATTACCTTGTAGATACTGTGTTAACCTCAGCCCCATGTGGCTGGAATCCCAATTCCCTATTTAGCAATTGCCAACACTCATACTTAGGAGCTGAATTTTTTCTTTGTACTTTCAGATACAGCCTGGAGACCCGTTTCAAACCAGAAGGATTTTTCAAACAACACTATCTCCTGAATGCCTCTAGTTGTCCTACATTAATGCCAAATTCCACCAATGAGATCATCCTTGGATGTAAACCCTGACCACCAATGGGGAGCTAAATTCCACCAAACCAGCTCACTTTGGACTTTGGTTCCCCTCCCAAAATGCAGTACTACAGGTGCATCATTCACCTTAGGCCTTGACACTGCCACATCCCAAACTTCTCTTTTCCCACTGGTCTGGGCTGCTGAAATATCATGCACACCCTGTAATTCAGCCACTAGAAATTTGTAAACAAATGTGTGGATGACTCGGTGCAAATTCATTCCCCACTATTGGAAGAACAACATATATGTCATTTTTATTTTCCACAGTGATGAGGCTAAGCCAAAATGCATCTTTTTTTTAAATATTTTATTTATTTATTTGAAGGAGAGACAATGAGAGAGAGCATGAGCGAGGAGAAGGTCAGAGAGAGAAGCAGACTCCCCGTGGAGCTGGGAGCCCGATGCGGGACTTGATCCCGGGACTCCGGGATCATGACCTGAGCCGAAGGCAGTCGTCCAACCAACTGAGCCACCCAGGCGTCCCAAAATGCATCTTTTTTTAAAAGATTTTATTTATTTATTTGACAGAGATCACAAGTAGGCAGAGAGGCATGCAGAGAGAGAGGAAGGGAAGCGGGCTCCCTGCTGAGCAGAGAGCCCGATGCGGGGGTTTGATCCCAGGACCCTGGAATCATGACCTGAGCTGAAGGCAGAGGCTTTAACCCACTGAGCCACCCGGGCACCCCCAAAATGCATCTTAATCGAATAATCAGTGGTGGATCGCTAATACTGACTTCATATAGGAGCCTACAATAAACTACCCCAGCCCCCACATATATACACAAGTACTTCAAAATGAGGGCAATAAGATTGCCTTCAGGATTAATTTAAAAAAAAAACACTTAATAAATGAGAAGAATAATAGGCAAAATAATTTTCAACAAACAATTTTTGTAAGCTAGCAGAATTAGACTATAACCTGATTAACTTAATTAATACAGCTAAAGGAAGAATGTGTGCTATGAGAAGGGGGAATTGAACAGACATAGGAAAAATATAGTCAGTGGACAAATATTGACCTTTAACAGTGCCCAGCCAAGTACTGTCCAGGGGAAAAATATCTTAGCCAAAGGATTTTGCATTCTGATACCATTAGCAAGATCCTCCATCTTTACTGTGATAATAACTATAGAAAATTGAAGATAACTATAGAAAATGGAAATCGAGTATGTTATTTGAAATTAAGTAATTTGTCTTTGGCCAAGCTTGGATTTGATCCCTATTTTCTAACTTAAAAATCTATACTCCATAAAAACTATTATAATTGTTTTGTGTCATCAATGCTACTTTTGACTTATTCACATATATATTAATTTATTTGCTAAAAAAACTGTTTTTGCTTCTCATGCCTTCCCTTTCAGTTAATTTTCTTCTTCCTGAAATACATCCTTTAGTAGTTTCGGTGATGGTCTTTTAGAGGTAAACTCTAAGTTGCTGTTTATTTGAAAATGCCTTTGTTTTATTCACACTATGTGTATTAACTGGTATTAGATTCAGCTGCAAATAGCAAAAATTAAAGTAAACAAAGTAGAAGTGTATTTCTCTCTTATGTTAATGTAGAAAATCAAGGGCCAGTATAGTGGCTCTTTTTATCATCAAGATAATGGTGGTGGCTCCATTATCATCAAGAACCCAGATCCCAGATCTGTCCCATTTTTCCATAATTCTCAATGTTAGGCTTTTATCTCATGTTTCAAGATATGTACTTCAGGTCTAGTCATCACAGTATCTTCTCTCCCTGTCTTATTTCTGCCAGCTGGAATTTGGATGATGGCAGAATTTTTCACACAGAACAACTGGCATCAAATGCCAGCACTTTTATGCTACTGTTTTTTGTTTGTATATTTCTAGACTATGAAAGGAGTTTAAATTCGAATTCCAAAGCCACATGAGGGCAGGCCCATGATTATACATCATCAGGAAAGACATTTTTCTTTTCCAGGAATGCAGCCTGAGACAGACAAACTCCCTTGCCATCTTCCCTTGTGAAGAAGAAGAGTTTTCCTAGTACACTCTTTCACTGCACATAAAGCACTTTGAGATACCCAGTTTTACATGGAGGTCTTGGTCTCAAATCTCATACAGGTTAGAACACAAATCTTTGTCACTAATATCCAAACTTCCAACATACTCAAGGGAACCACAGTGTTAACTCATGGGTACCACTCTAGTTTTCAGTTTCCTTTTTATGCTTGGGCCCTGGAAATAACTTTCTGTCTTGAAAACTCAACCATGCATTGAAAACTGTTTATGCTATTCACCAGAATGTAAACTCCATAAGATGAGGAATTTGTGCCTATTTGGCTTACTTCTTTTTCCAGTGCCTAGAACACTTCCTGGCAACAGGAAAGGTATTTAATAGCTAAAGGGTATCGGATTTCTTTTTGAGGTCATGAAAATATTCTAAAATTGACTGTGGTAAAGACTGCATACATCTTGGAGTATACTAAAAAATGTTTACTGGCACAATTTAAATGAATGAATTGTGTAGTAATAAACTACATGTCAATAAATCTCTTCTTTAAAAAAATACTTGGTGAATAAGTTAATTTTATCCAGTATCTCTGATGTTTTGTAGCTGGGAGTGGGGTTAGAGTTCCTAGACTATGTAGTATATGATACTGCTAGAAATGGAAGTCAAATCCATGCTGTTTTCACTATAATATCTTATCATTCATGTTTACAGTTACAGTGAGATTTTCAGAGCATGTTTTCAAGGTCAGCCTATGCCAACTATATAGCCTTGTGAGGGTGGACAAGAAAAAAGATATCCAGAGAGAAATTGTACTCTGCAGGCTTATCTTATCCATCACATTCTATTAAGAAATTGATTCTCCAATTGCATAGGGATAGTGCTACCAGATTATGCCTATAGGTAAATTCTAATCCAGCACCAGATGAGAACTAAAAGTTTGCTAGAATCTTACTTAGAAAGTTCTCTAGATATAACTCTCTGTCGGGGACACCCGGGTGGCTCAGTGAGTTAAAGCCTCTCTGTCTTCAGCTCAGCCCCACATCGGGTTCTCTGCTCATCAGGGAGCCTGCTCCCCACCCCCCACCCCCCGCCTGCCTCTCTGCCTACTTGTGATCTCTGTCTGTCAAATAAATAAATAAAATCTTTAAAAAAATAAGTAACTCTCTCTCATCAACAAAGCTGTATATATTACCCATGAATAATAATAGAACCATTTACTGCACACTTACTATATGCCAGGTACTCCTGCATATGTTTTACATTTGTTAACTTATTTACAAATGTACAAAGTGAAGCACAAAGAGGTTAAGTAATTTGCCAAAGGCCACACGGTTTAACAGGGCCAGTGTTTCTCCAGGCAGACTGTCTCTAAAGCACGTAAGCTTAACAATTATGCTATGCTTCCCCATATTTACTTAAAGTATCTAGTCTCATTCCCAATCCCATTCTAAAAGGAATTTTAATGCTCAAGTACTAAAATATAATTATAAGATCAAATCCCTTTATTCTTTCTTCAGAAAGCCAGAAGTTGCATTCTATAACATCATCTGCCATCATCATTGCCACAATAGGGCTTGTCAGAGTAAGTAAAGGGGTATGAACAGTGGTTAAAGCCCTCATTTTTGCCTTCCAGCAGATAGGATCATTCAGATTTCTATTAAGGACATCACAAGGAAAGGCAACAGAAAAAGTATCATATTAACTCTTTAAAACTGGGAGGGATGATGCACTGTGAATACATATATGGTATCTATCACTCAAATGCCTCACTCAAAAAAAAAAAGAAAATCTGCTTTTAAATATAGGACTCTTTGGTTCTTCAGTCAAGAAAATGATTTAGTCTGAAACCCATCAAAGAACATATTAGACTGGCTTCAACTAGCAGCTGCAGAGAAGATTTAGAGAACAGTTAGTCTAAAGTTGAAAAATCACTAAAATATCCAGGCAACATACCAACCTTGCTCTGAGTTTACTATACCCAATAAATGGAACTGTTTAAAGACATTAAGGATGATGTATGAATAATGCAAATTGATTCAACTTTATTACTTTTTCTGTACTGTTTTCCTAATAGCTGCACATTCACACTGCTCACACATATGAGGGTACATTTCAGCAGTTGATACTATAGTAATTACAGATATTAAGGATTCAGCACACTGAGGAAAATCACAGCAAGAAAGACAAGGGACACAATTAGGAAATACTATATATAAATACTGGTCACATTTTTTATAAGTTATATGTGATACAGAAGAAATGGACAAGCAGTGAAATAAAACAGAGATACTGACTGCAGAGAAAAAGAGGATGCTTATGGCAACAAATACTTGCAGTGTTCCAGGGGCTAGATTTATTATGTGAATTTTATTAGATAGATTTACTGTAGCTAATATACACAAAAACCTCGGGATGTGGTTACTATTACTATTCCCATTTTATAGGTAAAGAAACTGAGAAAAATTAAAGTGACTTTCCTAAGGTCATCAATAAGTGCCAGAGCTGGTATTTAAGCCCATGCAGTCTAGCTCCAGAAGTATGCTCTTTTTTTAAGATTTATTTATTTATTTGACAGAGATCACAAGTAGGCAGAGAGGCAGGCAGAGAGAGAGGAGGAAGCAGGTTCCCCGCCAAGTAGAGAGCCCAATGTGGGGCTCAATCTCAACACCCAGAGATCATGACCGGAGCCAAAGGCAAAGGCTTTAACCTACTGAGCCACCCAGGCACGCCCAGAAGTATGCTCTTAGTCACTCACCACTACAAGCTTCCATAGCAAAAGATATAAATATCACATCATTCCACACACTTTATTGAGTGCCTGCTATGTATCTACCACCATGATAAGCCCTGAGAGTATAAGAAGCATAGAACTGAAGAAACTATGTAGTAATGGTTTTTAAATATCTTAGAGATTGGAAGGGCTTTAAGATGATCTCAATACAACCTTTTAAAAAGGTCACAGAAAAATTAGAAAATTACATTCATTGTATCATAAAGTTAGCCCTCCATGGGCTCTGCTTCAGCAGCAAGACATCATCTCAAAGTCTGTCAAGATGACATGCAATGAATGCAGCCAAACCAAACCAAAACCAAAACCAAAACCAAACAAATGAAAAGAACCTCTGGACAGGTTCTAAAATCCTTAAGATTCCCATGGAGGTTCTTGTGTTTGAGGAACATTTCAGAATACAGGATCATTTCCATTTTATTTTCATCAAAGTTGTCTCACTTGAAACCACTCAATTCGTAAGTATATGAGCATCCAGCATGATATCAGACCTTATGAGGGGTACAATAATGTATGAGATATAGTTTTTGCCAAGAATCTACAACCTAGAGAATAGACAGAGAATTCCCATGGGACAATTATTAGAAAAGTAAATTTATGAAAAAAATGCTCATTTATGCAGTGCAAAGAAATGCTTAAGGTAGGCAGACAAGGGAGAAAAACTGAATTGAATTGTTCAGAGAAGGCGACTAGGAATCCAGTGAGGCCTTAAAAGATGGAGGACTTGAAGTGACAAAAGAGAGGATTAAGAGCACTCCTAAGTCTAAAGGAACAGTCTGACCTGAGTCTTATGGGCAGTGGTATAATACAAGGACCTGCAGAGAAACGAGAGCCATGTCAGATCAGGGCCCCAAATTTGAGAAATAAATGTGCTAATTAAAGGCATAAATCAAGCTCAAGAGCCCAGAAGCTAAAGACCAGATAAGTACTGGGAACCAGAGAGGACCAACAGCAACCAGTACCCAGACTATTTATTTTGTGACCAGATTGACCTAGGTTTTAAATTCTATTTTGCCCCATACTCTCTATGTCAGCTCTATCAGGTTATCTAACTCTTCTAAGCCCATTTCCTCATCAGTGGAATAGGGATATCAATACCTACCATATGGTATATTAGAGGGGAATTAAAAATATATCTGAGAGGGACGCCTGGGTGGCTCAGTTGGTTAAGCAGCTGCCTTCGGCTCAGGTCATGATCCCAGCGTCCTGGGATCGAGTCCCACATCGGGCTCCTTGTTTGGCGGGGAGCCTGCTTCTCCCTCTGCCTCTGCCTGCCATTCTGTCTGTCTGTGCTCGCTCGCTCTCCTCTCTCTCTGACAAATAAATAAAATCTTAAAATATATATATATATCTGAGAGAGTTTTAATACTGTAAAGTTCTGTGTGAGTGTCAGTTATTATCACCTGTTGTTTTATGGTAGACAGAACCAAATCTTGGAGATTTGGTTGGAGATTTCAAGAAAGTTGACAGTGATTCTATGTGACATACAGGCAGCTGCCCACAGAAGTAAATCAGAATCTCTGGGGGCTTGTTTGTTTCTTTGTTCATACACGTCTTCTTTTGTTTGTTTCAAAATACAGCTCCTTTAGATTATGATAAATTCCTTTCCCACATACATGTCCAGATGATAATCACTAGAATAGGGAACCACTTTACTGATAAGTTGATAAGAACATGTCATATCTCCATTATGTTGGGAAAATAAAAAGGTTAACATCCCATTGATCTAGGAATTTATTTCAGTATTTTGAGTATGAAGTGATTAATGATAATGGTAGCAATGAAACAAATTAGAAAGATATTGTAAAGGAAGATGAAAAAAGAGATAAACATTTTTTGAGTACTTACTACAAGATGTTTTACTGTTGAGAAAAATGTGCTAAGAAACAGAGACAGAATTTGAACCTAGTTATGGTTGACTTAAAAGAAAGAGCTTTTCCTTGGATCAGAAGTGAAGGAAGAAAGGATGAGACAGAACAATGGCTATAAAGTTCCTTAAACTGAACAGAACAGAAATCAGCAAGCTGAGAAGATAAACTTAATCTAGAAAAGAACTCTGTGTGAGTTCTGAATTATACAACATGGGAAACTTCATATTTAAAAATCAGTTTACTCTTATACCTCTGGCAATATTCTCAGCAATTTTTCCCTAAGTCAGCCACCTCCAGACTCATTTAGTCATTCGTCAACCATGTTTTTGTCCTTTTGATTCCCGCAAGTAGAGCTTAGGGTTGATTGCTTGGTGGGGAAGTTAATTGTGTTAACCAGGCATGCGCTTTTTAACTGAAGGTGCACATTTTGGGACCAACCAGATAGGGCAAAAGTACCATTTGGAATCCTTGAGAATCCACCTTGTAGTCAGCCAACAGAATTATCACTCTGAAATTAGTGAACTAAATCGAAAATATCTGAATACTAGGTTTATAATGCATATGATTTTTGCAGCACATCATTTGATGTTACTTGTCTTAAAGTAGTCTGAGTCAAGCTTGGGTAAAGATATATAAAAGGCATTCTGTTGTTGTCATTGTAGTTTTTTTTTTAACTGACTGTTAGCTTTTATTTTATTTTACTTATTTTTGTTATTGCTGGTGGTTTATTTTTTGTTCCAGAGTTCATAAAACTGGGAAAGTAAGCTAAGACAGAATTGGGATCACAATTATCCCAAATCAACAGAACCAGATTAAAGAAAATTCTTATATATATTCAAAAATTGAGTCAACAAAGGTAAACTAAGGGAAGACTTTCTAGAGATTCACATACAAAAAGACTGGAAGTCTGTGTTGACCACCATGCCAATGTAACCCCAAATTATGATAAGATAGGTAAAAAGCCTAAAGAAAGAAATCTTAGCTTTATTTACTCAAAAATATTTGTGTACCTACTATGTACCAGGCACAATAGATCATAGGTGCAGGAAACAAGGAAGTACATCATTAGTAAAGAATTTTAGAATAATAACACTGACTTTGTTCTTTTTCATGATTAACATAAACTGGCACTTCTAAACATGTCAGAGAAATAATTTCTCTCCCTGCCTGGGAGGATCACTCCTACCAATCTTCTTCCCACCTCCAATGCTGGGGTACACTTCTGGAAACCAGATTTGTGTAACTGTAAAAAATGAATACTTTTCCCATTAACATGGTATCTTTCAAACTTTTTTGACCATAGGCTTTAGTAAGAAATACATTTTACATATGACCCAGTAAAAACACACATAGATGACAAATACACAATAGATACATACACACACACACACACACACACACACACACACAGGCTATGATCACAAAACTCAGACACAAAAAAGTCATAAAATAGTACTACCAGTACTATGGGCAATGCACTCTAATATTTTCCACCCTACTTTGTTTCAATAAAAAAAGAAAGAAAAGGAAAAATAAGTGAGTCTTATCCTACTACGTTTATTTCACAGTTCACTAATGGGCTGTAACCCAGTTTGAAAAATAGTGCACTATAGTGTAGTATACCATTCTCCCTTCAGGATGCAGCTGGGTAGAATGCAAAATGGCAGGGAGACGTCAGCCTGGATTTAAGCATTAACCACATGAATCCTCAAAGCAGAAAATTGCAAGATTTCATTTGCACACTCTGTCTCTGAATTTTTGTCTATGTTATACTCCAAGTAGCTTTTATTCACATAACCTAAAACCCTGAAAAAAATGTGGTATTTTTGTTTTTGTTTGGTTTGGTCTTTTACAGCCTATGTGTGGTATTCAACTTATATTTTGACACCATTGTGGACAGCAGTGACATGGTTAGCTTTTGAGAGAGAAGCAAAAATCTTAATTTGCTTTTCTTTGAGGAAAAAAAAGTCTTTGAAATTTATTCAGGGCAGGAGCCAGGCAATGGGGAAATAATTTATACTATAATCCTCAAAGGAATAGAACATGAATCGAATTAATGTTTCTTCAGGATATGGGATTCTCTTCTTATGAATAAAATCTTTTGAGATCAGGTAGGAAGTTGTAACCATTTTTCTCTTTTATTACTTTTTCTGATACATTGCTTTAAATATTTGGTTTTATACTGGCAGTGAGAGATGACCAACAAACCAGCCTGACTGTGTAATACTATTTTCCTGTATAGATTCTATTCAGTGGGGTCTTTTCCAATTTGGACAACTGAAGGAACCAGATTACACTTGTTACAGCATTTGGCTCAATCAGGTAATAGTTTCCCTGGACTATCTTTGGGGTTCATACCCTTTATATATGTGCTATCTATGTCTATGGTTTTGTGTTAATTAGATTTGAAACATGCAGCCCATTCTAGGTATGTATCTTTATGAAGTTATGGGATTGGTTGGTTCATTCAGCCAAAGTGATCAATCAAATAATTCAAAATGAATCAAAATGAAAGATGAACTAAACTTACCCACTGTTGGATTAAACATAGTCATAGATTGACAAACCACTGTGACTGCTTTTTTTGATTCAGTCATATCAGCCAAAGCTTGCCCTTTGTGACTCCCTGATGATGTTTTATTATATCTCTTAAGTAGCTTATACAGTTCATACACAGGATAGAGTAATTTAAACCTCTTCCTTGGCTGGTTTTTATTATCTTGACCAGCTGAAAAAGGTTTGAGTTAGTTAATAAGAACTAAGATGAACAGTGGTTTGATTATAATGACTAGCTTGCCTGAATTTGTTGATTGTTGCAGTATAACATATCAGCTATTTGACCAAATTAGTATTTCCCTAAATTGATTAGTCAATTCAATCTGAAGTTGAAATAACTATGGCAAGTAGGAAAACCTGAAAAAATATTTTTACTGAATTCTTCTAATTATACATAGTCCTACCATTTTTTTGAGAAAAGAGTAAATTCTCTGTATTCAACAGGGCTCTCAAGAGAAACAAAACCTATTTTTATAAAGGAATTGGCTCATGCATTTTTGGAGGCTGAGAAGCCCCAAGATCTATAGCCAGTAAGCTGGAGATCCAGGAAAGTCAATGTCAAGTATGAGTCCAAAAGCCTAAGAACCAAGGTAGACAATGGTGTAAGTTCCAGTTTGAAAGCTGATGGGCTCAAGACCCAAGAAGGGCCAATGTTTCAGTCTGAATCTGATGGCTGGAAAAGAACAATGTCCCAGCTCAACTGTCAGCCTGGAGGAGTTCTCTCTTACTCAGCCTTTTGCTGTATTCAGATCTTCAACTGATTAGGTAAGACTTACCCACATATGGGAGGGCAATTTGCTTTACTCAGTCTACCCACTGAAATTTTAGTTACATCCAGAGACATCCTCACAGACACACCCAGAATAATGTTTGTCCAAATATCTGGGCACCCCATGGCCCAGTCAAGTTGACATATAAAATTAATCATCACTCCCTCTGATTGTTTTCTACTGACTTTTAAGGGAGTCCCATGACACTGCCTCCTTAAAAGTTTCATTTACATGGTATGAACAGACTTCATTTATAGCTGAATTCTGTGACAGCCTAAATGCTATGGTATGTGGAATATTAGGATTCTCCTCAAACTAAAGGTAGTCTCCATCTCTAACCTAACAGAACTCCTGAAATTCCACCCTTAGAGTTACTCTTTGGGATAAGACAGTGTGGGTTACATGCACTAAAATGCAAATATCCATGGAAGGCAAACTATAATAACTCCTTATCAGCATTAACATACATTAGCTTGTATAAGTTCTTAGGTGATTTAAAAGAAGTCCCTTTGGATAGTGCAAAGTGACCTGAACTTATCTACTCCCATGGACATACCAAATCTACAACTACATATTGAATAATTCCTTCTGGAAAAAACCTGAAAACTAGTTGAACAGATTCTTCCAAAACAAGGGATGAAAGGGCCACATCAAGATGGGTAGGAGAGGCAGAGATGCAGTCTCATGAAAAACCCCACCCCTGGCATGATAACACATAATAGGGAAGGATCTCATGGCCTAGAGCCTCTCCCTGAGGAGCAAGAGGTTTGTGCCCTACATTAGTCATCCCAATCCTTAGGACCTGCACCAGAAAGATGAGACCTCAAAAACATCCAGCTTTGAAAAACAGTAAGGCTTACATCCGGGAGACCTACAGGGCTGTAGGGATCTGAGATACTCCTTTTGAGGGGCTCACACATGGACTCACTTGTCCCAGGAACTTGTGTAGGGACATCATTTTGAGAGGCAATTGGATTATATGTGAAGGAGATTCAGTTGCTAATCTTAAAGCATCTGGTGGACAGGCAGAAATTAGTTGGGATTTTCCTCAGAGGTGCTGAAAGTGCTTTTTTTTTGTACTCTCTTTCTACCTTGCTAGAGCAGATGGACATGTGCAGACACAAACTTGTTAAAGCTGAGGGTATGCCTCACTCTCAGTAATTTTCTCCAGTCTCACTAGAGCCGTGCGTGTGCCCTACCCCCAGCATTCTACTTGGACATTGCTAAAACTCTGGCCTTACTCCCAACACTCCTTCCAGCTTCACCAAAGCCACAGGCTGTGTCCTACCACCAACACTCTCTTGCAGCTTTGCTAAAGCCACTGGGTGAGCACAGTCCATGCAGGGGACACCTGTTAATTGCCTGGCTCTAGTGACCAGAGGAGATTGTTCTCCTGGGCCCCACAGGATTGTAGCAATCAGAACAGGATACCACACCTAGGGCATAACACAGACTACAACTTTTAAAAATTTAAATTCAATTAATTAACATATAATGTATTATTAGTTTCAGAGGTGGAGCTCAGTGATTCATCAGTTGTATATAGCACTCAGTGCTCATTATATCATGTGCCCTCCTTAATGTCTGTCACCAAGTTACCCATCCCCTCATCCCCTGCCCCCCCAGCAACCCTGTTTGTTACCTATGATTAAGAGTCTCTTATGGTTTGCACAGACTGCAACTTAAACATACCCACAGTCTGTATGTGAAAAGGCTCATTTAAATGTCCTAGATCTTCAACCTAAGGGACAGACTTCAGATTTACCACATGTCTAAAGGCTACTGAGATATTCTCAGGGAGAACATAGGTGGAGAACTATCTGTATGCCCTCTGTTGGCCTCACCACAGCTTGTTGGTACCTCCCAGAAATGAGCTTATACACTTATCTGAAGCTTCAGTTCTTACAAGTGTCATTCGGGGGATACCTTCTGATCTCCTGAAGTGGAAGTCACCAGGTTCTATGGTTGCAGTCTACAGGACTATATATTTTTGCATACTTTAAAAGATGCTGCCTGAGGATCTGGTTTTCAAACAGTTGAATCTTTCAATCAACCTGAATTCAATCAGCTGACAAAGATCACTCCTTTTAGAACATTGGCAAATCCTGGCACATCCTCAACAACTGGAGTCTGTCAAGAGTAAATCAGGCTACTTAGACAATAACAAATGTTCAAGAGATAACCAAGAGCTAGGACAAGTTTGCACAATAAGGTTCACCTCCTACATAAGACCACTCCTTCAAGACTGGGAAAGGTAGCAGTTTAACCTAATACATGGAAACACAGAGGGTCAAGCAAAATGAAGAAAGAGATGAATATATTCCAGATGAAAGGACAAGATGAGACATCAGAGAAAGGTCTTAATGGAGATAAGTAAACCTCTGATAAAATGTTCAAAGTAATGGTCATTAAATATGCCCACCAAACTCAGAGAAAAATGGATGAACACATTGAAACCTGCAACAAAGAGATACAAAATATAATAAAATACAAATCAGAAAGCACAGAACTGAAAAATATCATAAGTGAACTAATAATCTACTAGATGGGTTCAATAAAAGACTAGCTAAATTAAAAGAACAAATAAGCAACCTGGAAGACAAGGAAGTGGAAGTCACCCAAATAGAAAAGCCAAAAGAAAAAAAGTGTAAAAGCAGAGAAAGTTTAAGAGACCTATGGGACAATACTAAACAGAATAACATCACCAGAAGAAGAAAAAGAGAAAGGGGCCAAAAAACTCACTTGAAGAAATAATGGCTGAAAACTTTGCAACTTGGGAAAGGAAACATATCCAAGAAGAATGAAAGTTCCAAATAAGATGAACCCAAAGAGATCCACATGAAGACATGTTATAATTATAATGTCAAAAGTTACAGATAAAGAATTTTAAAAGTGGCAAGAAAAAAAAACAATTTATTATGTACAAGCAAATCCCCATAAAACTATCAGCTGATTTTTCAGCAGAAACTCTGCAGGTCAGAAGAGAGGGGCATGATATATTCAAAGTGCTGAAAGTAAAGAACTTTCAACTCAGAATACTATACCCAGCAAGGCTATCATTCAGAATTGAAAGAGAGATAAGAAGTTTTTCAGGCAAGATGCTGGTGAGGATGCAGAGAAAGGGGAACCCTCCTACACTGTTGGTGGGAATGCAAGCGGGTGCAACCACTCTGGAAATCAGCATGGATGTTCCTCAAAAAATTGATAATAGAGCTACCTTATGACCCAGCAATCGCACTACTAGGTATTTACCCTAAAGATACAAATGTAGTGATCCGAAGGGGCACGTGCACCCGAATGTTTATAGCAGCAATGTCCACAATAGCCAAACTATGGAAAGAACCTAGATGTCCATCAACAGGTGAATGGATAAGAAGATATGGTATATATATACAATGGAATACTATGCAGCCATCGAAAGAAATGAAATCTTGCCATTTGCAATGATGTGGATGGAACTACAGGGTATTATGCTGAGCGAAATAAGTCAATCAGAGAAAGACAATTATCATATGATCTCCCTGATATGAAGAATTTGATAGGCAATGTTGGGGTGTTGTGGGGTAGGGAAGGAAAAAATGAAACAAGATGGGTTTGGAAGGGAGACAACCATAAGAGACTCTTTATCTCACAAAACAAACTGAGGGTTGCTGGGTGAGTAGGAAGGGAGAGGGTGGTTGGGTTATGGACATTGGGGAGGGTATGTGCTATGGTGAGTGCTGTGAAGTGTGTAAACCTGGCAATTCACAGACCTGTACCCCTAGGGCTAATAATATATGTTAATAAAATACAAAAAAAAATTTTAAACATTTTAAAAAGCAGTCTACTGGATGGGAAAAGATATTTGTAAATCATACAATTCCAAAATTAAAGAAACAATAATAATCTAATTTAAAAATGGGCAGAGGATCGAAATAGACATTTTCCCAAAGGCAACTTAACAGGTGGCCAACAGGTACATGAAAAGATGCTCAAAATTAGTAATTATCAGGGAAATGCTAATGAAAACCACAATGAGATGTCTCAGACCTGTCAGAATGGCTATTACCAAAAAGATAAGAAATAACAAGCATTGGAGAGGCTGTGGAGAAAAGGGAACCCTCATGTACTTTTGGTGGGAATATAAATTGGTACAGCTACTATTCAAACAGTATGAGGTTTCCTCAAAGAACTATAAAAATAGAACTACCATATTATCCAGCTGTTCCACTTCTGAGTATTTATCTGAAGAAAGCAAAATTTTAATTTGAAAAAATATATGCATGACTATGTTCGCTGCAGTATTATCTATAATAGCCAACATATGTAAATAACCTAAGTGTCTATCCATGGATGGATGAATAAAGACAATGTGGTAAATATACACAACAGAATATTAGACATAAAAAAGAAGGAAATCTTGCCATTTGTGACAACTTGGATGGGCCTTGAGGGTATTATGCTAAATGAAATAAGTCAGACAAAGACAAATATTGTATGGTTTTAATTATATGTGGAACATTAAAAAATGAACAAATAGAACAAAACTTATAGATACATAAAGAGACTGGTGGTTATCAGAGGGGAAGGGGTGGGGGTGGGCACAAAGGGTGAAAGGTGTTAATTCTGTGGTGACAAATATTAACAAGAATTACTGTGGTGATCCCTTTATAACATATACATATATTGAATTATTATGTTGTATACCCAAAACTAATATAAGGTTATATTTCATTTTGCCTCAGTAAGAAATAAAATAAAGTTCTCTTTGTAAGTGTGAAATGGAAAAGGAAGATTTGGAGACATAAGATCTAGGTTGGACAAATGGGAAGGAACCAAAAACATATACGTTGTTATCATTTCTTTCTGAAACTGTTTTGATGGTGTTACTAGGTAGATAAAAAATGACCAAGTTTATATAGATAGATGGATAGATAGGAATATTAGCTGTAAAAGAGAATGAGATCTTGCAATTTGTGACAACATGGATGGACCTAGAGGGCATAATGCTAAGTGAAATAAGTCACAGAGAAATACAAATACTATGTGATTTCACTTATATATGGAACCTAAAAAAAAACAAATTTATAAAAAAAACAAAAAAAGCAGAAAGAGAGAACAAACTGATTGTTGCCAGAGGGGAGGATGGGCAAAATGAATGAAAGGGAGTGGGAGATCAGGCTTCCTGTTATGGAAATGAGTAAATCGTGGGGATGAAAGGAGAGCATAGGGAATATAGTCAGTGGTGTAATAAACCCAAGTCTGTCTGCCTGATTCACAGCAAAGCCAGTCACTGAGACATCAGGTAGGCTTCAGGGAAAGCATTTATTTGAGAGGCAGCCAAATGAGATAGGAGGCCAAACTTCAAATCCACCTCTCCAAAGGAGGAGAGAACAATTTTTTTTCTTCAAGATTTATTTATTTATTGCAAAGAGAGGGAGAGTAAGAGAGTGTGGCAGGGATGGGCAGAAGCAGATGGCGAGAGAGAATCTCAAGCCGACTCCACACTGAATGCAGAGCCCAACACAGGGCTCAATCTCATGACCCTGAGATCATGACTTGAGCTGAAATCAAGAGTCAACTGCTTAACCTGCTGAGCTACACAGGCACCCAGACAAGTTTTTTTTTTACAACCACAGTGGTTGAGATTATATGTACATTGATGAAAAGGACAAGGAAACTTATGACTATTCGTGAGGAAAGATGGAGCACATGTGCTAAGCAAACATATATGTAACATATATCTCATGTCCACTTTGGTATGGACACTTATAGAACAAGGCAAAATTTAGTTCCTGATGTCAGAAGGTTATCTTAGGACAAGGAGAGGGGGCTATGGGCATGCTCTGAATGGGGTCTTGAGCTTCTTATCTCAGGTAAGGAATGCAGGGCCTAGTTTGTTTGTAGGCTAGAAGAGTATCAGTCTATCTTGAGTCCAGCCTTCTGCAGAGACATAGTGAGTTTGTTAGTGAAGTCTGAAAAGACAATAGCTGATTAAGGAAAACAGTTCTCTGAGAGACAAGCTTTAAACTTTCTGCTAGTTGTAACTTCATTAACCTTATGGGGCACGGTTTTAACAGTATTTTAATAGCATTGTTTGGTGACAGATGGTAGCTAGACTTATGGTGAGTACAGCAGAGCCTATAGAGTAGTTGTATCACCATGTTGTACACCCAAAACTAATGTAACATTGTGTGCCAATTATACTTCAAATTTTAAAAATGACCAAGTGATTTTCTGTGGCTCATTTCTATGGTCTGGTGACAGGTAAAGACTGAGAGTTTCCTATTCGTTCAGGTGCTACAATGGAATCATTCTGGCCACTCAATGCAAATCAACTCTTCTTTCCCAAGACCCAGTCTACAACTTCAAGCAACTCAGTCACCTCACCCATCTTCTCTCCATTGTTATAGATCTTTCTAAGGCTCAATTATGTTTGCAAGTCCTGTATTTCTGTAAGCATATCAATCTATGTATGAGAATCAGAAGATTCCCTATAGTTAACACAGAGTCTTAGCATTGGAAAGCTCACTCTTCATAGGAAGGGCACACAGTGAAATTGTCCCAAATCATGAAACATGAGGGAAGCAGGAGGAGGTTGTTCCACTGGATATATTTTCTGTTCTCTTAATTAATCATTGTCCAAACAGCAGCATTATACAAGACCCAGAAATTCTTGTTCAGAAGACCTACCATGAGTAAAAATTAATTGCTCTTTATGCCTTTTTACCAGCTAGTTTACAATGTTTTGCAGGTGGTCAAATGATATTAATCATCTACAACAAAGGGAGGACATTCCTAAATGAACTGAAAGGTAAAACGTGGCCTAATATATTAAGCAGAATGAATTCCCAGTGCTCACTAATAGTCTTTACAACTGTAGCAGTAGAGGCTGTGTAGGTACACACGGCAACTAGTTTGTGCTCAGTGGGAGGGAGTCCAGTATGTGGAGTGGAAAGTATTTGTATCTTTTTCATTCAAAAATGATTAAGATGAAGAGTAACACTTGGGACAGTGAACAGGAAGAAAGTGGCCACATTGAGCAATTCTGTGAATGTGCTTCAAAGTCATCTTGGAGACCACAGATAAACTCTGACAAAATACTGTAGATACCTATAGGTTATCTATTAGTCCTGTAAAGAACAAAAATTAATCAAGGAGATCAAGATTATACATTAGCAAAATCCCCTGGGCACTACTCTCCCTCAGTTGATGGTAGGATCAGTGCCTGGTGAATGATTCATTTGGAGAAGAGAAAATATTGCCATGGTAAGGAGCCACCTCCAGTTTTCATGCTTTTCTTGATAAGAAAGCCCTCGTTTCTGGGACTAGGCCTGACACTTTGGCTTTGGTATTTTTAGAAGCTGGCCTGGCACTCATGGGTAGACCATGTTTTGTTTTTTTTTCCCCCTTTTGGGCGTAAACAATCTCATTGAATGCTAATATCAGACAACATCAGTCTGTGACCAAAATAAAGAAACAGGCCACTTTATAATTTTTATCTAAGCACAAACAAAAATATGAGTATTTCCCAAACCACAAAATACCAAATATCTTTCTCTCCCGGCTAATATGAGTAGCCAAGTCTTCTTTACCATTTACCACTTCAGTCTGAACTCTAGCCTGCCCTTTCTGTAGATAAGATTTATGGAGATACCCAATGATAGAATTGTCCCCACTTCCTGACAACACCCAAGTCAGAGAGAATCCGTCTCCCTTGGGCCCTCCCTCAAATCGCCTGTAATAAGTCCTTTCTAATGTTCCCTCACTGAGGAACCCCATGTTTCACCATGGTTTCTGTTCTTCCTCAGTGCAATGAGTATTAAATCCTACTTACTCAATTAAAAGTATGCTCCTGGTGGTCTTCGGCTAAAGAAGACACTACCTTCAGAAAGAAGTGGAGAACCTTAAGGGGCAAATGTTGGTAGGGTGGCTGAAACAACAAACTCTGATCCCCTTATCTTTTGCTCTTCTTTCATAATTTCAAAATCAGTAAGAATCTGTACAAAATTGAAATGAATACCAAAATTATAATAAATGCTTTGGTTATTCTCCCTTGGAGATTTCCAGCAGGTAAGATTTTAGGCAAACTTTACAGCCATTAGTTTACATACTATGTAGGTATATACTTTCCAGGACACTTTGGCTCTTTCAGCTGTTGTACTTACATCCATTCTTTACTATATGCAGCAAGCTTATCCCAGTAAGTCTCTTTTCACACAGTGGTTTTAAATTTATAGTTTATATTCTGAGGAAAGAGACTTTCCTCAGGTGATTTTCTCCAAATCATCCCATTTTTATTGAGTTCCCACTATTTATCAAGCACAATTTTAAGTTCTGGGAATACAGTCTTTGCCCTCACTGAGCTTAAATTCTAGGAAGAAAGACGGAAAACAGAGAACTAAATAATTCAAGTACCATCTCCTCATTTTCCTTGACAACCTAGCCCTTTCTCTGAACTTCTATGTTAATGACTCTTTGTGTCACAAAATAATATGTTTATTCATTGCCTTAAGATAGAATTGTTGAGGGGCGCCTGGGTGGCTCAATGGGTTAAAGCCTCTGCCTTCAGCTCAGGTCATGATCCCAGGGTCCTGGGATCGAGCCCCGCATCGGGCTCTCTGCTCAGCAGGACGCCTGCTTCTCCCTCTCTCTCTCTGCCTGCCTCTCTGCCTACTTGTGATCTCTGTCTGTCAAATAAATAAAATCTTTAAAAAGAAAAAGATAGAATTGTTGAAGGAACAAGATGTTTTTTGAAAAATTTTAAGAGAAGTTTCCATGATGCATAGCTACTACTTTCAATTTCACATGAAAGAAGGAAGCATACTTGTGATGAGTGGTCTCAAGAAGAATTTGACGGCTACTCCAGGGAAGCTGATTTGCATAAGCAACTTACTTTCTAAAAGTCAGCTGCCTGGGGCCCCTGAGTGGCTCAGGTGGTTAAGCATCCAATTCTTGATTTCAGCTCAGGTCATGATCTCAGGGTTGTGAGATCAAGCCCTACAACAGGCTCTGTGCTCAGCAAGGAGTCTGTTTCTATCCCTCCCCCTCTCATATTGGCCCTCCCCACCATGCTCTCACTTTCATTGTCTCTCTCTCTCCCCACTCTCGCAAATAAATACATAAATTAATATTAAATAAATAAATAAATCTTTTAAAAAATAAAATTCAGCTGTCTGAATACCACGTAGATGACCACCAGAATTAATTAGGTCCTTATTACTATGAGTATTCAAATAGATACCAGGCAAGCTTGTAACTAATAAGATTTAGGAATATTTAAGCATCAGAATATTGGTTGACTTAGATGCTTTCTAAGGTCCCTTAAGAGTCTAAGAATCAATGATATTGTGCATTGTTCTCTACTTTATCTAGTATATAAGACTCTCACCCTCCTCTCCATTATAGTGGAAGCTAATTGTGAGCAAGAATCTTGCCTTTCTTATTATTTTATTCCCCAGAACCCTACTGTTTATAACACGGTTCTGGGCCTACAATGAGAGCATAATAATTACTTCCTCACTTCAATATTCCCACTAGAAAAGGCCACTGCTAACTAACTGGGCCATGACCCTCTGGGATTTCCAGCAGTAATGGGTAAGTTCTGAGTTGAAAATATAGTGCTGAGGTCATTATACCACACTTTAATTTTTTTTTTCTTTTAAGATTATATTTTTTAAGGAGCCAGGGTCCCAAGGTAATTGATCACATGTGTGTTTTCACAGACTCATTGCCATGTTCACACAAGTTGCAAAGATCTCCAAGTAACCCTATCTTACCTACAAACCATAACCTTGACCCTGACAATAAGCAGCCTTATTATTTTTTTATACCTGATTTCTTTCCGCCCTATATTTGGATTTTTGTTGTGTCACCTTATTCTTATACCTTATTCTTATTCTACTAGAATAAATAGAGAAGCAGGCATGGTGGTTTGATTAATATTAACCCAAAGTAGCATGCAGCTACAGAGGCTAGATCCTCCTCTGGGTTGAGCAAGCATGCAAGTGTCTATCTGCCAGCTGATTGATGAGGTGCCCATTAATTAGCATCTTAAGGCTAACACCCAGGAAAAACCATGGCCTGTGAACAAAGCTTGTGATTCATAATTCTCCTCCTTTTAACTTTATTGCTATTACCTCACAGGAGACCACTGTAGTAAGCTCGTTAAGCACTGAAAAGCCATTTGAGGAGGTAGATTGAAGAGTCCATTATGAAGGGAGACCTAAAAACTTGCTTGAGAAACAAATCATGATTAATCAAATGCAAACCTGAAGCCGAACATATCATGACACAACCAAATGCAGCCCCGTTCCTTTCCTTCCACCTCAGAGCACGAGCTATAATTGCTCTCCTTCCCTCTTATTTACTGACCTGTAATAAAATATTGTTGGATGGGCATAATGGGAATTTGCAGAGTTGAGGGACTGTACAGTGTCTGGGTATACAGACGGCAATCATCTTTATTTATCTATGACCCTGAAGTCACACCTATCCCCAAGATAACTTCCAAAAAGACTATCAGCTTCTGTTCTGCCTTGAAATCTCAATAGCAATAAAGAGTGCCTTTCCCACACTTGATCAGTCCTCGAAATGATCCTCTCACACTGTGTTTTATTTAGCCTCATATTTAATCAGGATTGATACTGTCTGGGAGTTCAATCCTTAAGTTGAATGAGCCAAAGCAGGGTTTTTCCTGTTTTCAGTTTGGCTTGTTGAGTGACTCAAGCAATTCAACTGAAGCTGAGTAGTATGAGATATTCTGTTAAGCATATTTTTTTGAATACCAAATTCTATGTCTACATGCAAAAATCAGGCTCACCAAATTCAGAGCGCTGTCAGGTTAAGTTCAGCTAACTAAAGGCAATGAGTAGAAAGGGGCATTAATAAATGCCAAAAACACAATTTGACTGAATTGTTGAACCCATTGAACACTTTGTTCAGGTGTTCCTTTTTAAGAGAAAAATGCAAAAAGGAGTAAATTAGGGTGGTCTTAATATAGTATCTACCACAATAATGGATACAGTAAAGATATTCTGTAAATAAATGTTGACTGAGTAAACAGCCAAGCCATTTCTTCAAAACAATAGCCTGTGGGTGCCTGGGTGGCTCAGTCAGTTAAGGATCTGACTTTGGAACAGGTCATGATCTCAGGGTCCTGGGATTGAGCCCTATGTCTTGCTCTCCACTTGGCGAGGAGTCTGCTTATCCCTCTCCCTCTGTCCCTCCCTCTGCTAATGCTCTCTTTCAAATAAATAAAATCTTGAAAAAACAAAACAATAGCCTAACCTCTCAGAGTCCTTCCAACCACCATCCCAGCAGGGTTTGGATGTGAGGGAACTAGTCATATTTCTAGGGACAGGGCCAAAACAAAATAGTCTTTTAGGGTTTTTGTTTGTTTGTTTGTTTCTCTTTCTAGAAACATTTCATTATCTTTGCCTGGGTTCTGCCACTTAGCATTTCATAATCTGGACTGTTTTGCTAGCCGGTCTATTAGACTCCCTGAGAAAGCAAATAAAATGATCAAGAATTTTCTTTTGAGGAAAAAACCCCAGAACATAATAAAAATATTTCACTTCAGCAGTGTCATAATTTACTGGGTCGTTAATAATGTAACTTTTGCAGAATGAAGAAAGGTCAGACTTCTATTCCTAAATCACCTTTATGATAATGGCAGTTTTTGTTCTACCCCACTATTGTAAGATCAATCCTAGCCATCCAGAGGTCAATGTTTTCATTATTTAGTACTTGGCCATGATTTAGATGCTTTTTTTTCCTAATTCTAGTGCTTTCTCCCAGATATTTCCCCAAATTTCAAGTAACATGATTATGAAAGAGAGGAAATTTGGAGTATATTTCCCTCAGATTTCCATCATTGCATCTTATACAAAAATAAGATGAAACACATTCTGCCTGTGCTCACAGGGACTATGGTAAATGAATCTTACAGCCACTAAAAAACAAAAAGTTTTTTTTTTTTTAAAGTCCACTACTCTGACCTCTGCACTCAGATCATACTCAGAGTGAAAATGGGATCCAAGGAGCACCTGGATGACTCAGTGGGTTAAACCTCTGCCTTCGGCTCAGGTCATGATCTCAGAGTCCTGGGATCAAGCCCAGCATCGGGCTCTCTGCTCTGCAGGGAGCCTGCTTCTCCCCTCTCTCTGCCTGCCTCTCTGCCTACTTGTGATCTCTGTCTATCAAGTGAATAAATAAAATCTTAGAAAAAAAGAAAGAAAATGGGATCCAAATGTATGTGAAAATTGTTTAAAAGTATCTAAAAACAAGAGCATCATCCAGTAGCTGTCAATCTACACTCATTTGGGTTTAAATAAGTAAGCTGTATTTAGGATGTTGCATATGAATACTATCCACTCCAGGAAAGGAGTTTTTCATATCTCAATCCTAGCCTTAACAATGGAGTGGACGATTTCACACATCAGTAGTTCTTAAACTTGTGGATAAACGTCATCTGGTAAGTATGTTAAAATTCAGATTCCCAGATCTTGTCCTAAAATATTCCGAATCAGATAATTTGGTAGACAGTCAGTTAATCCACTTTTAATACAGTCCTTCAAGTGAGTTCAGTGTAGTTGTCAGTAAGCCACCCTTTGAGAAGCACCCGCAAACATAGTGCGATTATTCTAAAAAGGTCACTGATGCTACAAAGTTGAGGTGTAAGGTCAGATCCCCTTGGAGTATCACAGCAGACATTATGCAAGTATATAAGATTCTTTCCACTTGACAGCATATTTGGGTGGGAAAGGAGATTTGGATGCCTGAAAGCAAGCTCTATAAATTGTATTTGTTGCTTAGATCCTGTCCTATTTTTTTCTAGTAGACTACATGATCCCTGAAGGCATGGTCACATCTAAGGCAAAATTTTGAAAGGCAATGCTTCATAGTGTGTTCACCAAAGAATGATAACATGTCAGAACTACAGAGGTACTCAGGGATCATGGGGGCCAACTTAATTCTTTGATCTCTACCCCTACTCCCCACTGGGCTGCTCCTTGGATTACTTTCCCCTTTATCTAGGAGTTTGATCCTTTTTGTCTCATTTTGATAATCATTGCTTGATCACTGCCTTTGAAACCATTTTTTGGCCCTAGCCACCTTCTAGCCCTGGCTTATGGTAGCATCATTTAACTGCTATTCAAGAACTTGCCTGATCACTGATCCATCTGATTTACCAACCACTGATCTTCTGCGACTCTGTCTAATCCTCTAGTTGCTCTGGTATGACACTCCACCATGATTTTTTTTTTCTGTAATTAACACCTTGTAGAAAGTCCATAGCATTTATTTTTCCTCTTCCAGTAAATGAGAGAAAGTAAAAGGACTTAATCCCCACAGAGAATAGGATGCCAGGAGCCAGGAAGGTTACTCTTTCACTTCTGGTTTCTTGATTTTATCTATGGCTTCTGATAGATGGTTTCATGGCATCCCATTGATCAGACACTTGGGCTCCTGCCCCCAACACTTTGGGCCATGGCCATAAAGTCACCACTGCTTAGGATTCCCACCTTCTCTACAAATCCCAATGAACTTTTGAAACTTCACATTCTCTTCAGGGTTTATTTGAATGCTCGTAGAGTTGGAAATGGTTGATCACTTCCTCCTCCTTGAAACACTTACTTTCCTTGGCTCTTAGCACAAAAGTTCCATGCTTTTTTGGTAAAAATGGAGTTTCTCTGATTGCAGTAGAAGTAGGAGTAGGGTACCTAACCCATGTCCTCAATATTATCTCCAAAGCCTCTAGAAGTTTCAAAAGTACGAACTATGAGAAGACATGTTCTAAGAACAATTCTAGGTGATACACATATAGAATTTGCATTTTATATCACTCAGAGCTAAATTAAAATTTTTTATAATAATCAGATGACCATCACTAATCAAAGACTTACATGTGTTTTACACACACACACACACACACATCGGTGCATCAACTTAGGAAGTGTATATTTTCATTAGGAGAAGTTAGTAATAATAAAAAACAATAATAACAACTAACACTTATAAGGCAAAGACTATGCTTCTGGCACCATGGTTAGTGCTTTACCTTCTATGCATCTTTTATTGTTCACAGCAACCATGCAAGATAACTATGATCACTCCCATTATATAGATGATGAAAGTGGTGTTGGGGAGGTAAAGTAGTTTGCCCATCTAAGTGACAAATTTTCACACAAGACTTGCTGACCTTAAAGCCTTTTTTCTTTTCAACATACCATGCAGCACAGAAATCCTGGCTCAAAAGCATGTCTAAAAACTATTTCCTTTATATTCTGTATTTATCACCAGTAGAGACAATACAGCAGTAAAGCAGGAAGATTTAAAAATAAAAGTTGAGCCAAGTAGCATTGGGAAACAAACTTATAACAAGTTGAGTGTTTCAAAGCAAGGGAGTCCAATGTGCCACAAATCTTTTCAATATTGAACCACTCAAATGCTCTCTCTAATCAGCAGCAGTGCAGACATTTTGGGTTTCACTTTTGATATGACTATGAAAACTCTGGGTCTAGTATCTCAACACAGCTGTTCCAAGGTCCCTAGGGAAGGGCACTGAGCAAGAAGGCAGTGTGGGCATAGTGGAGATTTTTGCCAGATGGTTCCTCTCCACATTAGCCTCTCCTCAGCATATTTTATTTATTTAACCTTATTCTATCTGGTCTCTCACAAAAACAACAACAACAACAATACAAAACTGTTGTTTCTCCCCATGTCCTTGTGGGACTTGACATTTTAATAAGCACTATTAATTTCATAAATAAGTCCCCCTTTTTTTACCCTCAGTCATTTAATTCTTGCTTTCCCAGCAGGATTTTTTTTCCCTGTAGTCTATCCCTTATTTGTTTATATAAGTTCTCAACCTAAGGTTGGCACCTCACTCATTTCTCTCTCTCTTCTCCAACTCCCTACCTGTTTCTATCTGTTTCTTAGCTCTTGGGGAATATTTTGGTTTCTAACTTTCTCACGTTCTGCCTTTTCTCCTTTCTTGCATGTCCTTCTTTCTGTTTGCCTGGTCTTGAAAATACCACTTACTTTAACCTTCCGTCTTTGTGGGAAGCTATGATTTAATTGCCTGCATGGGTATGACTACTAGCCATGTCCATACATTTCCTCAATACTTGAATGAGTTTCCATTCCAGAGTGCCCCCATTGTTCCTTCCCCCAGCTCCATCCTTGACCATAGGTTTCTGAGCCCTGCCTTGAATGCTGTGTACTTATGTGCTAATCCTATATTCTTATGATTTTCAAACTTCTAGAAGCCTTGGGGGTTCTATTGAGTTACTTCAAGGCCACTGTGGAGTAAGGAGGAGACTCAGGGGACATA
This sequence comes from Lutra lutra, assembly GCF_902655055.1. Classification (NCBI taxonomy): domain Eukaryota; kingdom Metazoa; phylum Chordata; class Mammalia; order Carnivora; family Mustelidae; genus Lutra; species Lutra lutra. The sequence continues at coordinate 25,180,560 of NC_062296.1, read as the reverse complement.
CCTCAGGACACCCAACAATGAGAGCTTTAACCAGAGCAATGCCATTATTTTTTTCAAAAATATATCGAGTCTCACAGAAAATTTCATTTGAAACAAATAATTTACTAAAAATATTTGAAATCCATATATCACTAGCCTAGACTTAATAACTCTAGTTTTAATTTATGACTAAATTAATCCACAATTCTGGTGCTGACAGGTAACAAACTACAAATTATTCTGAAAAGACAGGACATCAGCTCAAAACAGAAGATAGATTTGAGCTCCAAGCTGTCAAAATTTGATACTGTTGAACTTTGTTTCATTTAGAAAAACATAGGGATAGATGTGAGAACTACAATAAATGCTGCATCATTGGACAAGGGGTAACTTCAGGTACCTCTACAAGAAATAATATGAATGCAATAATAGTATTAAAGATTTATTTCTGTAACCAGCTAAGGCACTGAAGTTTGAAATATTGCAGAAAGGAACTGTGAGTGACAACAGCATCCTCACCACACCATAATTTAAATCTCCTTTAATGAGCGTAGTTTCTCCCTGAAGCCCAGGAGAAAAGAAGATGGTGAACTGAATGCCAATGGAGTCACTGTGGCTTCCTAATTTTAAAGCAAAGTGAGAGAAGGCAGGAATGGCTTCGGGGAAGAAAATACATGTGGCATTTGGTTATATGAGTCTGAGATAACTGGATTTGGTTCCCTAAAAATATCTCTTCCTGTGACTATTCAAGAAACCTTTAGACCTGAGTAAAGTGGATGCCTCCATGGGGGGAGTGGGTTCCACCAAATACACAGATGTGATATTACTACAGGTGTTTGTGGAAGTCTGATTTTCCTCCAGGAGTAACCAATGGGACTTGAGGAATTCAAGCTGCAAAAAGCACAGCTTCTTTTAACCTAGTTCATAGCAAATATTTTATAGAACTCACATATGGTGATAATGATTTTATCTAGGCAGCACACATAGTAGTTGATTTGCCTGTGCCTTCCTAAGGCCCTCCTCAGAGTTTGTTCTCTCAGCCCCTGCTGAGAATGACCTTTCTTCAAAACACCATAATTGCTTGTACCTAGGATAGAAAATTGATCACAAACTGGGATCAAAACCCAGCTCTGACTTCTACTGACAGTATGACATTGAACAAGCTGCTTAAGCTCTCTGAACTTCACTTACCTCATCTGTAAAATGAAAATAATAATAAACAAATACATCACATTGTAACAGTGGGATTTAAATGAGATAATGTAGGTAAAATGCCATACAAATATCAATTATATTTATTATTGATTTTTTTCTCAAGAGAAAAATATTTCACTTTCTCAATGTTAGGAAACTGACTTAGCCAATATGTTTATTGAAACGGATTGTTCTTATTTCTGTGTTTTGTTAAATTAAACTGAATGGAATTCACTTAGAAATGTGAAATATTTTATTTTTTTAAAGATTTTATTTATATATTTGAAAGAGTGAGATAGCACAAGAGGAAGGAGGGGCAGATGGAGAGGGAGAAGCAGACTCCCTGCTTAGCAGGGAACCCAAAATGGGGCTCAATCCCAGGACCCTGGGATCATGACCTGAGCCGAAGGCAGACAGTTAACCAACTGAGCCACCCAGGCACCCCTTAGAAATATGAAGTATTTTAAATGGTTCCAACTATAATGCCTCACAAGCTCAAATGCCTCCAGGACCCTGGTAGGGGACATGGATGTGTGACTTGGGTCAAGAAGAATACAAAAATACAGTAGGGAATCGTGGTCCCTCTGCCAAACCCTAGAGCATTTAAATTCAGGATGTATGTGTATGAGTACACACACGTACTTTCTCTCTCTCCCTCTCTCTTCTCCCTCATGTTAGGGACAGAGCTATCCAATCTTCAACCTCTGCTGAAGAGGCTGAGCAGATCAGCTTAACTGTGTCTGTTACTTTTTCACTCTTATTTATATACCCTCAAGGCACACCCTTGCCTGAAGCCCCAAGAATTAAATGGTACTGCAAATGAATGCTATTTTCTGAGGGAACTGCTCCTCATTTTCTTTCTACTTCATTGGCTGCTTTGTCTCACTCTCTTTTGTTGGCATCTCCCTTTCTCCTCTCCTTCCAAATGAGACATCCCACAGCTCAGTTCTCAGACCTCTCTTTTGCACATTCTCTCTGTAGGCAATGCCATCCAGTTAGGACATTAAATATTCTTTATGCTGATGTTACCCAAATTTATGTATCCAGCCTGGACTTTTCCCTGAATAGCAGACTTATATGTTCGACTTCCTACTTGACATTGTCTAGCAAGCATCTCAAAATTACTACTTACTAGACAGTAATCTTAATTTTTCTCTCTAAACCTAGTTCTCCTACAGCAATCCTCATCTCAATTAATGCTTACTTTATTCACCCAGTTGCTCAGATTCGAAACTTGGGAGTCATCCTTGACTCTTCTCTTTCACACTGAATATTCAGAAAATACCCAGAATATCCAACCTCCACTCACACTACCAAAGAGCAAGCCACACTCATGTCTTGTCCTGATTATTGTTATAGTCTCCTAAACTGTTTCTTCCCACTTTCACCCTTGCTCTCATATAATCCATTCTCCCAAAAGCAGCCAGGGTGATTCTTTTAAATTGAGAATCATATAAGGGCCTATAAGACTATAAATGATCATACATTTCCTGACCTCATTTCCTATTACTATATCCTCTTATTCTGTTCAGTCACAGTGACCTCTGCACTAAAGAGTCTTTTTTAAATGTACCCCAATGAGCTTTACTGCATAGTATTCTCATCCTTGTATAATTTCCTTTCCTTCTGTGAAGACTGGACTTAGTAACTTGCTTTTAAGAAATACAATATGATCAAGGTATCTGGGTGGCTCAGTCAGTTAAGCATCTACCTTTGGCTCCAATCATGATTTCAGGGTCCTGGGATGGAGCCCCACATTGGGATCTGGGCTCAGCAGGGAGTCTGCTTCTCCCTCTGTGTGCTCTCTTGTTCTTGCTCCCTCTCTCTCTCAAATAAATAAATAAATAAAATCTTTAAAAAAAAAGAAATAGAATATGACAGAAGTGATGGGATATTACTTCAGAGACTGGGTTACAGAAAGAATCTGGATCCCATCTTCACCCTCTCTTGTTTGCTTACTCTGAGGGAAGCCAGCTGTCACATGGTGAGCTTCCCCAAGGAGAGAGCCGTGTGAAAAGATATTAATGGAGGGAGGCTTCTGATATCAACCAGCAAGGAACTGAGGACTTCAGTCCAAAATCTTGCAAGAACTGAAGGCTTCCAGAAGCCATATGAGTAAGCTAAGTGGATCCTCCCCAAGTCAAGCCTTGAGATGAATGCATGCTAGCTAGCACCTTTATTGTAGCCTTGGGAGACAGAGGTACACTCTGAAGTCACATCTAGGTATTTTACCTACAGATACTGTGAGATAGTAAATAATTTTTGTCTTAAACCGCTAGGTTTTGGAGTAATATATTACACATTAATAGATAACTAGCCTCACAGAACATACCAGGAACGCCCTTACTGTAGGGCTTTGGTACTAACTATTCTCTTTATCTGGAACACTCATGAGATAGGTACATGGCTCTCTCCCGTCACCTTCTCTGGGTAGCCTTCTTTAACCACCATTTATAAAAACAGCAAACACTCCCTAGTGCTTCTGATACCCTCATACTTGTTTTTGTTTTTCTGTCAATTACCCCACATGACAAATTATATATTAATTAATTTGTTGTCTGTATTCCTCCATTAGAACACAAGTTCTATAGAGGTCTGTGACAAATATTTTGTTCATGCTATATCCCATTACCTAGAACTATTCATTTTATGGGGGAACTCTACAGATGTTTGTTGAATGAATGAATGAATGAGTTTCCATCTACACAGTACAGAACCACAGGAAATTTTTAAAAATTTAAATTTTAAAATAAAAAAAAATAGGGTTCAGGGGTGAGGTTGAATCAAGAGCCCAACAGATATGTTAACCAGAGCATCAGTTTTAAGGCATGAGAAGAGAAATGCAAAGATGCTGAAGTCTAGAAACACCAGGACAAAACAATAGAATTCTATTAGGAGGGTAAAAATGGAGCCTGCAGCAGTATTTTAGAACTATGGTAGTAGAGGTGGAGGTGTTTAGAAATAGTCATATGAGGGCATATTTTGAAACAAAGCTGACAGAATTTGGTGATGAATTAAATATTACAGTATGAGAAAAAGAGAAGACTTACAGATAACTGCAAGTCCTTTGGCTTGAATAATTAGTGAATGGTTTTGTTGTCTTTTATGGAATTAGAAACATTGGGGAAGAAGTTTGGTGGGTTGTGGGACAGTAGAAAATCAGTAATTCTTGTTTGGATATATTAATTTTGAGACTTTTTTAGGTGTCTAAGTATGAAAGTTGCAAATTATAGTATGAATCTCTATATCATCCATCAGACTAGGTGAATTCCAGTAAGTAGTATGCATAAATAATAAGATGGTGGGAGACTTTGCCCTGGAAATTCTCCAATCATTATAGTTTAGAAAGAGGAGAAGGATCAACAAGAAATACTGAGAAAGTGGAAAATCAAGAGAATATGACATCCCAGAAACCAAGTAAAGAATGTATTTCAAAAAGAAAGAAGTAAATGTGGCCATGTTAATGCTCCACCCAGACATAGCTGCAGGGATAGAGTTGACAAGTAACCCTAGCTTCCATCTTTTTGTATCCACTATGCCATTTGTGTTGAAGCCAGGTTTCCCTTGCCAGCTAATGACTGAATATAGTGCAGAGTTCTATCACAGGATGTGGGAGTTCATTGACTCCTCTGAGACTCTTCCTACTTTATACTCTTCTCCTTCTCTTTTTATATGTCTCTGATCTATATCACAGGCTGAGGCTTCCCTACCTTCTCCTACTCCCTCCCTTTTATTACACATAGGTATTACCCTCAATAATTCTCTTATACCTTCAGTCCCATTAAAGGACCCAAGTTGACAAACAGAATATAATTGTATCAATTATACTGAGAGGCAACTTAAGATGAGGAAAGATATTTGACCATTGGGTTGAACAAAATAATGGTCATTTTTTATGTTAACAGAAACCATTCTAGTTAAAGGATGGGAATAAGAGTCTGGTTTGAGTTTGTTCAAGAAAGAATGGGAGATAGAGACAGGGAATACAAATGCCTATTTTTAGAATTTTTGTTATAAAAGAACGCAGAGAAATGGGGTGGAGGCTAGAGGTCAATGAAGGAATTTGTTTTAAGATGAAAAAAATTACCAGCTTGTCTGCTAATGACAATGATCCCTGAGAGGGAGAAATGTCATTTTGCAAGAGAAAGAAAAGATAGCTGTTTAGGCAAAATAGTTGAGAAGGTGAGAGACTGAGAGGGGGTGAGATACAGTGTATATGCAGAAGACTGGCCTTAGATGAAACCAGGAGCCGTTTACCAATTGTAAGAAAACATCAGAGGTGGGTTGATAGATATGGAGGTGGGAAGATGAAATAGCTTCATTCTGATTGCTTTTATTTTTTCAGTGAAATAAGATTATCAGTTCAGGTTGAGGAGTAAAAAGCTGTTGGGAGTTTATAAGAGGAACAGGTAAAAATATTTTCTGGGAACATGGGAGCGCAAATGATTTGAGAAGTATGTTAGGACAGTGAGATTAATAGATTAAAATTTTAAACTGAATCCAGTCATAAGAGCTGTGATTTTTTTCCAGTCAGGTCTGACTGCTTAGGTGTAGACTCTGAGTTGGTAGAGTGTTAGAATGAGCCAAGATTAAAGGTTTTCCAGGTGAATATAATGGAGGTAGAAAAAAAGAAGTTCAGTATTTTTTGTAAATCTAAGGTTATAGTGATAGAACATGAAATCTATATTTGTTAAGGAAGAAACGAGGGTATGAAATGAATCATGGACAGGTGAACAAGGGGAGGAGTCAATGGATTGGAGATCCCAGACTATTTACAGAATCATTACATTGGAGCTACCAAATGAAGTAAGCTAGAAAGATCTAGATCTAGAAAGTAAGCTAGAAAGAAAGCTAGAGTCAAGTTCTTGGAGGGAAGGCAGTTTATTAGTAATGAAAAGTTCTAAATGATGACCATGAAAATTGTTGCCTAAGGTGGGGTGAATGTCAAGATAATTCAAAGAGAAGATGTAACGAAATAGAGAATCCAGAGAGTTAGAAGGATACCTAGATGAACACCTGCGTCAAAAAGAATGATGAAAGAAAAAGGAATAGGGAGAAAGCAGTGAGTCAAAAGCTAAAATTTCCACTGAATATGGGTAATAGCCAAGAATTCAGTAGATGACTTTTAACAAAGAGGAATAGTTGGTCAAAGAGCTGGAATTTCAGTAAACTTTCTAAAGGCCTCATTTGCAGACTGTTGAAGCAATGTTGAAAAGGGGCTTACGAGAAACTTTGGAACTTCTCTAAAATCCTTTCAGATGTTTTAGGTATTACACTGGAAAAAAGGAGAGAAATCATATGGTCAAATAAGTTTGGGAACTGCTAGTTTCAACAAGGTTAAAGAGATTTCTTTTCTGTAGAACATAGCAGGATCTTTAATATTGTAATGTGCCATGTGAATTGTCTAAAAGGGAGATAGAATATTTGGGTAAGCAGGTATATAAGCCATGAAGGTCCTCCAGAATCACCAACCAAACCCAGGTTTAAGGAAGTGGAAGGAAGAGCATTGGTCTCTAATCTGATGCTCAAGAGAGGAGACAGGATCTGTGTATCGCTTATAATGTAATGTGCTACCAAAAATGCATAAGTAAATGGGATTTTTTTCAATTTAGTCATATTTCCCATTGGTCTGCACAATTGTTTGGAATTATTTTCTCTTCTCTGAAGGACTTTCAAAGCATAGTAACTTCCAACACTTGAGTTTTCAGCTTGAGTTTGGAAACATTTGAGTTTCCAAGAGTGAATCACTAAACACATAAATGTATTTGTTGTTGTAAAGTGAATAATTCTTTTTTAAAAACATGTAAGGTAAATAACTCTCTTTAATTCATGTGATAGATATATATAACCATAAATCAGAATCTACAGGAATAACAGTTAGTCTGGGACAAAATTACAGAGAAGAAAAATACTGACCTCCTATCACTGTTGGCTTTGTTCATTTATACATCCTATCAACTTCACCTATTCTTTAGACTGAATTCATGAAGAAAGGTTGATATTCTATAGTTATACAACATAATGTAATGAGGTTTTTGTAATAAAAAATTAATTAAAATCACCGTCTTTACCAGGGTCTTCAAGCTTCATTTTATATAGCAAAAAGAGAAAATCATATTTGGAGAATAAATCACATCATTTTTAAGGTATCATTTACTTTCTATCCTTTTCATAAAACAATAACATAAAATATGGGTTGCATATTTTAACATATATTCCCTAAAGAGAGATGGAGCTCTGTCTCTTTAAAGTGGCCTTTAATTAATATCCTGTAACTGGGAGATGAAATGGAAATAAAAATTCAAAATACATGATGCTATTTGCTAGTTATGGCCCTATCTCCATTCTATCACAGCTAGCAATCTTATGGCTCTTGTGTTTAATGGAAGAGTTTTATATAATGGAGAACATAGAGCTGGCATATCTGAAATTACTGCTATTCCAAGCAAAAAAAAAAAAATGAAGTATAAGCCTGGAGTTAAACAGTTACCTTAAGTAGTAATGATAAAATAAATGTGCAAAATTTGTACACTTGTACAAATGTACAAAATTTTATACAATCACAGGGAATCTTATTATTGGAATTTTCAAGTTTTCAGAAGGTAATAACCAAAAACTTACTTTGGATTCTTCATCATTGTTAAACATCTTTTTAAAACACACTACCTACTTTCCTGCCTGAAGAAATCCAGTCCAGAAACCACTTGGAACATGTGGGTAATGAGTGGTTACCATGTAGGGACTCAGGGACATCAATCTGCCAAAGCCTGGGATAAAGACTAAGAGTGAGAGAAAAGGATTCATTTTTATCAGTTTCAGGAGTTGTGCTAGGCACTTTACATATTTTGTCTCATTGGATTATCAAATAACTTTATGAATTAGGAGGAATTAAGTGACTTAGTAGAGGAAGAGCCAGGATGCAATTCCAGGTCTATGTCATATTGGTTGAACGAACACTCATTGCAGAATATGCTGCAAAAAGTTGTTTCCCTTTTTACAAAATCCTTTACCTTACAGTCATTTATCTTGTTTTCTTAAAAGCAAAATGTAGCAAGGAAAAAAGAAAAAGGAAGAAAATCTGGTTAATTGAAGGTCCTTGTCATCTAAATTCTATTTAAATGAGTTTCTACTGAACTTAAATTTTAAGGCCCAAATGAAGCATAAACTCCAAACAAGATAAAAAATGCATACATTTGAAGAATATATTACACAGGATTTTGTCTATAATGATAAGCATTTATTTAGAATGTACTATGTGCAGGGAACTGTGCTAAGTATTCTATATGTAGAACTTGTCAGAGTCCAAGTAAACAGATGGCATACTCAAATAGGATAATTAAGAGTTTAATGAAGAGATTATCTGCAAAGGGGGGGGCAAGGTTGAAGGATGATGCAGTACTCCAGAGACAGCAATAGTCAGAAACCTTTTATCACCTATGCTGAAGGGACAAGCAGGTAGGCATTTACTGGGATTGAGAAAATATTACAGCTTTAGCTGTAGCACTAGGAGACATCTGACAGGAATTGTGACTTTAGGTTAGAAGAACACAGTCACCGCCAACTCATGACAAGCCATCTGAAGGAATCAGGGGGATAAACACCCACACTCTCCTCTTGACCTCTCACCTCCTCTTGGCTGAAACCAACCAGAAGCTGGAAGGCAAGGGAGCCCCTTGATGAAGGCACTACAAGGCAGCCTTTTAGAATAGAGAAGAGAAAAGAGCTGGGATTTGGAGGGGAAATGGGAAACTCTTCACCAAACATATGTTTTGAATCTCTACAACATCAGTAAAAGGTAGGTCTACCATAATCTTCACTAATTATACTAGATTAATAAACTGAGGTTTAGCGAGATTAATTTGCCCAAGGTTGCAATGCTAGTAACTGGAGCCAAGACTCATACCGCAGTCTATCTGAATCCAGAGTAGATGCTTATAACTACTAACCTTACAGCACAGCTGAATCACCCATGGAACACTGTAAAATTGCATCACCTAGGGCCACAAAAACAAGCTACGGAATTGAAATCTCCTGGGAAAGCCTATAATGTGCATTTTTTGAAGTTTCACAGATGAAGTTTCACAGATATATACAGTTCCCAAAACCAGGGTGAAGAAATGCTGGCTTTTATTATACCTTTCCTCCAAAGTGACTTTAGGTTTAGTCACTTAACCTCTTTGATCTTCAGTTATACTATCTGTAAACTCTGGGTAAAATACTAGCATTATGGATCTATTATTACAATTAAATAGGGTAATACATATTTAATACCTAACATTATTTCTGACACATGGAAGGTGCTCAATAAAATGTTCCCTTTTCTTTTTTTAAAGACTTATTTATTTATTTTAGAGAGAGAGAGAAATAGAGAGAGTGCACACATGCAAGGGGGAGGGGCAGAGGGATTGGAAGATAGTCTCAAGTAGATTCCCTCTGAGTGCATAGCCCTGTGCAGGGCTTGATCTCAAGACCCTGAGATCATGACCTGAGCCAAAACTGAGAGTCAGATGCTTAATAGACTGTGCCACCCAGGTACCCCTGTTCCCTTTTCTTTCCCATATCTTTTGCCTTGCCTGTCTTCAGAGTACCTGGCCCTGTCACCCAAAGTTACTAAGGTTTTACATTTTCTTAGCTCTATATCTTTTAAAATCCTGAACCCTAGCCCCAGTAAAGCAGAGTATTACCCTCACCCCATACCAAGTAGTCACAAATTACTGTATTTATATTAAACCCAGAATAGTGAAAATGTACAAAAAATAGTGAAAATGTATAAAAAAATAGTGAAATGTACAAAAATAGTATAAATGTACAAAACTAGGAAATAAAATAGAAACAGGTAAGAACATTAAAACGACTAGTCACCAGGTCCCCGGGTGGCTCAGTCAGTTAAGCATCTTACTTCAGCTCAGGTCGTGATCTTGGGGCCCTGGGATCAAGTCTGCTTGTCCCTCTCCCTCTACCTACCCCCCATCTCACGGGCTCTCTCTCCTCCTTCAAATAAATAAATAGAATCATTTAACAAAAACAAAAAAACTGCAAGTGACCTTATAAATCATTTATGATTTTACAAAAGAATAGATTATTTTCTTTGATCCATGAAAGTAGTAAGTCTTTGGTGATAAAACATGCCTTTAATCCCTCTTCTCTCCTTGAATATCACCCTATATATGTGGTTTTAACTACCACTTTTATGCTGAGAGTTCACACATTTATAAATTCAGTCTGAACTCTCTTCTGAATTCCAGACTCAAATATTCAAATGCCTACTACACATCTCTACCTAGATGTTCCACAAACACCTCCTACACTTGTCCACTGAACTGAAAAAAAAAAAAAACACCCAAACTCACAACCACACCTCCTCTATTCCCTTTCTTAGCTAAACAGTACCAGCACCCACCCAAGCAAGAAATCTGGTAGTCATATCTTCTATTCAAATGGTTACCAAATGCTATCAGTTCTTTGACTACATTATAACTTATCCCTTCTCCGTTTAATGAATATTTAGGTTTTCCCAATTTTTTATTCATGAAAATGGTGATACTAGAATAGACATTCTCTTACATTGTTCTTTGCTTTTTTTCCCAAGTCATAAAATCATGATCTTGCTTTTTTAAATTCAGTTTTTGAATAAAAAAAACATTGACATGGCTCAAAATTCCTTCCTATTATATCCATCATCCACCCAGAAACCACTCTACCCATATCACCAGGTAACGACTCTTAGTAATTATTTGTGTATACTTCCAGAATGTTTTTATTCATTTAAAAAGGAATATAGATATTTATTATTTCACCCCCTTTTTATATAAAAGACTACATGTTTTCATGTTAAAATCAATTTTTCAATTAAATAACATGTTTTCAGAGATTTATATGAGTTAACCATGAAAATATGATTCTAGAAAAATTAAAACCTGGAGATAAGTAAAAAAATGAAAAAAAAAAGATGGGTATGACTAGGCCAATTTCATTGGCTCTCCATTACTTAAATGTAAATATCTTCAATTATCTACATTGAAAGGTTTTACAGACCTTTTTAGGTGTAAACTAGTTAATGACCTTAGTATTTGATAAGAGTATACATAGGATTTTTATTAGATTAGTTGTCTACAATTTATGACTGAAAAAGGTAAAAATGGTGTAGAACCACCTGAATCATTCTACATTAAATTACACACTACTGCTATGTGCGTTGATTGGTAATATTTCTTAATTATGCTCATTAAAATGTTTGGTGGGAAAATGGCAACCCAGGGAGATGGAAAACTATAGAAAACCTTCATTTATTGCAGAAGTCACTATGTTCAATAACTATGGAACATCTTATCCACAAAGGCGAAAGCAAACTAAAACTTTTAAGGAAAGTTATTTGGTAAATAGATCAGAAGCTTTTTAAATGATGTACATAAATTTTAACCTAGTAAACTCATTTGAAAGGGTACAAGCTGAAGTACAAAAAATTTTGATATAAATTATTATTTTATAAGGGTAATATTTGGGAAAAAATATCTATTAATGAGGAAATACATTTTGATATATCTCTAAAAGAAATACTGTCATTAAAAATAGTTTCTGTAAAAATAAACATGAACTTATCAAATGATTTTAGTGAAAAAAAAGCAGATATTTGAGAGAATTATGTTCTCACGGCTAATTCATGAAGAATGTTGGCAAATTGATAAAAGCAGTTCCGAATTTTATGATAAACACAGGAAAACTATTAGTACAAAAACAATAAATGGGTTATTCCTAGATGTTAGCATTATGAGTAATTTTATTTTAATAATTAATATTTTTGGTTTGATCAAATTTTATAAAAAAGAATGTATTATTTTACAATCATAAAAGTTATTTTTAAGTACAAATTGCACACTCCTAGGAGGAAGGACTTTGCAATAGTCAAATAAAAAACAAAAGACTTCTACTTCTGGCTATTATGAACTAGTTTGCAGCAAACCAATTCCCAATCCTAGAATAAATAGAAAAGTTGTTTCTCTTCTATATTTGGTATTCTAGACCAACCACTTGCTCCTTCATTGTCTTCATCGTTCATTCTTTTGGTTCTATTCTTACCTCAATTATTGTTCCTTCTCTGTCTCTTTGCCTGTTTCCCTTACCCAAGGTTTGGCCCATCTCTCTCTGTATGCTCTCTTTTTTTTTTTTCTTTTCTTTTTTTTTTTTTTAAGATTTTATTTATTTATTTATTTATTTGACAGACAGAGATCACAAGTAGGCAGAGAGGCAGGCAGAGAGGCAGGCAGAGAGAGAGGAGGAAAAAGGCTCCCTGCCGAGCAGAGAGCCCGATGTGGGGCTCGATCCCAGGACCCTGAGATCATGACCCGAGCCGAAGGCAGAGGCTTTAACCCGCTGAGCCACCCAGGCGCCCCTATGCTCTCTTTCTTAAAGTGTTTTCCCACTCCCTTGGCTTAACTATCACTTTTATGAAGATGAATGTAATCTTTATTTCTAAATTCAACCATTCTCCCTAGCTCTAAACTTATATATCTACCTATCTACTGCTTACCTACTGCCTATCCGTCTATCTACATCTCCACCTGGATTCTACAGGAACCTCAAACTAAACAAATTAAACTCACTGTTTGTTCCACCAACCCAATGATTGCTCATTTCTGCTGAGAATACCATATGTCATTCAGTTTTAAAAACTCAGCAACTGAATTCTTCATTATGTCTCCCTCCCAACGCAGTCAGTTGCCTCAAACTGTAAGTTAGCTATAATGTATTCTTTCTTGGCATTCTCAATGTCATCTCTGTAGTGTAGGCCTCAATCCTCTCATGGCCAGATGACTGCTTTAGGCTCCTAGTTATCCTGCCTACTTCTAGAATATCCTTCCTGAATCGTCCAGCAAATGTCCACTTGTTTATTCTTATTGATAATTCTATTCAAAAACTTTTATACCTCTCTACCAAGTACAAATTAAAACCTAAACTACTTTGTTTGGCACATAAATTTCTGATAGGGTAACCTTGGTTGTTTTTCCATCCTATTTTCCACTAATCCCCAGTATGAATCATAAGCCCTAATCAAGGATCCCTACTCACTCTTTACCCAAATGCCCCTTGCCATCTCATTTCTGTGACTTTGATCATGACATCTCTCTTCCTAGGTATTTTTCCCTTTGCTAACCGAACTATGAGATCTAGCTCAAATAGATCTAGCTCAAAATTTTACCTAATCACCCCTTCTTAAAGTAGTCAAGCTTTCTTCCTCGACACATCATTTATATTGCTCATATGACATCTCTCTTATACTGAATTGTTTTGTATTTATATAAGCATATATCTAATATACCCAAACTAAGCTATAAATTTTTATAGTTTATAATGACCTAGCAAAGAGCTTGGGACAGGGTAGAACTTTAGGACATATGTGTTGAATGAATGAAGTAATTTACTAAAAGCCATAAGGTGGTTTTGATCTAGAAAATTCCACTCCACAAGATACAACATTTATGGGGAAGTTCATCTAGCCACATAAGCCACTTGTTCGATCTTTATCAAAGTACTAATTTAATACCATACGATCTAATCTCCTAAGATTTTCACGGAAATTGGCAAGAATCCATCTGATGATTTTATAGAGATTTGGGGGAGGTTTTTCTCTATATATTTTTCCCCAGAATTTCCCAGAAAAAATGGCTACAATAATACAATAATATTTTCAAATGTTTACATGCCTAGTTAGAATGGGGGTTACAAACATGAGGGCTTGCTCAGCCCTGTCTTGTTCTTCGGCAATAATAACAGTTGGTTGATTCTTGCCAAAGGTTCCTGTACACTGGAGTGCATATATCAGTCCTCACAAGCCCTGGCAGTCCTTCTTAAGAGCTTTCTTCCTAGGCAGAACTCAGCATTTACAATGCCAGTTACATGAGTATGTTATTGTTAGAAGTAACATTTCCATGGATTTCTGGGAAACCAAGACTAAATAATCTTCTAAAATATTATGACCTCTGGGGCACCTGGGTGGCTCAGTGGGTTAAAGCCTCTGCCTTCGGCTCAGGTCATGATCTCAGGGTCCTGGGATTGAGCCCTGCATTGGGGTCTCTGCTCAGTGGAAAATCTGCTTCCCCCTCTCTCTCTCTGCCTGCCTCTCTGCCTACTTGTGATCTCTCTCTCTCTGTCAAATAAATACATAAATAAAATCTTTGAAAAAATATTATGACCTCATAGCAATATACAAATTACAAAAGCACATGAGGCCCAAAGTAACATAGATGAATCTTAAATCATGAATCATGGATGATATTGGTGGTAAGAATTAGCAACATATCAGAATAACAGGTGTTTAAATGCCAGCTCCTTAGTTCTGCACTGTCCTTTACTTTCTCCTAAGGTGCAGGTCAAGGGATATTTCTCTGCCCTGGAAGAAAACAAGATGAAGAACTACTTCACAAACAATATTCACCTTAGATGAAAAAGGTTTGAAGTGAGAGTACCATTAAAATTACGGTATTATTAAATTAAAATTTGTGCAGTGGGAAAAAATCACATCACTTCACTTAGGACCAGAATTTAAGTGTTTGTTTTATTTGTTCGGAAACTTCATAAGGAAAGGATGCTAGAATTTAACACTAACTAATATTACTGATAAAATTTTCAGATAAAACTTGAAATAACTCAAATGAAAAAGTTTCAATTTAAAAGTTCATGGGAATGGGACAATTTCCTAAACATAGTTGATTAATCTTAATCTCTTCCTAAAGCCCAACTATAATTATAGTAAACAAATTTTTAAAGTAGATAAGCTCACAGGGACAGACTAAAAAGAAACAGTGAACTACAGATTTCAATGAAAGTTTTGAAGACCGAAACTATATAGGAATGAGGTAATTAATTTAGCAGAGCATGTTACAATCTAAGAAGCTACATAGAGAGATTATATTCTTTGGAGAAAAATCCATTTTCCCTAAAGAACAAAAGGAAATGTCATGTCTTGGAGGCACCAGATACCACAAAAAGCAGGAATGAGCATAATACAGGAAACAATGAGATTTGTTCAAAGTCTTTCTCCTGAGCAATTGGACCTCCAGGTCTCAAACCTCTACCCTGAGCAGCCAAATCACTACCCTCCCTCCCAAAGGAAACAAGAGGTTTATTTTTTAAAGATATTAAACCTGAGGGGCACCTGGGTGGCTCAGTGGGTTAAGCCTCTGCCTTTGGCTCAGGTCATGATCTCAGGGTCCTGGGATCAAGCCCCGCATCGGGCTCTCTGCTCAGCAGGGAGCCTGCTTCCTCCTCCCTCTCTCTGCCTGCCTCTCTACCTACTTCTGATCTCTGTGAAATAAATAAATTAAGTCTTTAAAAAAAAAGATATTAAACCTGAGAGGCTTTGAATATGGTAACACCAGACAGGAGTGAGGCTTAAGGCTAAAAACAGGGAACTTAAGTGAAAGTCTACTCTCCTACTGAATAGTGAAATCTAAGTGCAGAAAATGGAAGTTGATATTAATTCTCCAAGAATAGTTGAGTAGATCTCTGAGGAAGAAGCAATCAAGGAAACTTGTACCCAGCAGCACTATCTTGTAAACATCTTTTGAATCATGCATAGGTTGACTGACCCCCCACTTGCCCAACAAGGTACCTGGTAAACCTTACCATTAGGTATCAATTCACAGTCTTACTCTCCTAGTCATTTTATAAATGGTTAAGTCAGTAATTGAAGAAAGATAAAATTCATGAGATCTGGATTCAACTTAACCCAGATTCTATTTCCACCTTTACCTTTCACAGGTTGTATGATAGAGGGCAACTTAGCTTCCTTAGGCCTCAGTTCCACCTGTAAAATTGGAATGATAATAATAGTCTCATATTCATAACATGGTAGTAAAAATTATTCAGATACTTATCACAATGTTATCACATAGCCAAGACTCACTAATGTAAGCTACGAGAATTATCATTGGAATATTTGAAAGAATTTATTCATTAGCATTTTTGTCAAGGTATGCTGATCCACAAATCACATTTTCTGTGTATATTCCTATATTTTAAGCTTGCCCTTTTTATTAGAGATATAAACTACAGTGTTCATCTGACTGTAGCTCTCTTCCAAGAAGACCTGCCTTCTTTAAGCATGCCTCCTCCCCAGATCATGTGACATTGTTGTCTTTTCACCACTACCACTACATCAACCATGGCTGATTGGACCAGGTAGACACCCGACCCTAAGCAAAACAATTTCATGGCTTTCCTCAGACCAATCAGAGTTTTTCCTATGTCAAGAATTTGAATGAAGAGATTGTATTTGGTGATGTGCTGGGCAAAGGTTAGGCAGAAAAGGTCTGGCACTGATACTGGGCAATGTACAAGCTGAGGACTAGATGGCAGGGAGGCAGGAAGAGAGATGAAAGATAATTTAAACTTTGTTTCCATTATCTATTTGCCACAATATTGCTGCATAATAAACAACCAGAAAATATTAGTAGCACTCAACAATAAACATCTATTTTTGTTCTAGAGTCTGAGTTGGCTAGGCAGTTCTTTAGATCTGACCTAGCTCCATGGGATCTCTCTCTCTCTTTTTAAAAGATTTTATTTATTTCTTTGACACAGAGAAAGAGAGCACAAACAGGGGGAGCTGGAGAGGGAGAAGGAGAAGCAGGCTCCTCGCTGAACAGGGAGCCTCATGTGGGGCTCCATCCCAGGACCTTGGTTGGGATCATGACCTGAACCAAAGGCAGATGTTTAAGTGACTGAGCCACCCAGGCACCCCTTCATGGGATCTCTTATGTATCTATGGCCAAGTGTGCATTTGCTAGGTAACTTTGTTTATATTATCTAGACTTTCTCACATATTTAGAGCTTCAGCTGAGACAACTGAGTTGACTTGACTCTGTTCCATGCGTATCATTGTCCAGCAGGCTAACCTGGGCATGTTCTCATGGCAAAATCAGAGAGTGGGACCGGAAATATGTGCACACTTTCCAAGTCTCTGCTTACATCATGTATGCTAATATTCTATGGACCAAAGTAAATCAAATGACCAAGCCCAGAGTCAGAGTGGGAAAGGGCTTCAAAGTTACAGGGCATGGGATAAAGACATAGGAAGGTAAAAACCATATGCATTAAATCTTCTACAACCCCTGACAAAAAAAGAAGGTGTTGCTGAAAAGAAGGGGTTCCATTTCCCAAGATCTGTGACTGTACTCTGATCCCTAGGTCTGTGACATTGGTTAGTTTTCTTATAACAAATCCTCCCTACCTGAACTTTCTTGAGTGTCTTTTCTTTGCAATCAAGAGATCCTTTATTAAAAGAGTCATAAATTTAGTACAAATGATTTAGAGACCACCAAATACATGGCTTGGTTCAAAATGGCAAGAAGTTGGATTAAAACCAAAACCTTTATTCCATTAGTCAACTAAATCAACTACTTGCACCATTAAGCACTGAACAAACAGTTGTTTAAGATGCCTCTTTTTCTTTTTAATTTTGCTTTGCTTTCTGTTTTCCTAAATCTGTTGGATTTCAGAAAAATTTACTAATTTTACGGTAAATCACCAAGACATGGCAAATTTGACAATTCCTGTGTGATTTTGTAAAAATTTATGCTGCCCTACACAGATAAACAGAGTACTGCCAGTTATCTATTTCCAAGCTGCCTGTTTCAGCTTCAAGAGATATCTGGGAATGTTTCACTCGCTTCAGAACTTCCATAAATATTCAATGAGACTGAGTGACCAGAATAGATCTGCACATTTCTTCTCTTTGCAGAACATGTAGAGAGTGAGGAGACGTTGTGCTGATTTCCAGCTTTGATTCAGAAAAATCTTGGCTCTCAAAGCCCTGAGCATCTGTAGCTCCACACCCACCTGAGCTAATCTTGAATCAGCTACTAAGACACATCCAAGACTTTGAACACTCACACAAATGCAATAAAAGCTCTTCACATGGACTCTCTCACCATCAGCTCTATTGTATCATTTAATAGAGACTGCTATAGGGCTTCTAAATACCCTCCACTGCTGTGAGTTATCAAAGTATGATGAAGTGAACCTTCCAAGGGGTTGAAATCCTGGAAGTTTTACATGATTACCATTAATGAGACAATCTCAAGTAATTGGTTTGGATTATGCCCCTTCCCAAACTCAAGTTCCAATGAGTATCGTGAAATTAACCTGGCTGTGACACAACATTCTTCACCAAGCCTAGGGTTCTCTCACACAAGAATTCCAGATTTGCTGATGACTTTAGCTCTAATATCTGAAACTACACAACCATGGAGTGCTGTAAATTATTGCATTTTCTGCTTGGCAGGCATCCTATTGATTTAAGATTGGTTACCCAGAGCCTCAGCAACATATTTCTATGGTGAAAAGGAAGTGCAAACTATGCAGTGCTAGGCAGAGTATACGTTTTCATAAATGATCTATTTACAATTATTTCAAGCCATATGCAAACACAGCCCTTTCCTTTAATTCACAGACTGTCTATTTCAGTAACTTTGATCAAGGAGACAATAAATGAAATCTCTGCAGTTACAATCACACAATCACAAGACTTTGAAAGAAATTTTAATAGTATTAATCAAGTCCTTTTATCATATATCAAATCTTTTTTTGTCAAGATTAAAGAATGCAAAAGAGAAAAGGTACGAAGATGGAGGGAACATTAGAATCTTTTTATTATTATTATTTGCTTTTTTTTCTCATGCAGAAAGAAGATAAGAAGATTTAAAGCAGCCACTTGGATAAAGGCTAGGATCCCAAAGTTCCAAGACTTGTCTGAAAATCTTTTGTGAGCAGCCATTACCTACTGCAATAATAGTGGAAGTGAAGGCCAAATGTTTGGATGTTCTAACTGGCTTACAGTAAACATCGTCAGATGCACTGAATGAAACTACTTTTCTGTTTAGTAAGCAATAGATTGAAGGAAAATTGTGGGCAATACTAACCACACTTAAAGTTTTTATTAGCTGAAACAAAAGCTTTATTTTGAAATGTACATGACTGTTATATCAGCAAATAGCACTACTGAGGCACCATAAGTCCTGTTGCCTAAAAAAAATCTTCAGAGGCTCCAAGCACACTTCAGGATATAGTTCTTCTTACAACATATAAGGTCTTTTGCAATCTTGCTCCTTCCTACTTTTACAGCCTCATCTGCCATTCCTCCAAGTCTCCCTGAAAATATCTCTCTCCTGATACCTTGAAATACTTGTCATCCCTCCAACACGCCAGGACCTCTCTGGCTTCTTTACCTTCATACCTGCTCTTTCCCTCATTTTTACTCTCTTCTCAACTCATCATTTAAGACCTAGCCTTGGGAAATCATCTTAGTATCACCATGTATAGTCATTCTTTTAACCTTTTAACCTTGTTTACCAAGCTCTATCGAGATTCCAGCATATTCTGACACTGTTTATTTGCCATATACACTAGTGAGCATACCTGTGAGTTCAGCTATATGCATATACATGCACATACAGAAACACACATATACACACATCTTGGAACCTGGAACCCATTTCATAGGCATTTCATTCTCTCAAGTGTCCAGCAAAATGTCTGGCGAAGAGTAAAGATTTAGAAAGATATTGGAATTCATGATGATTGTGAGTAGGTATAGACTTACACGGAGTACACAGAATCTCTTGCCTAGACTTCCTTGTGAGCGTACTGATAATTTATGTTTGCCAGTTGGTGTATCTATATTAGAAGTAGACAATGGACAAAATAGGAAAAGAAAAAAATATATATATAGTGAACCAGTCCATTTGGGAAAAGAATCCTTCACCATAACGTAAGTCTTATATACTAATCAGGTTAGCCCATGCCATGGATAAACTTTTTCAATATGACAACCTACTCAAATGCAAGCAAACTGTCATTATTCCCCCACTCCCAGGCTTCCTTGTTCTTGGGACATGAACCATGATTTTCATTAGTTTCCTTTTTTTAGGTCTTTTTCTGAGTTCCTTAATCCTTCCCCCATTTATAGAGTTATTTATGATGATTTGGCAGACACAAAGCTCTTTGCCATGACTCAATTGGCATTTTAAATTATTTTAATTTTAAGAAAGGCAGAAGTGACGTAACCATTTTTAACCACTAACTACTTAGAAACTTCCCTACTTAGGCAAATCCATTCCTGCAAGTAGAATGGATTGCATGATGAATTGAATCACCAACCCACATGTCAAATCAAAGAGAGTTTTATTTCCACCACACTGTATTGATATTTGGAAAAGAATTCTCAGATAGCTTTAGAATATCTACTGCTGTTAAAAGAAAAAACCCTGAGTCAATATTTATCCCAAAGATAGTATGTATGTATGTATGTGTGTGTGTGTGTGTGTGTGATGAACCTGTAGTTGGGATGATTGCCCTTCTCCCAAAAGATCACCCTAAAACCCATGAACAAACCTTGGAGAGCAAAGGGCAGCCCGGGGCTTCTTGGGATCTTGTTTAAAAGGCTGAGCCCCAGAGAAGTGGAAAGATAGCAGGAACTAATCATAAAATCCACTGGACTCTAAGATGATTGTTTATAGTGACTTCAACTGATGTACAAACAACTTCCCATTCCTATTCCTACTCCATGAAGACAACTTCATCAATTGACACGTATGGAAAATGCATATAAAGTCATCTTTTAAAAGAATATTAGGCACACATTCATCCAAAATGCACAAGTGCATACAGGAGTGTCCACACACACACACACACACACACACGACTCACAAAAAGAAAAGAATTTCTCATTCCAGAAGCCTCAGGACAGAAACCAAAAGCAAAACATCATGACATGTTAAACTGTAAAGGACTGGCCTCCTCCTTTCCCTGTACTTGGGAAATTCACTTAAAAACATAATGGGAAGTATAAATAAACTTTAGTTAGCAATGTTTATTTTATGGGGGGGTGGGATTGGGTGAGAGGTTGAAGGTAGACTTTCATCTTTTACTATGTATTCTACACTCTTTGATTGTTTTATAAGTATATATTCATATATTATTTGTACAATAAAAAAATAAGAAAAATAATGAAGGGAACAAAAATAGTGTGACCTAAGCTACTGATATCTGTGGCACATATCATAGATACATTGTGCCAAAATTTTCCTTCTTTGTTCAAAATTCTTCATACCTGTAGCTCTGCTAAGACTCATTTTTTGATGCAAGAAATTTCTTTGATCGATCCGTCAGACACCACTACCATGGATGGGTATGTTGCCATTTTCCTCAAATACATTTTAACATACAAGTACATGTGCATATGCACACATCCCCACATGCACCATCACCTGTAAGCCACCTACAAAAATCATCAAAGAATGAGCAAGTCCAGAACTTCATAAAAAACCAAGGTCAGTGCCACAACAAAACAAATATCTGAGTTAGAATAAAGTAAGTTAGCCTGATGGAATCATTGAGTGTATTTCAAAACCTAAGCCCCACTGTTTTGTGTACTCTGTGTTTGTGTGGGTGTGTGTTATGTGTTTACTTCATTTTTCAAATTAGGTTTTTCCAGATTCTTTATAGATACATTCTCTTTCTGCAATATGCATAATAGATAGGTAGATAGATAGATACATACATACATATGTACATATACATAAGTGTACAGGAATGGGAGAGCTCTAAAATTTTTTGACTCTGAGATCCTAGAATTCATAACATGTCTAAAACAATTTACATTCACAAAGATGGGTCAAAAAAGGACATATCTTTAAAAAACTTAATTTGACATTCCAGAAGTATTCAGACAAATGCATTTGATGCTACACAAACCTACCATCCTCAGCAGTAGAGTAGTCGTTTTCATATTTCAATCTTGCAGATTCTTGTGTGTAACAACTCACACTGGGAAAGACTTCCTGGATCATAACAACATAATTCCCTTCAAAGACGACTGTTTCTTTTCCCAAGTTACATTAAAAAGAAGCTCCCAATACAAAGGGCATATCTCACAGTGCTCTTTGGATGGGTGGATAATGATGACTGTAATATTAATGGGAACTATCTAAATTAAATGAGATCTGGGGAGGCAGAGATGGTCTCATGTACTTCAGCAAGAAGTTTTAACTCTTTGAGATTGAATTTTGGTCACCCCAATGCCAAACAACACACATACAGATACTCACACAAATATGCTGGTATATTTACTACATACTATATTTATTCATCTAGAGATGAGAAATAAGAGTAAATTATTATAACTGAATACACAAAAATAACAGAATGAACAATGAGATGAGGGAATCAAGTCAACAAGCATTTACTGTAGGCTCCTAAAAGGATTGGCATTGAAGGAGAAAGTATAAAGGCATTTGAAGATGAGCCCTGCCTTCAAGGAAATTCCATCCAGATCCAAAGGAAATATTAATCTATGTGAAACATGCAGAGCAGTTAATTGCCAGATTTAATTTAGGTCCTTATAAAAATTCAGACTCTTGGGCTGACCACCAACTTACTGAATCAAGCAAAATCTCTGGTAATAGAAATCAGAAATCTATATATTTTTTAAAGATTTATATTTATTTCTTTGACAGAGAGATAGAGAGTACAAGTAGACAGAGAGAGAGGGAGAAGCAGGCTCTCTGTTGAGCAGGGAGCCCTATGTGGGACTTGATCCCAACACCCTGGGATCATGACCTGAGCTGAAGCCAGAGGTTTTAACCCACTGAGCCACCCAGGCGCCCCAGAAATCTATATTTTTAACAAGCTCTTCCAGTAATTCTGATGATCAGTCCATTTGAGGGAACCACTAAAGAGAGACAACACAAAGTTTACATAAAGGGGTACTAGATTGATTTTGGGGAAAGGAAGAATCAAAATTTTCCAGGAAGTAAGAAAATAATAGGATCAATGGGGCAGGAGCAATCAGTTATGCTTCTCAGAGAAGGTGAGACCAGAGCTGTACCCTAAAGGATGGGTAAGATGCAGATTGGCAAAAAGGAAAAAAAAGGATCACATTTCAAGATGGATGATATAACATAATCAAAAAGATGGATAGGAAAATGAACAGCTTCAGAGCACAGGAAGAGACTAGCAGCTGCAGAGGGACCACTGTTGAGAAACAGAGAGAAGACTAGATCTAAAAGAGGAGATTGGGATATGAAATCAGTACACCAATGACATCTAGAGCAAAAATGGTACCATTCAGTACCTCTGTTTACCATAATTATGGTGGTCTTTGCAACCAGACATTCCTTCAGTTGCAGGAAAAACAATGAGAGATGGCATTGACAAGGCACATGGGGAAAAATGGTAAATGTAATATCTTCTCTCAAGGCACAAAGTTATCCCAGACTCCACAATAACTCTCCAAAACCATCAGGATAGTTCCAAACCAAATCTGAAAATTCTTCAGTGGTTTCCCATTTCCCTTAAGGCAAAGTTCAAACTTTTGAACATAGTTTACAAGGTGCTTTACAATCTGCCCCTGCTTATTTCTTCCATCATGTATGTTATCACACCCCTCACTGCACTCTATGCCCCAGTTCTATTGAATTGTTTTCCATGCTTCTCCCTTAGTTTCTCTCCACATATCCATTCCTCTACTCTACCAACTTGCTTTGCTAATTTTTACTTATTTTTAAATTTTCTCTTATATCTCATCGAGGAAGTCTTCCCTTACCTGCTTTTCACCACATAGCCCAACACATGAATTTGCTCCTTAAAATATTAACAGTCAGTCAAGTGCTGTCATCACACCTTTTGCACAGAAGGCTGTGGAGCCTGTCTTTTTAATGTAAGTGAAACCAACACTCTTCCAAGAGTTGATTATTTTATACTCAGATCATGCAACATTCATCTGGCTCTGGTAATTGCGTTTCAGTCTTTGGCCAAATCAAGCCCCATTGCCTCCCACTTGATGTACAATGCAACTGAGACAAAGCAGAAGTAATGCTGTTTAGCAATTTTAGCTTCCTATTAGAGATTCAATGACCGCTAACATCAAATGAGGAGTCATTTAATATCATAGATGTGTCCTGATTAAGCTAAGGCAACACACAAAACATTCCAATCATTCCAAAGGCCAAATTAAAAGTGAGTGGTTATTTGCTTCCCCAAAAAAAGGTTTAAAAAGAAACAAAGAAAAATAGATTTTCATTGTTTTTCAAACAGACTCACAATAGGATGCTTAGATAGTAACCATCCCTTGTGCCTTAGAAACAGCAATGTATTTACAGCTGTCCTACTTAAATGTCAGTTCTTGGTAATACTGTTCAGGAAGGTAGAAAGTGCATAGACTTTAAATCCCCACTCTTCCATTTCCCTCTCTTCCACTTACATATGTGCAACCTGAGGTTCAAAACAAGTGAAATAACTTGCCCAGTTTCCTCATGTATAAAATTGGGATAATACCAATGCCTACTTTATAGAACTGCTGGGATAATTATGTGGGTTGGAAAGGGTAAAGGATTTGGTAAATGTGAGGCTCTCCATGGGTTCCACCTTTTGTGACTGCCACTTTAGAGTAATTTTTATTTCATTCATCTTTTAATTTCTTAATTATTTTTTCCAGCCTCACAATGCTGTAGAATACATGGGCTTTGGCATTGGACAGGCCTGGATTCCAATCTCAGTTCCACTACTAATTACTTTCCATTAGGCAAGCCATTCAACATCACTGAGCTTTCACTTACTTATCTACAAAATGGATTTAGTAAAACCCACCTCCTGGAGCGTAATGGGAAGAATGAGGAGACATGGAAAGTATCCATTATCACAATGCCTGGTACATTGAAAATCTTCAGTAAATGGTAACTATTATGATTCTCTAACTACCATTATTCCTTATTCCATAATGAGGTAAACTTGTGTTGAATTACAAACAGGAATCTCAGGCCAAAAAAGAAAAAACAAACCTGGGGCTATTTCAACAGCTAATGTGAGCCATCTGATTTTTATAAAAAGTCAATGTAGTAAAACCAGTATGAAGTAAAGTAAAAAAAAAAAAAAAAGAAAACTGTCTCTTCAGCCCATGATATTTGAACAGCACAAACCAAAAAAAGTTGTTGAAGAAATTATTCCTCTTTGGCTGATTGTGTTATTACAGTGTTTACCTAGCCTCACGTTGGCTCTGACTGACTTGAACCAATTATTTGATGTTGTCATACCTACCTCAAAGCAAGAATCCACATTCTTTTTTAGGGTTGCCAATTCCAATGAACAAAGAAGTCAGCACAACCCACATGAAAAAGCCATATGCAGGAATGGTATGGAGGGAATATCTACACCGGGTTGGAAGTCAGCCAACGTAACTTCTAAATTCCCTTCACACTGAGACTCTGAATCTCTGGAATCTCTCTTGCTGTGTGACCATGACCAAGCAACTTCACCTCTCTGGGTCTAGGATTTTCCATCTGTAAAACGAGGGAGATGGCTTTAATATTCTGTGGTGCTCCTTTAAAATTATAATCATTTGGCAACAGCCACAAGGGCAGAAAAGCTGAGACTCCTGCAACCAATTGCTCTGAGCAAAATCAACTCCAAATGAAGCCATGGAAAAAATTCTCTCGTTTATCTTTTTTATTGTCCTAGCTTTGTTCAGGCCCTGAGGGATTTGTTACAACATCATTGTAAAGTGATTACTAATATACTTACCAAAGTGCAAAGAAGAATAAAAGCAAACCAGGATCTTCACTAAATGCCCTTCACTTCAGAAAATGAGTTTAAGTAAAAATAAAACAACAAAAAAAAACCCTCTTTTCAAGAAGCCTATGCTATTAAAGTGGCTAAGAACAGTTACCTTAGGAAGCATTTTCAAATACCATACAATTCAACTCCTCCTGATAATCCAGGCAGGAGAGAACTGGAGACATACTTCATAAAGATGGTTTGGGGGAGACAAAAACATCTATTGAAATTTCAACATTAAATATGAACCAAACATTTTGCAGGAGATGAGTACTAGATTTTGTTCTTCTGGTAATTTCAGTGATACCCAGTAAAACTTTGATTAACCAAGATTCCATAAATACAAACTTCAAATTTCCAGAATTTTTTGGCTACACTCTGCTCTAAGGAAAATACAGCCAATTTTAGGTTCTCTGATCAGCCCTGAGAGGGTGACAATAGTGATGACAACAGATGGCCAGGCCCAGAGCATTCACATGCCTCTCTGGACTTCTTTATCTAGCCAGAAAAGATAATATATAGATAATATTCCTGTGGATAATATTTACACCACTTACGTATGTATATTATGTTCATATTATAATATCTTATTGATAATGTTTATTGATTACCCTATGCCAGGTCCTGTGCTAAGTGTTTATTAAGCCTGAGCTTACTTAGGAGACTGGTAATGAAGGAACCCTATCGGATACCAGCAAGAGTTTTTAAACCCAGAGGGATTAGCCAGGAGAGATGGGGTGAAGCCATGAAGTGTAGCTGCTATGGAAGAAAGGATTACAGAAATTTACAGACAGCTGTCACAACAACTATGCCCTTAGGACTCCTGGCCGCTACTTGGACAGGTTCCAGAGAATGCTATACAGCAATCCTTTGAGCTTGACTGCTTCAAGTGCCTCATGGAGTTCCTGGACCTTCAGTCAGCCACTTGGACTTGGCATTTAGACTTCTTGGATCTTGCACCAATCCCCAGTTTCACAATATCTAGTGCCAGCCTGGCATTTGCCCTGCCCTGAGCAAGGGAGGAAACTAAGACATCCAATAGGAGACTATTGCAATAGTCCACACAAAAGAGCTTTCCAATAGGGTGGTAGCAGTGGAGTGGGATAGAAAGGAGCATATTTGAGCTATCTTTTGAGGACAGTAAAATTGGCATGTATTTCCCTGGGTTTTATGTTCACAATGAATGCCTAATTCTTCCATCTGATTTGACTGCTTTCTTTGTCAAAATGGTATATTTGTTTCAACACACTAACCAAAATAAATCCTGGTTTAGAGACTGAATTTCTCTCTTTTGAATACTTTTGGTGATATGTGGATACAACCTGAGACTTAACAATTCCAAGAAAAGTGAAGAAGAGAGCATAAATATAAGTGATAATTCAATCCAAAAGAGCAGACTATTGTGTGCCTTGATCCAAAGACTTCTTTCATAAAATATTAATATTCTCAAATGGAAATATTACCTATGATGCACACTGAGTGGTACTCAAATGGCAACTGGCCAAGAAGAGAAAGAATTTTTTAACACCAATACATAAGCTCTGTAAAAAATTGTTTACTGCTGGAGGCGCCTGGGTGGCTCAGTGGGTTAAGCCGCTGCCTTCGGCTCAGGTCATGATCTCAGGGTCCTGGGATCGAGCCCCGCATCGGGCTCTCTGCTCAGCAGGGAGCCTGCTTCCTCCTCTCTCTCTACCTGCCTCTCTGCCTGCTTGTGATCTCTCTCTGTCAAATAAATAAATAAAATCTTTAAAAAAAATTGTTTACTGCTAAAAGTTGCACACAAAGAATTAGAAATAGAATCAATGAAGCATATGCCTCAGAATATCTTTTTAACTGGTCTCTTCCATGCATTAATTTAACTCCCATTGTTATATTTTCATCCCTGCTGGAATGGGTTTTGCTTGGCCTTGTTTGAGCCCCCAAAGCCAGACATTTAGGAGTAATCCAAAATACCAGCAAATAGCCTGACCCATGAAGACTGCCACCTATTTTGATAGCCAAACTATATCTTTTAAGCCAGAGTACATTCAAAAGAAAAGTAGAAAAGCCATGTAATTATTTAGATAGGTAATCAAAAATGGCGGCATTTGAGAGATTTAGATGCTTCAGGACTTGTTTTTTTTTTTTTTTTTTTCCATTTTAATCCAGGTGTTTGCTGTTTCCACCAGTGCTCTTAGATGTTTGTCCTTTGGGGCTGGCATGATTTGGTTTACCTATAGCCTCTTCAGAAATACTTGTAAATACTTGACATGTCTCCAGGAGATTTCTGGCAGATGAATGAACAACAAACTAAATATTTTTTAAAGATATACTCTTATATACCTTGATGATTATTTATTAGAAAATTTATCAGGAAGTCATTAATTTAGAAGGTGACATTTCCAGATTCCTTTGACCGAACTCTGAACTTAACTTGTTAGTTTAGTCAAGCAACTGTTTTGACACATACTTTCACAAATTTCCCAGTTGTTTTGATGCCCATTCTGAAAGAAGACCCACTTGGGACAGGCTGGCACAATTATTTTAACCAGTTGACATGATTAGACCTAAGGACTGTCTTTCAGGGAGATTTCATTTCCAGATTTCATTAAACTAGCCAAAAGACTCACATCTTTTTATGTTCTAATGTTCGCCTACAAACCCGTAGTTATAGTAACTGAGAGCAAATGCTCAGCCTCAAAGGATTATCAGATTTGAAACAATGGACTAGATTTGGCAGCTTCTGTGCTGCCCAAGATGCTTAGGGACTTAGAGGCAAAATAGTCTCCTACCCCTTCTCTTACTTTGAAATGACAGTTGAAATGCCCACTTTCTGGGGAATGCCAGTCTACCTTCCTTGTATCACACACCCCCCAAAGTAGGCAGCAGAGAGAAGAAGTAAAATGTCAGGTAAGAAGATGTACAGGGTTGATGGTTACTATAAAAAAAATTAAGGGGAGACTCCATATAGAAGCTGGGCCTGGAGCTAACAAATGAAGGATAGGTAGAACCTGAACTGGCAGGAAGAACACACAGTAAATTCAAGGAATGCGCAAAGGCCTGGATGAGAGAAGGAATATGAGGTAAATATAGATCCAGGCCAGGTAAAGATCCTTACTGCTTCAAGCTACAAACGATGGTGTTAAAGATTTCTCAAAGAGAAAGCCGATTCCAAAACACCTTTACACATGGACCTGGTTTTCCCTTTCCTTCTGGTTCAGCCACTTGGATATGGATTTTGATTGAGGCAGTATGATAAATAGAATAATGGCCCTCAAAGATTTCCAAGTTCTAATATCCAGAACCTCTGAATATGTTACCTCACATGTTAAAAGGACTTGAAATGAAGAAATTATCCTGAATTTTCCGGGTGGACCCAAAGTAATCACAAGCATCCTTATAAGTGAAAGAGAAGGCAAGAGAGTCAGAGAAAGAGATGTGATGGTGGAACCAAAGGTCACCCTAATGGGATTGCTGGCTTTGGGCATAGAGGGTGCTTATGGGCCAAGAAATGCAGGCAACCTCTAGAAACTAGAATAGGTGAGGAAGTGGGTATACCCCTAGAGCCTCCGAGAGGAATACAGCCTGACACCTTAGTTTTAGCACAGCAAGACCCATTTTGAACTTCTGACCTCTAGAACTCTATAATAACAACTCTGTGCAGTTTTCAGCCATGAAGTTAGTATTATTTGGTATAGCAGCAATAGCAAACTAATATAAGTGATCTAATAAATAATACCCAAAGGAGCATAACCAATTCAGGATATATGTGGTCCAATATCCCTCTTCCAGAGGCCCATTGGTGGGGCATGACAAGAATAGGCATCAAATGTATCATCTTAGGACTGAGTGATCACTGTATTAGGAAGCAAGACCCCATAAGTGACTGAGAGTTAAAAGCACAAATTTAAGTAGTATTAATAATAATTATAAAAACAATGAAAGCACCTAACAGATGTTTTATAGTTACTCCATGCCAGCACTTTACACTTATTTTAATCATAAGAAGTCTATATAAAATATGTTATCATTATCCATATTTTACATAATCCTGTTTCATAGATGAAGAAACTAAGTGGAAGGGAAGGCATGGAAAGAGCCAGAGAGATGTCAGGGGCCCAGGAAAGTAAACTGAAAATCAGGGCAATGCTCCAGTCCCAGCAAGGGACTATAGCACTAATAGAAAAGTTACAGAAAAATCCAGTGGGGGATTACAAGTGTGGGAGGAAAGAAGGGTTGCAATTCAGCAGACCTGTGCATGCCCAGGATTTATGCCAAATAGGCTGGGTCCAGGTATGCAGGGCAACATG
This sequence comes from Lutra lutra, assembly GCF_902655055.1. Lineage (NCBI taxonomy): Eukaryota > Metazoa > Chordata > Mammalia > Carnivora > Mustelidae > Lutra > Lutra lutra. The sequence goes on along the minus strand of NC_062296.1, from coordinate 25,150,492 downwards.
AGTCATGCTAGGCCTTGCCCATTGGTCAGTTGAAAGTTCAGGGCGGGGGTGAATATGCTTGGCTATAGACAAGACCTGCTAATCTTCAGGCTTTCTGGTCCATCGGGCTTACAGAGGATCACTACAGCATCTGTCCATCATCTCGGAGGCAGACTCTCCCACACTGAGCTTAGGGTGCTCTCACAAGGCCTTCAGATGCCTTCAGCCTCATGTCTTGTCATTTTCCCAAAACAGACTCTCTGCTCCAGGCAAACCAACTGCTTTGCCCTCTTTTAAGGATTTGTACCCAGAAAGAAGCAGAATATTCTCTAGTGAGCAGAGGATAGATTTTGGAAGGCAATCTCTAAAGGGTAATGGATAACTGTTCTTGTAGAACCCACACCACTTCTACTGAGTTTTTGTTCCTCCCTCAAGTTGTTTTCTTCCTTTTATTCTCTTTTGGAACCAGTCCTGGTCCCCAGGGGGAGTATGTCACCTCATTTAAGAATTAAAACTAAAGCCAAAAAAAAAGAAAAGAAAAACCCACAAACTAAACTTTTTCCAAACCTGCCTCACCCACATACAATCCTTCTCTGAGTTCAGCCTGAGGGCCATCTAATTCCAAGCTGACAAGAAAGGCTATAGAGACTGACCCCTCTGAGCCCAAATGCATCTAGCCTTCCTGTCTCCCTTCGGCATCACCATTTACCCCAGGAGAATTCTGTGTGATAACCCGCACAGTTGCTTCCTCCCTCACTCTGCAAATCAGTCTTGTAGGTGCCTACTCATTATAATTTGACAAAGTAAAAATTTCATGCCATGTAATAACTAAACACATGTGGAAAGAGAATCAACACCAATTCTAAGAAGCCCTTCCTGACCTTCATAAACTAGATCAAATGTTCCTCTGTGCTCATAGCACCCAGAGGGTCTTACCTGAGACAATACATGGTCACAGAGGTATAGCGCGGGATTGGAAAAAACAGAATTCTTCACACAATTTTAAATAGTATCCAGCTACCGGACTACACTGCCTGTACAGAACTCTGATAAACTTATCAATTCTGTGTAATTATCTTATGAATAGCACAATTATATTACACTGTATTTTTGTATATGTAAAAAGGATCCATTTGTTAAATTTAAATAGAAATTTTAATTTTGTTTTGTCATTTCTTCATCTCTTTAATATACGAGGTGCCTCAAAACATGGAAGATGCTTAGGTCTCTCTCAGGCTCTGAGAGACCCTGCTAGCATTTACCTGTGTAGACTGTAATATCTTGTCTACTTGCCTGACTGCCTCGACCCTGGCTGCACTTTAGAGTCACCTGGGCAACTCTGAAAACCACTGGGGACTGAGCACCACACTCACCAACTGAAATTAAAATACTGGGGGAAGGCCATGGCAGCTGACAGGTGAAGTATCCCCCAGGTGATTCTGATCAACATTGAGGGCCTCATACCACTGGTATTAACTGGGAACTCCTTTTAAGGATGCGGCTAAATCTGGCCTGTTCCTGCCTCTAGCTAGTAAACATTCAGGAAATGTTTGCCCAAATAAAAAACTGTCCTTCTCTCCATGCTTCTCTGCCCATGGTTTTCTTATTTCCTTGGGCGATTCATCCCCCCTGTCAGGCACTTTCCCCTTCCTCCAGTCAGTGTTCTGTTAAAAATCCACATTTCCAGACTCTGCTCCAGACCACTGAATCATAACCTCTGAAGAAGACTCCAGGAAGTTGTATTTTCTGAAAGTGGTCCAGATGATTCTAACATGCAGCTTCCTTTGGAAATCACCACTGCCATGCTATATGTTGATATCCCTCACAAAGGATACCTCACCTCCTTCCTGTAGCAAGCCTCTCTGAATTGATCCTACTCTGCTCCAGTTCATTCTATAACTAAACCCTAATAGTGGGTATGAAATAGGTTTTCTATATCTATTGTAAAAAACTACCCACCCACTCCCACCATCCTGCCCAGTTATGAGCCTTTGGAATTGCCACTGACAAGTAATCAGGCCTAACAATTCACAGATGGTAACTCTCAAGCTTGCCCCCTAGTTGTCTCAGCCCCTTCCTATCTATCCAACTTGGGACATTCATGCCTTTATGCCTGAAATTAAACTGGGCGCACCAGCCTTTTTTTCTAAATCTCTGGTTTATTTTTAAACTACT